>NC_079315.1:123226201-123532916 GCF_029931775.1 Euleptes europaea
AGGGTGCCGTTGGGGGAGAGGGCCCCCCGGGCCTCTGGGCTCCTGCCGGCGGGGCGCCGCGCAGCGCCCGATCGGCGGCTGCTGCCCGGCCGGGCTGGCCCGTGGCTCCGGGAGCGCAGCGCAGCGCAGCGGCCGGCGCGGCCCGTGGGCCAGCGGCGAGCGAGGAAGGAGTTAAGGCTGGCCCCGCCCCGGCCCGCCCCCGCCGGGCCCTGCGCTCCGCCGGCCGCCGAGCCGCCGAGATCCCGAGCCCCGCGACGCGCCCAAGCCGCCGCCGCCGCCCGGCCCGGCCCGGCCAGCCCCCCGCGCGCCGCGCCGCGCCCTGCTGCCTGCCTGCCCGCCCGCCGGCCCGGGCGAGCGAGCGAGGGTGGGTCGGGGGGCCTGGCCGCTGCGCCGTGCCGTGCCGTGCCGCCCCCCCTCGGCGGCCTCTGGCGCCGCTGCCCGCCTGGCTCCCGGGGCGGCGGGCAGGGGCGCCGTGCCCGTGGGCACGCGGCCTGGGTGGGCGCGGGCCATGGAGCGGGAGCCGCTGTGCCGGCGGCCGGGCGTGGGGGGCGAGGCGGGCGAGGGGGTCTGGGCGGGCGGGGGGCGTCCGCGGCCCTCGTCGTACCGGGCGCTGCGCAGCGCCGTCTCCACCCTGGCGCGCATCGACGACTTCTTCTGCGAGAAGATCGGCGCCGGCTTCTTCTCCGAGGTCTTCAAGGTGAGCCCGCCGGCCGGACGGCCGCGCGCGCGCGCTCCCGGGGCGCTGCCAGGCCTCGCCCCTCGCCGCCGCCCGCCTGCGCCTGGGGGGCAGGGGGATCCGCGGCGCCCCGGCCAGCGCCGGGCTCTGTGTGCAGCCAAGGGAGGGCAGGCTGGCTCCTGGGCTGCCGCCCGCCGAGCCCCTGCCGCGCAGCCTGCCGAGGGGTCTGGGGCGGCGTCGGTGCGGGGCAGAGGCGGCAACGGCCGAGGGGTCGCGAGGGCCTCCCGGCCTGTGGCCTGTTTGCCGGGCCGGGGGCCGGGGCCCGCTGCCGGAGAGCCCCGGGGCCCCCGAGGGTGGCAGCCCCGGCCTGCGTGGCCCCAGGTGCGGTGCCGGGGGCCCCGGCCGCTGCCTTCCTTCTGCTCCCCATGGCGGGTTGCAGCGGATGCCCAGCCTCCCCGCACGCTCTGCAGCCAGCCTGGCTTCTTGGGCCGTTGGCCCGGATGCGGCCGTCGGGAGGGCAGCTGGAGGGGAGGGGGCAAGCAGGGCAAGGGAGCGGCCCTTGACTGTTGGCTGCCCTCGAGGTGGGCAGGGCGAGGGTGCTGGGCACAGCTGGGGGAGGCGTCCAGAGGTGGTGGCCCAGTGGTGGGCAGCATGAGCTCAGAAGCCTCCGATGCCCGCCGGAGCGCCTGGTGAGCCCGTGATGCTGCTCCTGTCTGAGGTGCCAGTTTCGGCCCTCTCTGGAGCCCCAGCAGCCCGTCTCTCTTTGGAGAGGGGTCAGTTGTGTCCCCACTTGAATAGCAACGTGAGACCCCTGAGTCCCCAGTCTGGGCTCGGAGGACCACAAGGTCCCGGCAGGCGGAAAAGCAGGGGGGAGCGGCCTTGCGTTCCCCCTGCAGAAGGAACTGCTTTTGAGTTGGTTTGAGCCCTCCTGAGCCTGGAACCCACCTGGCAGATGTAGGCATGGCATAATCCCTCAGTGCCTCGCCCCCAAAAGGGGATAGCAATACCGGCCCACCTCACAGGGTGGTCCTGAGGGTGGAGGCGGTGCTTAAGAAAGACTGGGGAAATGCTGGCCGGGACTTGCAGCATCGCGTCCACCCAGATGGCTGACCAAGCAGGGTTACTTTTCATGGGAGACCCGGTCAGGGCGGCTGGGACCTGACCGGAGAGAAGGGGCTGAGGCACCGCATGGCCCAGAGGGGCGTGGCACCCAGCAGCTCTGCTTCTGGGTGTGCCCTGGCGCCTTTGGGTAATGTGGCAGGTCCTGGAGCTGCCATCCTGCCCCCCTTGCAGTCAAGCAGAGATCCCCCCCCCCCACTGGACCTGATGGAGCTTCTGAAGGATCCGTTACCCTCATTAACAGCCTTTTGATGCAGGCCCCAAAGAGCCGATCTGCGCCCTCTGCGGAAAGCCCCGATCAGATCATCCCACAATCCTGTAAAAAGGGGAGAACTCGGTTGGGGGGCGGGGGTGTTTGGGTGTGCTGCTTCACTAGATGTAATTGACTCCCTTCCCTGGAAGCGAATGGCATTCTGGGGAAAGCCCCGGTTTAACCACCCACACCCACCCCCCGCCGGCCATGACCACTGCAGTTCATGCACTCTTTCTTCCACTCCCCCGTGGAGACACCTGCTTTTGAGTCTTGTAAGGGAGCCTTGGCAGATGTGGTCCCCCCCCCCCCGGAGTCTCTGGTGCCGCCTGCCGTGTGCCCTGTGAGTGACCCCACAAAACTCTTGTGCCCGGAACTGGGATGCCCTTGCAGCGTCCGGCCAGCCCCTGCCTGGTCCTCCCACAAACACAGACTAGAGTTGCCCACCCTGTTCCTTTTGCCCTCCCCCCCGAACTGTGAAGCTGCTGCCCCTTGCAGGTGGGGGTGCCCACCGACCTCCTCAGGCCCCTTGAGTGGCCCTGGCATGGCATTTGGGGGAGGGGCTACCTCCTCCCCCTCTCCCCTGATCTGGAGGGTGGCGTTGAAGGTGTGCTGGTGGCAGGAGCAGTGCATGCTGGGATTGTGCCTTGCCAGCGGCAGGTGGGGAGTTCTTGGCAGGGCTTTGGAAAGGGGCAGACAGTCCAAGCAGCAAAGTCCATGGTGGTGCCTGTCGGTGCCTGGGCAGGAGAGGAAGCTAAAGCTCTCTCCAGCACTCCCTAGCAGGGGCATTAAGGGAGGCTCTGGGCAGGCAAGGTCCACCCGGCTCCGGCAGCTGGGCGTGGGAAGGGCTGGGGGGCAGGGAGCCCAGGGCACAATCCCAGGCAGTGGCTGGCCCAGCGAGGCCAAGGCCCAGCCCTCCATACTGGCTTTTTCGACTGCCTGCCCTCTGGCTGCTGCAGCTTCCGAGTTCTCTGCCAGCCTGCCTGCCATCTTTGCCTTCACTGTGCTGCATCTTGTTGATCTGTTATTAATCAGGCTAACCACAGTCCTGCAGTGTGGACTGACCTCCCCACAACAGAAGGGGAGGGCCGTGTGGTTTCCCCACCTTGCTGTGACCAAGGCCAGCCCGCCCACTCCCCTTGGCCACCCGAAGTGGCTGCAGGGCCCGTTCTTGCAGAGCCCCCCTCTGGGCTTTCCAGAGGCCCCTGAAAAACCACCCCTGCGGTCCGGCTGGCCATGCTCCTTGGAGCCCCTTTGCCTGGCGGGCAGCTGCCTTGCATCCAGGCAGGGTGGGGCCACCGTGGGGGAAACATGTGTGTCCTTTCCAGAGAGTTTGCAATCCAAGACGGAGGGCGGGGGGAGAAGGTCCCCGGCACCAGAGTGGCTCTCTGTCCCCCAGGCTGTGGGGCAACTGGCTGTTTTTTTGCAGCCCTCCATTCTGTAGGATAATAATGCTGCAGTCAGTCGTCTTGCTTGTGGGGCTTCCTGGAGGCACCTGTTTGGCCCCTATGTGAACAGACTGCTGGACTCGATGGGCCTGGGTCTGATCCAGCAGGGCCTGTCTTATGTTCTTATGATGCATACGTATTCTCTCCAGGATCAGAGAGGCATGCCTATTATATGAGGTGCTTTGAAACACAGGCCATCTGTACAGCAATGCTGATTCTATGAATTTAGGCAGATCATGAGAGGGAAGGCACCTTGGCCATCTTCTGGGCATGTAGTAGGGGTCACTGGGTGTGTGGGGTGGGGGAGGTAGTATTGAATTTCCTGCATTGTGCAGGGGGTTGGACTAGATGACCCTGGTGGTCCCTTCCAACTCTTATGATTCTATGACAGGCAGGATAATGCTGCTGCAGTTGTCTTGTTTGTGGGCTTCCTAGACACACCTGGTTGGCCACTGTGTGAACAGACTGCTGGACTCAATGGGCCTGGATCTGATCCAGCAGGGCCTTTCTGATGTTCTTATGATGCGTACGTATTCTCTCCAGGATCAGAGAATTATATATTATATGAGGTACTTTGAAACACAGGCTATCTGTCAGCAATGCTGATTCTATGAACTTAGGCAGATCATGAGAGGGAGGGCACCTTGGCCATCTTCTGGGCATGTAGTAGGGGTCACTGGGTGTGTGGGGTGGGGGAGGTAGTATTGAATTTCCTGCATTGTGCAGGGGGTTGGACTAGATGACCCTGGTGGTCCCTTCCAACTCTATAATTCTGTGACAGGCGGGATAATGCTGCTGCAGTTGTCTTGTTTGTGGCTTCCTAGAGGCACCTAGTTTGTGAGAGATCCCCCTCTCTGAGTTTGCTTCTCCAAATCAGTTGCTCAGACGTTGATACAGAAACAATAGATTTATTGAAGCCTTCAGGAGATGAGACAGGCACAGGTAGCAAGTTGCAAGTGAGGGGCTATACAGGTTTACAGAATATATTGACTCCAGGGCACTGGGGCACTGGGGTTCACACTTATTGTTATGGGAAGTTACAAGCTTGGCATAATACAAAACATCAGACGGATCCCAGGAAGTCTGGTGCGGCTATCACACTTCCAAGGCCGCACCGGCCTGAGGGAGTACTGGCAGGAAGAACAGCGGGGGGGGAAGATACATGGGCCATCAGGCCTGGCGCCTGAGACCAGAAGGTGTGAACTGCTTTTACGAGTTCACTGATAACACCGCAGGTGATGGAAAGCAGAGACACAAAGACAGAGACCCTCACATTCTGCCCCCCTTAAGGCCCCCCTCCGAGAGGACGAGGCTTATCGGGATAAGCGAGGTGGAATTCTCGGACCAAGCGAGGAGCTGCCATGTGGGGTGCGGCCACCCATTCGTCATGAGCGGAGCCAAGGTTTTTCCAGCGAACAAAGTAAAACAGTTTCCCTTTCTTCCATTTGGAATCTAAAACCTTGGATATTTCCAAATGGGTATCCCCTCCTACTACGGTAGGAATCTCATGAGCGGGAGGGGGGTGGAACTGGGGAGCTGCTACATAAGGTTTGAGGAGGCTTATATGGAAGACTGGATGAACTCCCTTGAGAGTCTTAGGGAGACTCAGTTCCACGGTAACCTCGTTGATTACTCTGGTAATGGGGAAAGGTCCTACATAACGGTCGCTCAGTTTTTTGCAGGGGCGAAGAGAGCGGAGGTTTTTGGTGGACAGATAGACTTGCTCCCCCACCTTGAGTTCCCATCCCGGAGACCGGTGTTTGTCTGCTTGTTCCTTGTACTTGCTTTTTGCCCTTTCCAGATTTTTGAGCAACCATGGCCAGGTGGATTTAACCACCTGAATCCACTCCTGAAGATCAGGGGTAGACTGGAGCTCTGGCGAGACGGGGGCAGAACCGAAAGGGCCAAAATCCGTCCCGTATATAACTTGGAAGGGACTAAAGCCGGTAGAGGAATGAGGCGCATTGTTGTACGCATATTCGGCAAATGGCAGCAGGTCGACCCAGTCGTCCTGGTGGAAATTTACATAGCAACGCAAATAACATTCTACTACCGCATTTACTCGTTCCGTTTGACCATCCGTTTGGGGGTGATAGGCGGAAGAAAGGCCCTGTTCCTCCACTCCCATTAACTTTAGGAAAGCCCGCCAGAATTTGGCAACAAACTGGACCCCCCGGTCGGAGAGGACCTTCCTCGGGATCGAGTGTAGCCTGAGGACGTGCGTGATGAACAGTTTAGCTAAGCCCTGGGCTGAAGGAAGACCTGCACATGGAACGAAATGAACCTGTTTGGAAAAGAGGTCTGTGATAACCCAGAGAACCGTTTTCCCCCGACTTGGAGGTAGGTCGGTGATAAAATCCATGGCGATGACTTCCCAGGGACGGGAGGGGTTCTCAAGCGGTTTGAGAAGCCCCGGGGGTTTTCCCATCCGTTTCTTGGCTGTGGCGCAGGTGGGGCAGCTGCGCACATACAACTCTACATCAGATCTCATACCGGGCCACCAGAATTGCCTTCGAACCAGGTGAAGCGTTTTTATGAAACCAAAATGACCCGCTAGCCTGGCCCCATGTACAAGTCCCAATACTTCTTTGCGAAGGGAAGATGGGACATATAGTTTCCCCCCTTGCACCCACCAAGTGTTGGTTCGTTCCAAGCCAGTGGGGAGGAGATGGTGCTCCTCCTCCTGTAAGGAGGCGTCCCGGAGTCGCTGTTGGAATGCTTCCGGGATACCTTTGAGCGTAGGGGGGGTCTCCGGTTGGCGGGCTTGGGATCGGGTGGTGACGGCCAAGCCAGGGACTTCCCCTCGCTGTTCGGGAGTGAACAGGGAGTCGACGGGGCGATCGAAATCGTTGCGATACTGGGGAAGTCGTGACAAAGCATCAGCTAGGGCATTTTCTTTGCCAGGGACATGTTTGAGGGTGAACCGGAATTTTGCAAAAAATTGGGCCCACCGAATTTGTTTGGCATTGAGTTTTCTAGCTCCCTTGAGAGCCTCAAGATTCTTGTGATCTGTGCACACTTCGAACGGCAGCTCGGCCCCCTCTAAGAAGTGTCTCCATATGGTAAGGGCATGTTTGACCGCTGCTGCCTCCTTCTCCCAAATGGCCCAGTTGATTTCGGACTGGGAAAATTTCTTGGAGAAGTAGGCGCATGG
Organism: Euleptes europaea; assembly: GCF_029931775.1. Lineage (NCBI taxonomy): Eukaryota > Metazoa > Chordata > Lepidosauria > Squamata > Sphaerodactylidae > Euleptes > Euleptes europaea. The sequence continues at coordinate 123,232,849 of NC_079315.1, forward strand.
CCTCAACCGTCCCCCCTCATCCCTCTGCAATAGGGCCCCGCCCATGGCTACATCCGAGGCATCCACCTGCACCACGAAGGGCTTGGTGCAATCCGGGTGAGCCAAAACGGGTTCGGATGAAAAAAGTAGCTTTAAACGTTCAAAAGCTTGCTGGCACTGGGGAGACCATTGCAGACGGGCTGAGGGGAGTGCGGCGCTAGCCCCCCTGTCCTTGGTACGCAACAGGGCAGTGAGGGGAAGCGCAACTTGGGCAAAGTTGGGAATGAAATTCCGGTAAAAGTTGGCAAACCCCAAAAACTGTTGAAGTTGGCGGCGGGTAGTGGGGGTTTCCCAGTCCCGCACCGCCTGGACCTTGGCGGGGTCCATTTCCAACCCTTGGTGGGAAATCACATACCCCAGAAATGTAATAGAAGGTTGGTGGAATTCACACTTGGACACCTTAGCATACAGTTTGTGCTCCCGCAGCCGCTGGAGCACTTCTCGCACTAGGCGCACATGTTCTTCCATGGTCTCAGAGTAAATAAGAATGTCATCGAGAAATACCACCACCCCCCGAAACAGTAAATCATGCAAAACTTCATTAATTAATTGCATAAAGACACTCGGAGCCCCCGAAAGTCCGAACGGCATGACCAGGTACTCAAACATCCCAAAACAACTGGAAAAGGCCGTTTTGGGTTCGTCTCCTTCTTTGATGCGAATGCGGTGGTAGGCTTCTACCAAGTCCAGTTTGGTGAAGATTCGGCCCTCCTTTAATTGTGCTAGAAGGTCAGGAATAAGAGGGAGGGGGTAAGCATTAGACTGGGTGACTGCGTTCAGTCTGCGAAAGTCAATACACAGTCTTAAATCTCCCGTCTTTTTCTTTACAAAGAAAGCTGGGGCTGAATAAGGAGCCTTGGAGGGGCGTATGAAACCCCTCGCCAGATTGACATCCAGATAGTCTCGCAATACAGTCTTTTCACTAGGGCTCATGGGGTAAACCTTTCCCTTAGACAGTTTGCCTTCCCCTACAATCTCGATGGCACAGTCCGTTTCTCTGTGGGGAGGCAGTTCGTCGCACTCTCTAACATCGAAAACATCAGTAAACTGCGAGTACTCAGAGGGTAATTGAGGAGAGACTGGGGCGGGGGACCCTACTAGTGCGGCGGCTGGAGTTCTGAGTACCCGTTCCTTGTCATGCAACCCACAGGGGTTTTCGGGGAAGGAAAGCACCCGTTTAACCCAATCAATGGAGGGATTGTGTCCCCTTAACCAGTTCATCCCTAACACCACAGGGGTTACAATAGGGGCGATGGTGAAATACAACCGTTCCCAATGTTCCCCCACGGACATAATCACGGCTGCAGTTCTGTGGGTCACAGGGCCCCGTTTAAAGTCACTCCCGTCCATTTGGGAAAAACGGAGGGGTCCCGGAAGCCGCTTGCGCCGGACACCCAACTTCTTGGCAGTTTCCTCATTTATCATGGTGCGGGCACACCCCGAGTCGACCAACGCGGGGACCTCTAACGGGGGACCCCCTTTGGGTAGGGACAGATGAACACGCACAAATACATTGTCCTCTTGGGCGCTTACCATCGGTGGAGCTCCTTGCACAACGATAGGGACGGTCTGCTGCGGAGCCCCCTCTACAGCAGACCGACGGCGTTTTTTGCCGGCTGTTCCCACTCTTCCTCCTCGCTGGAAGAGGGGGACGGGGTGGTGGCTTCCGGGGAGCCGTCCGAATCAAAGACGGTATTTGTAATCCGGGACCCCGATGGGACCGTAGAGTCGGATGCCCCATCCTGGGGGCGCGCGTGGAGAGCGGAGGGTGCGCCGGAGCGCCGGCTCAGTGGTCCACTTCTGCGGCGAGGCTGGCTGTCGGCGGCCGGTTTCGTCGGCTCGGCCTGGGTTTGGCGGGGGGGGGTCGGACGGCCTGAGCGAGAGGGGCATTGCGATGCAAAGTGACCCTTTCCCCCGCAGATCAGGCAGACGCCGGCCTCGAACCGCTTGCGGCGTTCCGCGGCCGAGAGACCCCCGCCACCCCCTTGCCGGAGTTCCCGGCCACGGTCACCTCGGGGCCTGGGGTCTCGCCCAAGCCGTTGCTTGGACAAGTTCAGGAGTTGTTTGCGATTCTCGATGTCAGCAGCATGGCGAACCCAACCTTCCACATCCGGGGGGTTCCCTTGCATGAAGGCCCAATGTTGGAGGTCTGGGTTGAGACCCTCCCTGAAACATTGTACCAAGGTAGTTTCACTCCAGTCCAGAATTCGGCTAGCCAGTGACTGGAACTCACTTGCATACTGCGCCACCGACTTAGTCCCTTGGCGCAGTTGCATCAGGGAGGCTTTAGCCCGCTCACCCAGAGTCGGGTCCTCAAAACGGTTTCGGAGTGCTACCATGAACTCGTCCAGGGTTCGCAGCACCGGCGAGCGGAGTTCATACTGCAACACCATCCAGGCAGCCGCCTCCCCTTGCAGTAAGGAAGCCACGTACTGCACCCGGGACTCCTCAGAAACGAAGGTTCGGCCTTGTTCCCGCATAAAAATGTCTACTTGGACCATAAAAAAGGTCAACTGGTCTCCCGACCCGTCATACGTGACTTTCAGGTCCCGACGGGCCGGGGGGGCAGGGGTTGCGGGCGGAACTACCGGCGCCCCGTCTGGGGGAGCACCGGCTGGAGGTTGCAACTTCAGCGCATCTAGGGTCGTGGCCATCTCACCCATTACGCGTTGCATGATCTCCATCTGCTCCTGCATAGCCCGGCGGTCTTCCTGCCACTGCTTTCGTTCTTCCTCCATGAGGGCCTCTTTGCGGGCCGGGTCCCCTTCGAGTCCCGTGCTGGGGAAGGCCAACCGGCGATCCTTCGCCGCAGTCCGCGAGAGCGACCAGCCCTTGGGAGAGTCCAGCCAATAAGTAAGCCCCCGGGGACGTCCGTCCCGATCTTGGTCGGGTGCGCGACCCTTCGGTTTCTTTGGCTTGGCTCCCTCCTCCTTCGGGTCCGGCTTCTCCGGCTCGTCCGGTTCCTTGGGGGCATCGGGGTTAGGGGTGGTGTCCTCGTCGGCTGACATTCTGTCCAAAGCGGTACAGCTGCAGTCCGAGAGGCAAGGACTTGCAACTTAATGTGAGAGATCCCCCTCTCTGAGTTTGCTTCTCCAAATCAGTTGCTCAGACGTTGATACAGAAACAATAGATTTATTGAAGCCTTCAGGAGATGAGACAGGCACAGGTAGCAAGTTGCAAGTGAGGGGCTATACAGGTTTACAGAATATATTGACTCCAGGGCACTGGGGCACTGGGGTTCACACTTATTGTTATGGGAAGTTACAAGCTTGGCATAATACAAAACATCAGACGGATCCCAGGAAGTCTGGTGCGGCTATCACACTTCCAAGGCCGCACCGGCCTGAGGGAGTACTGGCAGGAAGAACAGCGGGGGGGGAAGATACATGGGCCATCAGGCCTGGCGCCTGAGACCAGAAGGTGTGAACTGCTTTTACGAGTTCACTGATAACACCGCAGGTGATGGAAAGCAGAGACACAAAGACAGAGACCCTCACATAGTTGGCCACTGTGTGTACAGACTGCTGGACTTGACAGGCCTTGGTCTGATCCAGCAGGACTTTTCTTGTGTTCTTATAAGTTTCCTGCTCCCCCTGCAGAGATGGCCAGGCGAGGCTGTCAGCCATCTGTTTGCAAACAGCCCCTCATCTTTTGGGCAGCCCTCCTTGTGCCCCTTTGAGGTCCTGGCTTCAGATATTCTTGTCTTTCTGGCTTTCTGCCTTGGATTTCCATGGTCGGTTCAGGTGTCTGATGCCCTCCTCTGGCAGCACGTTTCAGCTAAGGAGGGCCACGTGCTTAGCTGGACCAAGAAAGATGTGGGCATGCTTTTATGTTTCTGTATTTATATCCCATTTTTCTCCCCAGTTTTAATTCTTTTAGCACACCGTTTCCCCCTCCTCCATTCTCTCACAACAAGAGCTCTGTGAAGTAGGCCGGGCTGAGAGTCTGTGATTGGCCTGAGGTTACCATCGAGTTTCCATGGCAGGAGTGGGGATTTGAACTCGGGTCTCCCAGAGTCTGAGGCCGCTACACCACACTGGCTCTCGACTGCTCTGGGTTTGTGCAGGTGTGCAGGGTTGTGCGCCAGAGGACTGATCACCGGTGGGGGAAGACCGGGGGTTTCTTGTGTGGAGTCCTGCAGTTGCTGGGACTGGTTTTTATCTCCTTCTTGAACTTGAGCCTGGCTGCTGGAGCCAGAGGGATGCCCGGTCCTTCTGTGCCAACTCATCTGGTGGTGTAACTGGAGCAGTACATGGGGTGTGTGAGAGTGTGTGTACATGATCTCTCCAGGATCATTAGGAGCAGGCCTATTATTTTGGGTGCGGTGGAACATGGGCAGGATGGTGCTGCTGCCGTCGTCTTGTTTGTGGGCTTCCTTAGGGGCACCTGGTTGGCCACTGTGTGGACAGACTGCTGGACCTGATGGGCCTGGGTCTGATCCAGCAGGGCTTTTCTTATGTTTTTATATTGGTGCTTGGCGGGGGGTGGGGGGGAGAATTCCTCTCCCTCTTCTCAGTGTCAGTCACTCTGCTTGCTGTGGCTGTTTCTGTTTTACTTGCAGGGCAAACGTTTTCCCCCAATGGACTGGATTTCCCCCGTGAACAAGGGGTTCTCTCCCCCTTGGCCGGCCGAGCCGCTCCGCCCTTCCCTGCCTGCCTGAGCTCCCTCTGCTTGACCAGCCAGCTGGTGTTGCCCGGAAACTCCCTTCCTGCCAGTCTGCTGGGTCTGCTGACCGGCCTCATCCACCCTGTGCCGGCCCCAGAACTACTTTGTGTCTGTGGGGCCAGGCACAGCTTGTGAAGAGTTTTTGGTGGGTGGCGTTTGCTGGCGTTTGGGGCCTCTGAGCTCTGCCTCTGGCGTCAAGAAGGATTTTCTTCTGCAGGAGGGGGCTTGGGCAAAGGAAGCCTCTTTCTGCCAGGCTCCTGCTTTTTCCTCCGTGCAGTCTGCTCTTCCGAGGCTGGACTTGGCCCTGTCTTTCAGCTGGGGGCTGGTCTAGATGGCCTTTGGGGGGATCCTTCCCTGCTTTGGCAACTTGTGCCCCCCCCCCCCCCCGCTGCAGCAGAAACAGCTGGTCAATTTCCAGGGCTGCGTGCCGGAGGAGGGGGTCGGTCTCTGCACCGGAAGAAGGGTGGCTGGGAAGCTTGCTCCCAATGACCTCCCTGGCTGGGGCCACGGAAAGGGATTCTGAGCAGCACGGAGCTCTCTCTGCCCCCCAGCAACAAATGGAAGGACACCTCCATAGGCTGTTCAGGGCGTGGGACTAAAGAGGCCAGAGGGGGCTGCCGGGCGCTGGACAACCACTCTGCTGGTGTCGGCTCGAGGGGCCGAGCCAGCTCTCCAGAGCCCCATGTGGGGCTTCCGGGCCGCCTTCGGCCTGGTGCATTGCAAGCTGAGCAGGCCTGCCTGGTAGCCTGGAGCTGGGGGGGGGGTTGCTGGATGCCTGTGCGGAGTGCGCATGTTTGAGGGTGGAAGGGAGGCCTTGGGGGGGAGACCTGGCTCGGTGCCCGGGGACTGTCTCAGTGCTGTTGCTGTAACTCAGGCTGGAATTTCTTCTACCAAGGGCCCAGATCTCCAGGGTGGGGGGAGAGAATTCCCCAGTCAGGCTGTGGGGTGTTGTTTGGGTGGGGGTGAGGCCAGAAGCCTTTGGCTGGGATGGAAGTGGCCTCCGGGTGATTGAGAAGATGTGCAATGGACCCCCACAGCTCGACTCGCTTAAAATGTGCCTGGATTCTGGGCCGGGTGCCAGGACCCGGGGGGTGGGGTGGGGGGAGCCGGTGGTATTGCAGAGGGAATCGTGGCTGCTGCCCTCCCCCACCTTGCTGTGAGCCAGAACCCCCGGTCCGGACATGGGGGTGGGGGCGCATGCAGATCCCCCGGCACGTGCCCGCTCAGCCTGCTGTGCGAAGTCCTATCCAGATGGGCCGCCTTTCCACGCATGGGTCAGGGGTTCCCTTGTCTGTGCCGGGGGCAGCTTCTTGCCAGGGGGGCTTGTGCCCCTCATGAGGGATCCTATATAGGGTTGCCAGGTCCCCACTGGCCACAGGGAAGGGATTTGTATGCGCTGTGCTGGCTACTGCTGGGACTCCTGCGTCCCCCTCCCCAGGGCCCAGCCTGGCTGCTGCCTTTCGGTTCCAGACACACCCCTCCCCGCCTGTTTTCCTACTTGGAGGGGTTGGGGGGCATTCGGCTCCTGGACCTCCCCAGCCCGGAATGCTTTCCGGAGGGGGATTATGGGGCCAGCTAACCTGGGTTTGCCCCTGCCTCTCGAGTGTGCCGGCTGCTGGTAGGGGGGGGGGTGTCTCTGAAGGCCTGGAACAGCCATGTTCTGTGTGCGCATGTGTGCGCCTCTGTATGGTTGTGAGCAAAAGCTGGGTGTGCTCCCGATCTCAGGTGGAGGGGCCGGGCTCTTTGTGCAAGGGGGTGTGTGGAGTCAGCCCAGCTCTTTCCAGGACAGTGTGAGCGGGCCGAGCAGCACCACCGTAGAGACCAACAAGATCTTTTTGGGGGTGGGGGTGGGGGGTGGTAGGAGCTTTCGAGGGCCAAAGCCCCCTTGGTCAGGTACAAGGAGGAGTCTTCCGGTTTCTGGGGTGTCTCCGCCACCCTCCAGTCCTCCTTCGTCCTGTGTGCCGGGGCTGGTTGAGGCAGGTTTTCCTACTGGGGCAGTGCCAAGGCCCTGGGGCACACCGGGAAGGGGGGGGGAGCTTGTTCCTAGGAGGTTGTAGGAGAGAGATTGGACAGATGGGGTGGAGGGGGGGCTGGGCCAGCCAGACTGAGGAGGATCGGGAGGCTCCTGGCAGTGTGTGTCTGGGGGGGGGGGATGCCGAGCTGCTGCTCCTAAGCCCAACCCTGCTGCTCCCTACCCCTCTGTTTTCCTGAGCATTGATGGTGCTGGGGGGTGGTCTCCTTTGGACATGGGTATTTCTCTCCTGTTTGGCGATGGGGGGGTGAGACTGGGACGCAGGGTGCGAAGAAAGCCCCCAGGTGAGCTCCTCTTGGGGCCAGACTGGGCCCCCCCTGCCCGGCCTGGGCTGCCCCCCTCCCAGGCTGTGTGCAGAGACCAGGCCTGCGCTCCAGGAGCGGCATGAGGCGGGGGCTGTGCCTTTCAGCTATGCCCCCTCCCCATCAGTGGTAGGCTTGAGCTGAGCTCTGTGGCGTCCTAAAGATTAAATCCCGCAGAGGTGTGCTTGGGCTGGGGGTTTCTCAGTCTGCCACCCTCGCCCCCAGCAGGGCTTCTCCTTGAGACCCACCCTCCTTCTCAGGGTGTGGTTCAGGCAGGATCCCATGACCGGATCTTGGGGGGGGGGGTGTCTTATCAGTGATGTGGTCACAACAAACAGGGGCCGAAGCAATTGGAGGTCAGCACCGTGAGTCAGTTCTCATTGTCTCCGCAGGTCTTGAAACACCCCCCCCCGTGCTGCCCTTCTGCCTAGAAGCATGGCCCCCCGCCGCGTGCCTGGCTCTCCCCCTCCTCCTGCATTTTATCCTCAAACAGCCCTGTGAGGTTGGTGAGGCTGAAAAGGAGAGGTTGGCCCAAGGTCTCCCAGCGAGCTTCCATGGCAGAGCAGGAGTGGGAACCCGGGTCTCCGTTTTCCTCGTCTGACGCCTTTAGCTCCTGGACCACTTTGGCCTGGAGGGAAATGTTGAAAAAGCACAAAGAAGCTTTCGAAATGTCTTTCCGGGTTGCTAATTCTTTTTCTTCAGCAGTGTTTTGGTATGTGTAGTCCGGGGCCTTCCTTTTGGTTGTCCTGAGCCTGCCGTCCTGAGGGGCAGGCCGTGGGTCTGCCCATTTAACAGAGGGAAGAATCGAGGCTTCCCTGCTCATCGAGGGCTCGGGGTGGGGGAGGCTGAGCTCCCTGAAAACTTGGATCTGAATCTGCCTCATTTCCACTTTCTGCCTTGAACTCACGTGGGCCGGACGTTATTCTGTGACCACTCAGATGTTTTGAAATCTACCCCCCCCCCCCGCCAGCTGCTGTGAGGCAGAGACCCACAAGGGGACCTTTTGCAATGCAGGCTGCAATCCCACAACTGCTGACAGCCCGGAGCTGCGCAGGACTTCCTCAGAGGGGGAGGGGGGTTGGCAACCAGGGCCCTCTCTCATGGGCGCCCCCTGTGCTGGGGTCAAGGGCTGCCCCAGGGAGGCGATGGCCAAGAGGCTGACCCTGCGGCCTCTGCAGCCGAGCTGCCCTCCGGATGCTGGGGGGTGGGGGGGCTTGCCTCCTTCTCAGCAAGGTCTGTCCCACTTATGCAGATGGGAGGTGGGCTCTCCTGTGCCTTGTTTGGGTTACTTGGGTTTTATTTATTTATTTGTTTGTTTAGATTGAATCCCTCCCCTCCCAGTATAGCAGGGCTCAGGGCGGGTATCAAGTCAAATATACATTTAAAATCAGGAACAGTTAAAGCAGATTAAACTCTATGAAATGATGGTGATAATAATAGAAATGGCACCATGAGCTCCCAGCAGAGACGACTCCTGAGATGACAAGACCACCCACAAAGTAAGTGGGGAGGGGGACCCCTTGGCCTCTGGTGAACTGAGGCTGGCACAGAGTGCCGCTTCCAAGGGGAGGATCCAGAAGCAGAGAGGAGGCTTGAACACATGAAGCTGCCTTATACTGAATCAGACCTTTAGTCCATCAAAGTCAGTATTGTCTCCTCAGACCGGCAGTGGCTCTCCAGGGTGTCAGGCAGAAAAGGGTCTTTCACATCACCTACTTGCTTGGTCCCTTTTAACTGGAGAGGCCACTGGGGATTGAACCTGGGACCTTATGCATGCCCAGCAGAGGCTCTGCCACTGAGCCACAGCCCTCCCTCCATGGTTTGTAGCCCTTGGTTTGTAGCCCTTGCATGGCCCACCTCAGCTGAGGTGGGGCTTTGTGTTCTCTGTAGACTTTTGTCCTTGGTTGTGTTCTTGTGCTTGCAGAGATGTCGTTTGCACGGCCATAAAAGGTTCTCGTAGGCCTTGGCGCTTGGGCAGCATTCCCAGCAAGCAGGAAGGGCTGAGGACGGGGCTCGGCTCGCGGGTGGCCTCCCCGTCACTCCAGCCGTGCGTTTCTTTCCCCCTGCGCTGCTGGGGCCGCTTCTGCTCCTCTGGGAAACCGGCCTGCCCAGGAGGGCGCTGCTGATGGAGAGTTCCCCTCAAAGGACCGTGGGAATTGCAGTTTTTGTGGGAATGCCGAGAATGACTTGTTAGCTCCTTTGCAGGTGGCAGCTATGACAGCTGGACCTCGGTGTGGGCAGGCCTGCTCTTAGGACGCCTCATTCCGCTTGGGTTTGGGGTCATGGCGTTAGCGGTGCTGCAGCCAGTACCTTTCCCGGAGGCCGCTCGCTGGGGCTTTGGGTCTCCCAGTCTCAGCAGGCAGGACCCCGGCCAGCTCCCGGTGAGGGGGGTTCTGCCTGGAGGCCGGGGTTGTTTTGTGGACCAAATGGAGGCACCTCGGAGGAAGGGAAGGGAACATGCAGCAGAGTCTTCTCAGACACATTGCGGGGGGGAAAGGGGCTTGTCTGTCCCTCTCTTCCATAGAAGAACAGGCGAGGCAGAGGTGTGGACACCTGATCCTGTGGTACCTGTCTCCACTGTGGTGTAAGGGCTGAAGCGTTGGAGAGCCAGGCTGCAGCCCCTCCTGTGCATGAAGCTCACTGGATGACTCTAGGCCAGTCGCTCCCCCTTCAGCGTAACCTACCTTGCAGGGTTGTGAAGAGGATAAAATGAGGGGGGGGCAGTGAGCCGCCCTGAGCGCCTTGGAAGAGGGGCAGCTTAGAAGTGGACAGACAGAGAAAGAGTGTTCACATTCACTCAGCTGGTGCTGCTCACGGGGAGCTGCCCAGGCCTCTATGGGGGCCTGACATTCCGCCTCCTGCCCCCGGGTCCCGTTCACTGCTGAGTTGTTTGAAGCACTTGGCGCATTCAGGGGTGATCAGCAAAGGCTGTGGACACCGGTGGTCGCTCGTGGAAACGGTGCAGACCATGCATGTCAAACATATGGCCCGCAGGTCGGATCCGGCCCCTTGAGAGGTCTTACCCAGCCCGCGAGCCAGCCGAGGCAGCCACCCCCCCCCCAGTCCCAACGTGGGCTGGCGAGGCATGGGCCGGCTGGCCAAGTGACATTTACGTCATAGCCGGCCCTCATAACAAATGAGTTTGGCGCCGCTGGTGTGGGACAAGCAGGAGGAGGCCACTGTAGGCTTTGGCGTGAGGTAAAACATGGAAACCTTGAAAAGAAAGGAACAACAACAACAATTTATTGCAGTCATAGATCAGTAAATATCATATTGCATTGCTATGCTACGTGTGTGTGTGTGTGTGTGTGTGTGTGTGTGTGTGTGTGTGTGTGTGTGTGAGAAGACAAGCAAGAGAAAGCGGGCACCACACCTGAACACTAAAAATGCTCTGCGGACACCAGTCCATAGAAGCAGCCAGCAGCCTTCCAGCGGGGATTAGCAGACACTTTGGGGGCAGGTTCAGTGTTTGGGATATGACACATTTATTGTTGACCAGCCGCATAAAGCCCCCCCCCCCCAGCTGACTTTGGAGGAGGGGCCTCTGTTGAAGTCTCCCAGGAGCCGGCATCCCAGCCAACATTCAAGGAATGGGGAATCCATGACCTTTTGCAAAAGCTCTTCAATCTTGTCCTGGTGTTTCAGGAAGTCTGACTGCTTTGCTTTGCTGGGAGCGGGTGGGGGTCTGTACTCCTGGGACCGAGTGCAGCTGTCTCCCACTCACCCCACAGCCCACTGGGGGTGTCAAGACATTAAAGCAGAGAGCCTGCTTACAGTTTTCCTTGGGGCATAATGAGGGCTGGAAGCTTGTTGTGACTTTTCAGTGCCCCTGTGAACATCCAAAGAGCCCTGCGGGGTCAGACCAGTGAGGGTCCATCTGGTCCAGCATCCTGCCTTCTCACCCAGTGGCCGACCAGTTCCCCTGGAGGGCCAAACAAACAGAGCGTAGAGGCCGAGGCCTTCCCCTGATGCTGCCTCCTGGCACTGGGTTTCAGAGGTTGACTGCCTCTGGATGTGGAGGTTCCCTTTGCTCACCAAGACTAGTGGCCACTGATGGAGCTCCCCTCCGTGCATCTGTCTGTCCCCCTTTTAAAGCCGCCCCTGCTTGTGGCCTCACCTCTACATCCTCTGGGCAGCTAATTCCACCCCTGAATTACTCGTTGAGTACCCCGTGCATTGTGCGTGTGACCGGCCTCCCACCCAGGGCAGCGAAGAGGAGCGGAGTGCCCCCCCCCAGTCTGCAGGGGGTGGGGGTCTCCAGGAGGTGGCTGGATTGGAGCCCCTCCTCAGCCCCAGAATCCCGGCCTGGAAGGACCCCATGCCCTGAGTGTGTGCAGAGTGCTCTTCAGTCATCGCTGGTGCCTGCCACTTGGCACCGCCTGCCTGGGCTTTCCGGGCTGAGGGGGAGCCCCCGCCCCATTGATCCGTGAAGTGCCTCAGCTGGGGGCCGAGCCGTGAACCGCCTGCGCAGCTCTGACCGGGCCTGAGTGACGGAGGGCTGCCCCCACCCGGTGTCACCTGGAGGCTGATGCCCCGTTGAAGAGCTGGGGTGGGGAGAGAGGTTCCCCTCCTGCTGTCTGCAGCCAAAACACACCCCCAGCCTCCTCCCTGCCCACGCCCTGTGCTGGCGGCCTCCCTGGTCAGGGGCAGAGGCTGGCCTGCTTTGCAGCTGCGTTGACTAAAAAGGGAAAGAGCGGAGAGCTGACTGCAGCGGGGAGGAATGTGCAGCCTCCTTGGATGGCGGAGGGGGTGGAGGAGACGGAGGCAGAAGCAGCTGCCGCTGGGCCTGTGGGTGGCAGCTGCTGTTTTGGGGGGGGGCTGCCCCAGAGGGCCTCTGGCCTAACCCTCCAGAAGGCAGGCTGGACCCTTCTCCCCCACCCCATGGTTAACACCTCCCCACGCAGGATTTGAGTCTGCACCGTGAGCTTATTCTGCAGACGCTGAGCAGGGAGAGGCAGAGACAGACGGGCTCCTCTAGCCCCAACCCCCCCCACGCCACTCCTGAATGGGCTGTTTGCCCCGCTGCCTGCCCCCTTCCGGGAAGCCTTGCCCCCTGAGCCCCTGTAGAGAGAGACGGGGGGGCGTGTGTGGACTCGGAGGGGCGTTGAGCTCAGTGGGATTGGGCCCTGCCGGTTTTCTCAGTGGATGTGGAATGGTCTCCCATAGCCCGGTCTTGTCACATTTCCAAAGCTAAGCTGGGTCGGTTCTTGGATGGGGGCCACCGAGGAAGGCTCTGCAGAGGAAGGCTGTGGCAAACCTCCGATGCTTTATCCCTTGCCTTGAAAGGCCCTTGCTGGGGTCGCCATAAGTTGGCTGTGACTTCACTTCACGGCACAGACGCACACGCTTCACTTGGCAAGGCCTGGACTGGAGGGGGCCACGGGGGGGGGGGGCTGAGATGCATCCCTGGAGAGAAACCCTGACAGGAAGTGGGGGAGCCCCATCCCTGGTGCCCCACAGGGTGTGTTGCCCTGACCCAAGAGATGGCACACAGTGCAGAGGGGGGAAAGGGGGCCCTTCTCTGGCTGGTGGTCCTGGGGTCCCCTCTCCTGCAATGTTTCCGGTCATGCCCCAGGGCCCACTGTGCAGGGGTGGGGACTCCTCCTCCCCCCCTCTCCCGGAGACCAGCCCCGGGTGCCTCTTCCCCGCAACCCCCCAGGTGTCCGAGATCCTCCTGGACCTCTTCGCAGTCATCCTTGGTTTTCACCGTCTCGAATAATTTTGTGTTGTCTGCAGACTTGGCCACGATACTGCTCAGATTGCAGTGAAACAAGGATCCGTTTGCATTTCCCCAACCCTCTTGACTCCAATCCTTTTTGGATGTGTGGTTTTGCAATGTGTTGCTTCATCTGTCCCCTCTGACCCAAGAAAAAATTCGGAAGAAAAACCGTTACATGCCCGGGGTGGTGGTGGCGGCGGGAGAACCCAAACCAGCAAAAAGGAACAAGTTGTCCCTCTGCTGCTTTGCCCTTTTCCTGAGCCCCTGAAGGCCTCTGTGTGTCCCACAGGATGTGGTCCCTGCAGGAGCTGCTCCGGGAGTGAAACGAAATGGACCAGCCGCCCCCCCTTAACCTCAGCTCTCTGCCCCTTTAGAAAAAGTGGAAGGGAGAGAGGAGGATCCTGGCTGTGGAGCGCCTGGGCAGAGGAGGGCAGGGAGGAAGGAGTGCCACTAACTGCGCATGAACAAAGGCAGCACACGCAACCTTATGTAGCTGCATATATATATATATATATGTATATATATATATATATATATATATGTGTATATATATATATATATATATATATATATATATATATATATAATTAGTTTTTATAAGAAAAACAACAAATTATAAATCACATAAAAACAAAAAAATACAAAAATGAAAAAGGAGTACTTATACTACAGTTTTACATCATCTGTTAGCGAACAGCGGCCACGCCAAAGGCTGCCATCCTCCTGGCAAGCAGGCAGGAATTCCACCTGGCCCTTCAGGTGAGCACCATGTGACCATGTGGTGATGCTGCCCTAAGCCCTACCTTGGTAGGGAAAGGACGGGATAGAAATCTAATTTAAAAAAAAGGAATAATTTTAGGAAAGGCTTGCACCTGAAGAGACCTGTGGAGGAGGCAGAAAGCAGAGGGCTGCTTGGTTTTTGAGCGAGGGTTGGAGCTGTGAAGCCGCAGCTGACGTGTTTGTGTTCTTTGAACAGCTGGTGTTCTGCTCCCGGGAATGGCTGTGGCACCCGACGCCTGAAACTTTGGCCGCTTGCCCTGTGGCGCTTAGCCTGGGGCTCGCCCTGTGGCTGGGTCAGAAACGGCAGGATCCGACCCAGGAACCCCCCTGGCATATGGATGGACTGGGACATCAGCTTTAGCTCATCAATCGAGTATCTTCTGGGCCTCTTTTATGGCTTCTTTGGGGTGGACTGGATGTCAGGCTTCCAACCTGTGCTGGGAACTCCTCTACTGGGGTGGGACGTCCAATGCGGGTAGCGGTCCTGTGCAGCTGGGAGATGGAAGGTATTGGGGTGGGGGTCTTGAAAGTTGGACAGTGAGACATAGCGGAGCTTGCTGCTTATCCAACCACCATCAGGACCCCTCTGCGTCTCCACTAATATTATGCAACCCCAGATCAGTAAGGAAAAAAAGCACCCTCCTGGATCTGGCTTGTGTGATGAACTAGGACGATGGGCTGCGTCTCTCTCGGTTACCTCTCCTTGGTTATGCAGCCCTTCGTCAACCCACACCGGAGGTCAGGGAGGGGGGGCGAGCGTCCTCCCCCATGAGTCTTTCCCCTTCCACAGATTCCCAGGGTAAACTATTGCCAGCAAGGATTGTCCACTCCTGTTAGCTTCCAGGGATAGACCTGTTTGTGGGTTCTGTGTATTTTTATGTTTCATGTTCTGTCTGCCTTGAGTTCTGTAAGGTACAAAGGTGGCTAATAAATGTTTGAAATAAATATATAAGGCTCTTTGCAGAAAAGTCTAAGATATGTTCTTTGTTGTGTTTGGGGCCCATAATAATCTGAAGCCCATAGTGGCCCATAGTGGCTGACGACTGTGAAATCCCGAGCCAGCCCAGATAAGACACTGTCCACGTGGATGTTGAAATCATGCCGAGTGATCCATCCTGGTGTCTCTAATGCCAAACCCAAGATGACCCTTGCCAAGGGAGACCACTTGCCCTGGGGGAAGCTAATGTAAGGAGTCAAATCAATGCTGGCAATAGCTTGTAAGGGGAATCTGTGGAAGGGAAAAGAGTCACAAAGGATGATAGATCCCCCCTCCAGTCTTTTGGGGCTGGTTTGATGAAGGACTGCATAATTTGGCAGAGGTAACCGAAATAGAGGTCCTCCATCATTTTCTTCCACCCAGGCCTTGGTAACGCAGGCCAGATCGGTTTTCTCCTCTTTCAGCAGTGAGGTTTTCTTCCTCGCTGATCTGGTGTTACATAACACTGGTGAAGAAGCAGAGGCAGTCGGCGCCCTGGCAACAGCCTTCCTTGGAATGGGGAAAAGTCTGGAAGAGCAGGCGGCCCAGCCACGCCTCACCATCCAGCGTTCAAGACCCCCCATCCCAGTCTCTTCCGGCTCCCAGCTGCACAGGGGCAGAAGCCTCGCTGAACACCCTGCCCAAGCAGAGAGCGGCCCAGGACAGCTAGGAATCCCCCAGCGCTCTCTGTCCAGTCCATCCCAAAGAAGCCATGAAGCAGTCCAAAGTTAGCCAGAGATGAGAGGAGGGGCCGTGGCTCAGTGGCAGAGCTTCTGCTTGGCATACAGAAGGTCCCAGGTTCAATCCCCGCATCTCTAGTTAAAAGATAGGGGATGTAAAAGAACTTTCTCTGCCTGAGACCCTGGGGAGCTGCTGCCAGTCTGAGTAGTCAGTACTGACTTTGATGGCCCCCAAGGGTCTGGATCAGTAGACAGTAGCTTCAGGTGTGTTCCGGAGGCTGAGGAAGAAAAGCTGTTTGGAACACCCCAGCAGGAGAGTGAGTCCCATGTGAGAGCAATGCTACTTCAATGTCAAAGGGGATTATTTTGAGAGGGGCTGTGGCTCAGTGGCAGAGCCTCTGCTTGGCATGCAGAAGTCCCAGGTTCAATCCTCGGCAACTCCAATGAGAAAGGATCAGGTAGGAGGTGATGTGAAAGACCTTTCTCTGTTGGAGACCGTGGAGAGCAGCTGTCAGTCTGCGTAGACAATACTGACCTTGATGGACTGATGTTCTGATTCAGTATAAGGCAAGTCCATGTGGCCAAAGCTGATGTCACAGACCAGCTTTCGGAATCTCCACCCCAATATCTTCCTGTTCCATGGGAACAGAGCTTTCTCTACACATCCTGCTTCAGTACAGAGTCACCCCCAACACCACTCTAGGGGTCGCTTAGCACTCAGCATCCTGTCAACTGTAGGAATGCCAAAGAAGCAGTCCAAGTGAGAAGCAGTGGTTAGCCACTTGTCGTCTCATGACGTGACCAAAATACGACAGCCTCAGTTTAGTCATTTTAGCTTGTAGGGTCAGTTCAGGCTTGATTTGATCTATAACCCACTGATTTGTTTTTTTGGCCGTCCACGGTATCCGTAACACTCTCCTCCAACACCACATTTCAAAGGAATCTACTTTCTTCCTGTCAGCTTTCTTCACTGTCCAGCTTTCACACCCATCCATAGGGAATACGATGGCATGAATTAATCTAGTCTTGGTGGCCAGTGACACATCCTTACACTTCAAAATCTTTTCTAGCTCCTTCATGGCTGCCCTTCCCAGTCTCAATCTCCTTCTGATTTCTTGGCTGCAGTCTCCCTTTTGGTTGATGGTGGAGCCAAGGAATAGAAAGTCTTGAACAATTTCAATTTCCTCATTGTCAACCTTAAAGTTGTGTAATTCTCCTGTAGTCATTACTTTTGTTTTCTTGATGTTCAGCTGTAGTCCCGCTTAGGCAATTTCTCTTTTAACTTTCAGCAGTCATTTCAAATCTTCACCATTTTCTGCCAATAACGTAGTGTCATCAGCATATCTCAAATTATTAATGTTCCTCCCTCCAATTTTCACTCCACCTTCATCTAAATCTAATCCAGCTTTCCTAATTATATGTTCTGCATATAGATTGAAGAGATAGGGAGATAAAATACATCCTTGTCTGACACCTTTGCCAATTGGAAACCATTCCGTTTCTCCATATTCTGTTCTAACTGAGGCCTCTTGTCCAGAGTACAGGTTGCGCATCAAAACGATCAGATGTTGTGGCACACCCATTTCCTTTAAAACCAGCCATAGCTTTTCATGATCCACACAGTCAAAAGCTTTGCTGTAATCTATGAAACACAAGCTGATTTTCTTCTGAAATTCTCTCATATGGGCCAGTAACCAGCGTATATTTGCAATATGATTTCTAGTGCCTTTTCCTTTTCTGAAACCAGCTTGAACATCAGGCATTTCTCGTTCCATATATGGTAACAGCCTTTGCTGTAAGATTTTGAGCATCACTTTACTTGCATGAGAAATTAATGCGATGGTCCGATAGTTGCTGCAATCTTTGATGTCTCCTTTCTTGGGAATTGGAATGTAAATGGATCATTTCCAGTCTGTGGGCCATTGTTTTGTTTTCCATATCTGTTGGCATATTCTTGTCAAGATTTTGATGGACTCGGTTTCTGTGGCTTGGAATAGCTCTATTGATATCCCATCTGCTCCTGGCGATTTGTTTCTCCCGATTGCTCTCAATGCAGCTTTCACTTCACTTTCTAAAACTGTAGGTTCTTCTTCAAAAGATTCTTCTTGGAAAGAATCTTTTATCCTTTCATCTCTTCTGTATAGTTCTTCAGTGTATTGTTCCCACCTTTTCATTATTTTGTCCTGTTCAGTTCATGTATTTCCATGCTGATCTTTCAGCATGCCTAACCGTGCTTTAAATTTCCCTTTGATTTCTTGGATCTTGTGGAACAGATCTCTTGTTCTTCCTTTTTTTGTTGTTCTCTTCTATTTCTTTACACTGGTTATTATAATAGGTCTCTTTGTCTCTACGTGCGAGTCGCTGGAACGTTGCACTTTTGATTCTATTTCTATCACCTTCTACTTTTGCTTCTCGTCTATCTCTGGCAATTTTAAGAGTCTCCTCAGACATCCATCAAGGTTTTTCTTTTCTTTTGGCTACAGGAATAGTCTTTGCACATTATTCCTTGATAATATCTCTAGTTACCACCCATAGTTCTTCAGGTTTACATTCACTTGAACTCAGTAATGCAAATCTGTTCCTTACATGGTCTTTAAACTCTTCCGAAATATTGCTTAGATTGTATTTTGGTGCTATGAATGTTTTGGGGTTTTTCTTAAGCTTTATCTTGATTTTCGATATTAACAATTCATGATTGGTACCGCAGTCGGCTCCTGGTCTTGTTTTGGCCGAGAGAATGGAGCTTCTCCATCTTCTGCTTCCAATTATATAATCTATTTGATTTCTATACTGGCCGTCTGGTGATGTCCATGTATACAATCGTCTATTTGGTTGCCTGAAACATGTGTTTGCAATGAACAGATTGTTGTCTTCACAGAATTCTACGAGGCGTTCTCCTGCTTCATTCCGTGCTCCTAGCCCAAATCTGCCAACAACATTTGATTCTGCTTTGTTTCCTACTTTTGCGTTCCAATCACCTATGATTATCAGCATATCTTGTTTAGGTGTGTGATCAATTTCTTCCTGAACACTGGCATAAAAACTTTCAATTTCTTCCTCATCAGCATCTGTAGTTGGGGCATAAACTTGAATGATGCTTATATTGATAGGCTTTCCCTGAAATCTGACTGATATTATTTGGTCAGACTTTGCATTATAGCTCCTGACTGGAACCACTCTAACTGTTAGAAAGTTCTTCCTAATGTTTAGATGGAAACTCTTTTGATTTAATTTCAACCCGTTGGTTCTGGTCCGACCTTCTGGGGCAACAGAACACAACTCGGCACCATCCTCTCTATGACAGCCCTTCAAGTACTTGAAGATGGTTATCATATCCCCTCTCGGTCTTCTCCTCTCCAGGCTAAACATATCCAGATCCTTCAACCTTTCCTCATAGGACTTGGTCTCCAGACCCCCTCACCATCTTGGTTTCCCTCCCCTGGACCCGTTCCAGCTTGTCTACATCCTTCTTAAACAGCAGTGGCCAAAACTGAACTAAATCCTCCCGAGTGAGGTCTAACCAGAGCAAAGTGATACCATCATTTCGTGTTGATCTGGACACTATACTTCTGTTGATGCAGCCCAAAATCTCATTTGCATTTTTAGCTACTGCATCTGATTCCCAGCAGATGATGAGAATCTCTCTGTCTCTCCTGATATAGAAGGTTTTTCCCAGCTGAAGGGTGGAGGTTCTGGGCCCCAGGCTAACAGCCACACTGCAAGAGCCCGTGTGTTCTCGCCCGATGGAAAGCTTTTTGTGGAAATCATGTGTGGTTTGGGATTCGGCTGTCATCAATATGCTGATGACACCCAGCTCTGTATTTCCTTACCCAAATGGCCCCGCTGTGCTGCAGAGGCCTTAAGCCGCTGCCCGAGTGCTGTGGTCGAATGGCTCATGGAGAACAAGTTGAAACTGAATCCCAACAAGACGGAGGAGATGTTGTCGGGGCAAGTTGAGGTCTGGAGGGACGTTGTGTTCCCTTATTTTGGTGGAGCTCAGCTGTCCCTTGCTGACTCAGCTGAGAGCTTTGTAGCTGCACTGGGACCCAGCATTACTGCTGGAGAAGCCAGTTAATGCAACTGCAAAACAGGCTTCCTTCCCACTTGGCCTGGCCCGCAAGGTGGCCCCTTACCTTGACTCAGATGATCTGGCCACCTGGATCCAGGCCACTGCATCCTTGAAGGCCGACTGTTGCCTGGCGTTTTGCACGGGCATGCCCCTAAAGGAAACCCAGAAACTCAAGCTGTTGCCACAGCTCGGTTATCATCAGAAGTTGGGTGGAGCATTTCCATCACACCAGTTCTGCAGTCACGCTATCGGTTACTGATCAGTTACTGGGTTCAATCCAAGCTACTGGCTATCAGCTCAAAAGCCCTTCATGGCCTTGGTCCCAGGTACCTGCAGGACTACCTCACCTGCTCTGCTCCACCGAATGAGCAGAGCCTTCTGCGGGGCCACCCTGGAAATGGGTAAGATCAGCAATGGCTTCCTTTCTTGTGGCTCCCTCCTTGCCTGAGGAGATCTGGAAGGGTCCCACAATTCTATAATTCTGCAAATTTCATAAAACAGAATTGTTTGGGAGGGAAGTTTTATCAGGGCATTAGAACTGCAGCATAATGGAACCACTCAGGAGGACACTTTTATAAGAGACTCAGACTTTGGCCGTTGCAGTGTGTCTTGTCTGGAGCATCTTGCTTTTTACTTCACTGCCTTCCACCTCTGTCATCCCCTCTCTGCATTGTGACACATCGTGCCTTAGACAGTTTTCTTCCGGCATTGCGGTCTAACTCTGTAATCCCCGTCCTAATGCATTGTTTATTGGATGTCCTGTGTTACCTGACTGAATTGTTTATATATTTTGTAATCCACCAGCGGTGTCAGTGAGAATGGTGGGCTGTAAGAGACATAAATCTTTGCAGATGCAAAACTGCTCATTTTGCATTGTGAGCATATTTGTGGCACTCTCAAAAGAGAGCCTGGCCTGGGTGAAGAATGGGCATTTCAGACCAGGTCCATTCAAGCCCAGTTGGCATCTGTTTCTGCAGTGTGGACGGCATCTCTGAGGGCCGTCTTTTCACCTGGTAGTCCAGGACCCGCCTTCTCCTCCCAAGCCCCTGATGCTCACTGGCACAACCGGGGTCCCCAAGATGCTGCCAAGGAGGGCATCAATTCTGGGCCACTTGTGGGGTGGGGGAGGTAGGAAAGAAGACTGCTCCAGCTTCTGCCAGTTCTGCTGGGCCCCGGCACTGGCTGGGCCCCCTGCCTCTCTTCAGCCCTCTCCTGTTTCCTTTGCACTCTCCCCCACCCATCCTTCTTCATGGTTTGGCCAGATTTGGTAGTTGGTCTAACGCTGGCTCTGTGCACTACAGCCTTTGTCAACCAGGCAAGATCTGAGTGGTGGGAAGGGTTCAGGGAGAGGTGGTGCTGTGGCTCAGTGGCAGAGCCTCTGCTTGTCATGCGGAAGGTCCCTGGTTCAGTCCCCAGCATCTTCAGTTACAAGGACCAGGCAGTAGGTGATGTGAGTGACGCATGCTGGGTCAGCCCTGCTTAGTGTTTGGATGGGAGACCACCAAGGGAGTCTAGGGTCACTGTGCAGAGGCAGGCGATGGGAGACGTTCGTCTGCCTTGAAAACCCTATGGCAGTTATGTCAGACGTAAGGCTCGCAGGCCAGATCCTGGTTGGTTGCCTGAATTGACAGGAAATGCAGGAGTGGGGCTGGGAGTCAGGAGTCTGACGGGCCGGGATTCGTTGAGGCATTATTGCGGGACGGGAATGGGTTGCTTAAAACGGTTCTATGCTGCTTTCCCACCCAAATATGGTTCCCATGGCAGTGAACATTAAAACTTTCCAACAATAAAACAACTTCTAAAATCAAGTATGTATTAAAAATTCAGTGAAAAAATATATAAATTAACATAAAAGCAAAACTAGGGAACAGGGTTACTGACAGTTATTAAGGGTCTGTCAGACAAAACAAAAAAGTCTTAACCTGCTAACAAAAGACCCCGATGGAGGGAGACTGACGATTCTCCCTGGGGAGGGAATTCCAAAATTTTGGTGCCTCGACTGAGAAGGCCCTGTCTTGGGCTGCCCCCCACATCTAGCCTCAGGTGACAGGGGTGACCAAAGCAGGGCCTCCAAAGATGACTGGAGTGGAAGTACGCAGTCCTTAAGGTGTGCTGGCCGTAAGCCATGTAGGGCTTTAAAGGTCAATGCTAGCCCCCTTGAATTGGGCCCAGAAGTGAATTGGGGGCCAGTGTAGATGGAAAAAAGACTGAAGTGATATGGTCCCTATGACCTGCTCCAGTCAACTCTCTGGCCACAGCATTCTGCATCCACTCTAGCTGCCAGACAGTCTTTGAGGGGAGTCCCACATATAGCACATTGCAGTAATCTAATCTAGATTTTACCAGGGCATGTTTCCTGCCCGGCAAGGTCACCAGCTGTAGCAGGTGCAAGGTGCCACTGGCCACCATTGCCACCTGTTCATCCAATCAGAGACCTGGGTCCAGCAGCACCCCCAGGCTACAAACCTGTTCCTTTAGGGGGAGTGCAACAGGACAGGAAATATCCCAGTTCCTGGGCCAGGCCGTCTGCTCACCAGTAGCATCTCCGTCTTGTTGGGATTGAGCTTCAGTTTCTTAGCCCGCATCCACTCCAAAACTGCCTCCAGGTACCAGTTCAGGGTGTCCACCGTCTCCCTGGGATTAGCTGGAAGTGTGAGATTGAGCTGCGTGCCGTCTGCATAGTGGTGGCAACTCAGCCCCAGTCTCTGGATGACTTCTGCCATCCTGTCCTGGGGGAAGATCCTGCCCTAGGTGGGATGAAGCAGCTTGGGCCCCGTTCTGTGTTCTTGTGGGTTGTCACTGCCTGCCTGGGGTGAGTGGGGGGGAAAGAGAGAGATGCTGCTGCTGCCCTCCAGACTCACCACTGTCCTTCCCTACAGGTGCGCCACCGCCAGTCAGGACAGATCATGGTGCTGAAGATGAACAAGCTGATGAGCAACCGAGCCAACATGCTGCGTGAGGTGCAGCTCATGAATCGCCTCTCGCACCCGAACATCCTCCGGTGAGCTGGTGTGTGTGTGTGTGTGTGTGTGTGTATTGGAGCAGTGGGGGCTTACAGCTTGCTGTGACGAGGAGGGGGGGAGATTTGACCCAAGTAAAGAGACAGGAAATGCCCCTCTTCTGAGCTCTTTCTGCCTAAAGAGGATTTCAGATTTCTCATCCCTGCAGTTTTGACTCCCAAGTCCCCATTAAATTTCATTTCTCCCTTGGGCAAATGGATCCTTTCATGCATCTCGGTGCTGTAGAATGTATGCATTTTTCAACATCATTTGTGTGTCAAGTCAGCACTGTGGGTTTAAACAAAGTATATTGTATGCCTAAATTGCATACGGAAAAGCACTAACTAGTCTGCCAAACAACCTATGAGAAGCTGAGCACTGAAGCATCAGGGCTGCTCTCCAAAGCCCCTGCCATGGTGTAAAACCTTCACAACCCTCCCCCCCCAATCTGGGGAGGGCCCCTCTGCAGAGGACTCAAGTGCAAAGTCCTTCATGGTGTAATGAAAGATTCCCCCCCCCCCATCCTACTAGATGATCGGTACTCAACTACTTTGAGGCTTTGCCTGTGCAAAACTGATTAGCAGCGGAGTTCTCCAGGATTTATCGATAAAGGTGATTTACAATCTTTAACTCTGATAAGACAAAAGAAGAAGGGGTATGGTTCAATTCTCTGAACTATTAACCAGCAAACCAGGCAGAATGCCTACAGAAACTTATCTTTTATTGAGAAAAGAAAAGATTAATTTTATTGAGCAAGACAGGAAAAAATACAGGCATGGAAAAGTTAACCCTACAATTCCTGTGAAGATAAATGCTAAAGTTATCAAAGTTCCTGGCATTGCTTAATCATGAAGTATTATTACGTGAAGTAATAATTTTAAAGAGCAAATCAGGTTTCAGATTTTTGTCTCACTGCATTTAGGGATTATCAAAAGGCCCAAGTTACCCTAGCAATCTCACCTGGAGATCTCACCTGTTCTTCTTTTGAGACTTCCAGCCGGAGAAATCTGATTTGCTTGTCACAAGAGTGCATATTTATAGAAAAACGTCAATCATATCGTTCTCTGAATCTTTTTAAAAAAAAATTTCATTATTTTCTTCATTTAATATACCAACATATAAAACAATATCCAATACTAAGATAATAGTAATAATGATAAAAAGAAAAACAAATAATATTACAATTCAACGATAAGGTGACTTCCCCCTCACCCTCTTGCTAAAATTTTTTATTTTGCTAGCGAAACTAATCCCATTGTTATATAACATATATTAATATTATTTTATTTAGTAGGCTATAGATCAGGGATTAGATCAAAAGTATCCTTTAAATGGTCCCATTAAAAATTGATTTTCACAATAAATTCTCCACTCCTCCCATTCCCCCCAAAATTGTACATTATCATTTTGATTTATTAAAGCTGTAAGTTTTGCCATCTTAGTCAGTTCCAGCATCTTATTTATCCAGTCTTTCTTGTCCAGTATCTCTCCAGTCTTCCATTTAGCTGCATAAATCACACGTGCAGCCGTGGTGGCATATATCAAAAAAGTTCGATGAGTAAAAATATTATCTGGTATCATACTTAATAGCATCATTTCAGGTGTTTTAGAAATGTTTTGTTGAAGAATCAACCTTATTTCATTATATATCATCTCCCATAATTTTTTGGCTTTTTCACAAGTCCACCACATATGGTGAAAGGATCCTACTTCTGTATTACATTTCCAACATTTAGGTGACATTGAGGGAAATGATTTTGCTAATTTCTTTGGTGTTAGATACCATTTATACATCATTTTATATACATTTTCTCTTAATAACTGCGAAGATATAAGTTTCAAGTCTCTTGTCCAAAGCCTTTCCCACTTTTGTAACATTATATCATGGCCCAACATTTGTGCCCAACCAATTATGGTAGGTTTTATTCGTTCTTGTTCACAATAGAGTTCTAACAATAGTTTATACATCTTGGAAATAAGATGATCATTTGTATCCAGCAAAAGTTTCTGTAAAGTTGATTTAGTTTTAAAAAATCCTGTTTTCGCATCCTTTAAAAAGACCGAGTTTATTTGATGATACTGGAACCAAGATAATAAATCTTTAACTTCTTCATATTCTTTTAGTGAACATTTTGTACCTTCCCATTTCAAAAGATCCTGATATGTTATAAATTGAGCTGGTCTTAATGGGTGTAATGTTAACATTTCTTGTGATGAGATCCATAACGGGGTCTTTGTTTCTAATAAATATTTATATCTAATCCATATCCTATAGAGGGATGATTTTACCATACGTTGCTGAAATGATGCATGAGTTTTGACTTTATCATACCACAAATATTCGTGCCAACCACTTCTACTATCATAGCCCTCCAGTTCTCTGAATCTGATCTGTGTAATCATGTCAAGATCTCTAGATATCTGATTGGTTATAAGTAAATATGAGATCAGCATATGTGCAAATAAGCCAGTCAACATGTGTATATGAGATACATCTGATACAGCAAGATAAAAAGGCCCGTCTCAGCTCTTAACCTCTATTAAAAAGCAATTAACCAATTTTTTCCTGTAACTGTTTCAACTAACTGTCCAAGATGAGAGTAGCTCTAATTGACAGAGTTCATTGACAGTTGAAAAGTGCCTGTGGACTCTCAGCCAGCTTGCAAACTCAGCAAGGCAAGAGGGGTGACGTCACCTGCCCCTGCTAGAGCAGTCTGCGCTGGGGGTCATTTTGCTGAGGGGTCCCTCCCAGGGCTTGGGTGCTGACCTCTGTGCTCCTTCTGCCCCAGGTTCATGGGCGTCTGTGTGCACCAGGGCCAGCTGCACGCGCTGACCGAGGTGAGAACCGCGGCTGGGCTTTTGGCCTCCGGGTAACCCTGACCGGAACAGGTCTCTTCTGGTGGGGGGGGGGCTGCGGCTGGGCTGGGCTGGGGGACTGGCGGGGCTTCTGGGGGTGAGAAGGGAAGAGGGGTGGGCTGCTGGTGGGGGCTGTGCCCACACGTCTCCTTTTGGGCATGTCTCCCTTTAGTACATCAACGGTGGCAACCTGGAACAGCTACTGGACAGCCCCGTCCCTCTGCCCTGGCCCGTGCGGGGCAAGCTGGCCCTAGACATCGCCCGCGGCCTGCGCTACCTCCACAGCAAGGGCATCTTCCACCGCGACCTCACCTCCAAGGTAAAGCGGCTTGGAACGGTGCCCCCTTTCCTCCTCCTGCCTTCCTGCCTGCTGCCGCCGCCACCGCTGCTGGGCCTCTCCTGGGCAGGGGAGGCTGCTCTGTGGCTGGGGTGGGGGGCTCACGGTGTGGGATTCTCCTTCTCACCCCTCCCAGAACTGCCTGGTGAAATGTGAAGACAACGGCTACACGGCTGTCGTGGGCGACTTTGGCCTGGCTGAGAAGATCCCAACCTACAGGTGAGTCTTGAAGACCCTGACTGTGACAGAACAGCCCCACTGACCCGCAGGCCCTGTTCCCTCTTGCCCCACGAGGGGTCTGGGCACCAGCAGCCATCCGAGACCCTGCCTGGCTACGTGCCCCCCTCTCCCGGCTTTCCCGACCCTTGGTGGATTTTCCTCTCCCTCTTTCGGAAACGTGAAAATGCGCCGTTCATCAGTACATACCCTACCTGATCTTATTCTAAGGCAGGTGCTTTAACTTAGGCGTTAACAGTGTTTTTAAAGCTTCTTGTTTCCTTGGAGTCTCTGTTCAGGCCTGCAGTCCTCCTCCACAGGGCAGTGGCGACCAGTAGGAGCCCAGATGCAAGAGTTCCTTCCTCCTAGGTGGAATCAGCCAAAGTGGCCTTCCCCCTACGTGACAAGGGATTTTATTATCTGTTTGCCCACCCCCCTGCGGGGCCATGAAGCCTTTCTTCCAGTCTCCAGGAAGAGACTTCCTAGCATTTTAAACCTCCCCAGCCTGCGGGGTGAGCTGACCATCTCATGGTCTTTGGCCCGGGAGGCCGTTAGCATTTCTAAAGCCTGGCTAGGTGCGGCTTGATTTCCCCCTTCCTGCCTGTTCTCTCCAAAGAGACAGAAAATCTCTTTCAAGCTAAAGGCAAAGGTTTCGTGCAGCCCAAACCTCCGAAGTAAAGCGCAGGTCTCCCTCCAGACTGCCCCCAGCCATCTTGCCTTCCCCCCATGGCAGCCCCTACCTAGGGGGGCTCCGCACTAATGTCTCTTTTTCTCCCCCAGTGAGACTGGTGAAAAGGAGCCCCTGGCCGTGGTGGGATCCCCATACTGGATGGCCCCCGAGGTTCTGCGGGGGGAGCTATACAATGAGAAGGTAATGGGGAAGAGGGGCAGGGAGTGCCTCCCCCGTGGTTGTGCTAGCCTAGTTGTGGACAGAGGTGCTTTCTGGGGTGATGGGGGCAAGATTTGGGCCTGACTTGTCAGCGTGAAGGGGCGGCTGGGGGGGCAGAGCTGCTTTCCCACTTTCTCTGCTCTGGCTGGCTCTCTATGGCACCTTCTGCTGGGGGGGGCAGGAGGCTGGGGCTGCAGAGGAGGGAGGCCAAGGGGTGGGCTCTGTCCTGCTCTCCACATGGGGGGCCTGGCTCACAGCCTCCTTCTTCCCCCCGCCTAGGCGGATGTCTTTGCGTACGGCATCATCCTCTGTGAGATCCTTGCCCGGGTGCCGGCTGACCCAGACTACTTGCCCCGCACAGAGGTAAGACCCTCTTCCGGGGCCCTGGCTGTGCCTGGCGGTCAGGTGGCAGCCCCCCTGCCTTGGCTGGCCCCACAGTGTTGCTTGCTCTTTGTAAGGCAACCGCCTGTGCTGTGGGCTTGGGCTGGGTCCTGACGCCCCCTCCCATGAACCCAGCCCCATGGAGTTGCCTTGAACAAAAGTCCCCCAGGCCCTGCAGCCCTTTCCAGGCATGGAGCCTTTGTGAGGGAGTCTCCCGGGGGACAGGGAAGAAAAAGTTCTTCATGGCTCTGTTGTCCTGAAGATGCCACCTTTGGGCAGTTCATACTCGGTCGTCGCTGAGCTTGCCCAGGAAACTTGGTGAGCCCCTCTTGCTTCTCTGCAGCCGGGGAGGGCAAGATCTGGTGCCCGGCCCGGAGGCTGTTCAGGATGGCAGAGTGGGGGAAGGGGGAGTGTGCATGGCTCCTCCCTCCCCCTCCCCCAGAAAAGGCTGGCCCCCAGAGATCCAATCCTAATGTAGAGAAGTGCCATCCAATTACTCCTTCCTCCCCAGGAGAGTTAGGCAGGCACTTAATTACCGTTTGCCAGGAGAGGAGGGAGAGTGATTGGTACTCCTTCCCCTCCTGTGGGACGGTCCCTGCAGGGAACTCCGGAGGACGTGGCTCACCCAGCAGAGAGGTCGTTGCCTGTCTGGGAATGTGAAGACTTGATTGACTGCTGAACCTGGAAGAGGTTCTTGCCTGTTGAGTCAAGAGAGAGCCGAGAGGCCCTGGGGGGCCCTGGGGCTGGCTGTCAGATCAGAACAGATCAGACCAGATCTGTTCTTGTTGGGCAGGTAGAGGTAGATGTTCCGGATGTTCAAATGCATGGCTAGATTCTGAAGAGGCCTTAAGAGATATTGACGTGGATGGAGCTCCAGGCTACATAGCAGCATGGTTGAGGCCCCACGGCTGAGTGCCCAAGAGGAGTGGTCACCTTGGATTGGTTGTGGGTTCCTCCAGCCTGCGGAATGACTCACCCAAACAGATGTGTGTGTGTGTTGTGCTTGGTCTTGTCCCGCTGGAGGATCCATGCGTGGAATGAGCTAATGCGGGGAGAGAGAGCAGGGCTCTGAGTAGCTGGTCCCTCCTGCCTGATGCAGAGTTCTGAATCTCCTGCAAACGTGGCTCATTCTCATGAACACATGAAGCTGCCTAATAGTCAGTCAGACCCTTGAGGATCCATCAAGTTCAATATTGCCTACTCGGACTGGCAGCGGCTGCCCAGGGTCTCAGGCTGAGGTCTTTCACATCCCCTACTACTGGATCCTTTCAACTGGAGATGCTGGGGATTGTACCTGGGACCTTCTGTATGCCAAGCAGAGGCTCTACCACTGAGCCACGGTCCCTCCCCTGCCCTGTCATCAGTGGAGTAAATTGTCAACAGCAAGTTGTAAGCCCCTTTCTGTGCACACTACAGTGCTCTGCTGTGAGAATTAAAGACAGAATTGTTTTTTTTCATAAATATTTTTTATTGATTTTAAATTAAAGTGGGATACAAAAAAAAAGGGTGGGGAGATGCAAAGACAGAATTGTAAAGCACTTTGTACAGCGGAAGCTTCACTTGACTTCTCCCCAGTCGAGGGAAATTAACACAAGAACCCGACAGTGAGGGTCCGCCTAGTCCAGCGTCTGCCACAGCAGCCAAGTGGTTGCCCCAGAGGGCCAAACAAACAGGTCACGGAGGCTGACTGATGCTGCCTCCCGGCACTGGGATCCAGAGATTTCCTGTCCCTGAATGAGGAGGTTCCTTTTAGTCACCACGGCTTGTAGGCTCTGATGGGCCGCTCCTCCTCCATGGATCTGTCTAATCTTCCTTTAAACCAGCCTGTCCTCCTGGCCAGAGCTACCTTGATGTGCGGAGAACTCCACAATTTAGTTACTCTTTGAGTAAAGAAGTATTTCCTTTTGCCTGTACTGAAACAATTTGCCAGCAATTTCATTGGGTGCCCCTGACTTCTAACAGTTAGAGCGGTTCCTCAATGGAACAGGCTTCCTTGGGAGGTGGTAGCTCTCCTTCCCTGGAGGTTTTTAAGAAGAGGTTGGATGGCCATCTGTCAGCAATGCTGATTCTGTGACCTTAGGCAGATGATGAGAGGGAGGGCATCTTGGCCATCTTCTAGTCACTAGGGGTGTGGAGGGGGGAGGAAGTTGTGAATTTCCTGCATTGTGCAGGGGGTTGGAGTAGATGACTCTGGTGGTCCCTTCCATGACTTGTGTTACACACTGTGAAATACTACACTGCTCAGAATGCACAACAATATTGGTGGTTTTATTTTCAACCCTTTCCTAACAATCCCCAACATTGAGTTTGCCTTTTTCTCTGCTGCCGCTCACTGAGCTGGGCCCTTCCACTGAGCTGTCTGCTACGACCCCTGGGTCTCTTTCCCTCTCAATCCCAGTAAGTTCAGATCCTGGTAGCCTGTACTTGAAGTTTGGATTTTTTTGTCCCAATGTGTATCACCTTACATTTGCCCACAATGAACCTCATTTGCCAGGTGATTGCCCACCCACTCAATTGAGAGAGACCCTCACGTAGCTCTTCACTATCATCCTTGGTTCTCACCATCCTGAATAATTTGATATCGTCTGCAAACTTGGCCATTACGCTGCTCACCCTCAGTTCCAGATCACTGATGAACAAGTTAAGTAGCACCAGTCCCAATAACCTATAAGAGAACCGGTCCTCTCATCCCATGACTGCTAAGCTTACTCGGGAGTCTTTGGTGAGGGACCTGCTCTAATCCTTTCAGAAGTCCCAGTAGATCAGGGGTGGGGAACCTTTTTCCTGCCAAGGGCCATTTGGATATTTATAACAGCATTCGTGGGCCATACAAAATTATCAACTTAAAAATTAGCCAACCAAGCCCCAAGTAGGCAGCTGCCCCAGATGACCCCCCTGGCACGGGCAAGCAGGTAGGCATCCAACCAGTGGCGCACTCACCCACCTGGTGGCACAGGATGGTCTGTTGCACCAGCCGAACATAGCCATCCAGCCACACACCAGAGTTGCTCCTGCTCTGTATGGTCGGGGCCGGATTCTACAGCCGGCTCCTGCTACCTCCACCTGCAGGGATGAAATGAGGACACACTGGCTAAGAACTCCCCCCCCCCCGCACTCATTCTGGCCCTGCCCCCTTTAACTCCTCCATTGTCGCCACTTCCACCCCCAGCCCTCTTGTAGTACAGAGGGAATGCGTTTCTCCATGGCCCAGATGGGAAAGGGTTAACACAGTTTCTTGGGCGGTCCTAGCAGCTCCATAGCTAAGGGCTGTTCTGCAAGGGGGTGGGGAAAGGTTCCGTTTCTTGGCAAAACAAACTCACATCTGCCTTGAATAGAGGCTCTTCCTGTCTGCGGGAGGGGGCGGATCACCACTCTTAGATCCTTCTGAGCTAGAGATCTGCCAGGACCCACGAAGGGCCAGACCAAATGATTTCGAGGGCTTTAAACGCCCCCGGGCCTGATGTTCCCCACCCCTGCAGTAGATAATGCCTGGTGGGTCACCCTGATCCACATGCTTGTTAACCTGCTCACACCACTTCCAAAAGTTGGTAAGGCAGGAGAGCCCTTTGGATGGTATGAAATTCTGTGGAATGGTCAAGCGAGCCCTCCCGCCTCCCCAGGGAGATTTTTCCTGTGTTTCATGTGGGGAGAGACCTGGGGTTTGGCTGGTGGCTGAGGGGAGGGCCCTGCGCACGAGTCCTCCAAAGGGGGTTGTGGCTTGTTGGTTTTTGCGGCAGCTGCCGTCGGCTCACCCAGCGGAGCACTGGCTTGGTGCTGGGTTGTGGCCTCGTGGGTGCAGGCCGGTGACATTTTAATAATACGTTAGCACGTAGGGCGTCATTAAGGCAGGGCGGAGAGCACCGGTGTTTCTGGAGTGACTGGTGGCAGACCCAGAAGCCTCTTGGTGCTTCCCAGAGCCCGTGTCAATCTCTCACCTGAGATATCTGGGTTCAGGAAACTCACCCTCACGGACCTCCTCGCAGGGTTGCTGTGAAGATAAAACAAGGAAACTATGTTGGTCACCCTGGAGGCAGGATGGGGTGAGCTTGCTCCAGAGGCCAAGCATGAGGAGAAGCTTGCCTGGCCGTGCGGAGCGGAAAAGAACTGGGAGAGGCAGAACTTTCCCTGCCCCCCCCCATCCACCAGCTGTCTTGAATGAGCCTTCTTTGGCCGCCACTGCCCAGAGATCTGGGGCGTGGGGGGCTGGTAGAGGTGCTGCTTCCGCCTGGGCTCTCAGAGGGATGACGTGCTCCCATGTGAACCTCAAGCCCCCCCCCCCCGCCCCTCAACAGGTATAGAGAGATGTGACTCGAGCTGTTCCTGGCCTCCCGGTGGCTTCCCTGGCGTGGCCGGTGTTTGCCCGTGCCCCACACAGCGCTTGGCAGGCATGCAGAGGCGGCTTCGGGAATACTTGGCTCCGGTTTCAAGCTGGCCCTTCTTGGGGGAGTTGACAATGCACACCGGAAAGACCAGCCAGGATTTTTTTAAAATTATGGGTTTGAGCCGCATGTTGCAAAGTTCATGTAAGGGACCCATGGCTGAGGAGTTCCACCATGGGAACGTCTTCAGCCCTTACGTGGCTGGGCATGGAGTTGAGGCGTGGCTCTGATCCAAAGGCTTTGTACTGTGTGAACGGGACCTTGGGTGGAATCCCCTCCCCTGCCCCCCCCATTGGTACTTGGCTTGATAATCAGAAGTCGGGCTGTGGGGGGGGAGGGGTCAGCAGTTGCTGCAGTGACCATGCCCCCCCCCCGCACTGCTTGCTTCTGTCCCCAGTGAGTGTGCAGCTGGTCTTGTGGGGAGGGCTGCAGCTTGAGGAGGGGGTTCTTGGCAGTCCATAAGGGAGGGGCTGCTTTGGAGTGCTGGAGAAGATGATGCTTGTGTTGAGGGAAGCCCCCTTGGAGTGCTCCCTTCCCTGGAGGTTTTGAAGCAGAGGCTAGATGGTCATCTGTCAGCAATGCTGATTCTGTGACCTTAGGCAGATGATGAGAGGGAGGGCACCTTGGCCATCTTCTAGGCATGGAGTAGGGGTCATTGGGGGGTAGTTGTGAGTTTTCTGCATTGTGCAGGGGGCTGGACTTGATGGCCCTGGTGGTCCCTTCCATCTGTATGATTCTATGGAGTGGGGGCCAGCAGAGATATTGTCGCACGGGCTGGGCCACCTGGGGACCCCCCCCCATCCAAAGCTGGTCCTTGTGTTCTATACCAGCTGAGGCTTCTGCCCACAGGCCAAATCCAGCCCCCAAAGATCCCTCACACCTTACCCCCACACACACACACCCACGATGATGTGACAGCGTGTTAGGCTAGGATCTGGGAGGACCCGGATTTGAATCCCTTCTTGGCCACAGAAGCGCACTGTTCTGCCTTGGGCCAGTCGTTCTCTCTCTCAGCATAACCTACCTCACAGGTTTGTTGTGAGGATAGAATAGAGGAGGGGAGAATCATGTTGCCGGCCTCTTTGTGTTTCTGTTTGGGGGGAAAGTGGGGCCTAAATGTCTAAAGAAACCCACGGCAGCTCAGCTGCTTTCCCCCACAGCCTCCATAGAGGCAAAGGCCTCTCTAACCTCCTCCTTTCTATCATGAACAGAGGCTTTGGCAGAGCCCTGCCGTTACTAAGCTCAAGGAAGGTCCTGTGGGGCGAAGGGCCCTTTGTTTGGTGCCCCTTCCTCTGGGCTGCAAAGGAACGGTCCATGTGGCAGCAGCTGGCTGCAAGCAACCCCACCCCACCCCAGCACAGAATGGTTTTCACTGTGGAGGACAACAGTGGACAACCGGCCAGTGGGGGCCTTGGGTGCAGGGCAGGGATGAGGGTCTCATGGCTGTGGGCTGGTCTGGGTGGGGCCTCCCCAGCAGGAGATTGCGGGGGGGGGGGCACAGAAGGAAGCTGCTCCTTCCAGGGTCTCCCTTAACCTACAAACCCAATCCATGCAACACCGTTTACCAGGAGGGCTCACCCACTGATATGTAGAAGTGTGTCAGCTTCTGAGTTGCCCAGAACTCTTCACCAGCTGTTACAAAATAAAGAAGAGGGGGGAAGCATATTTGGGCCTCGATGTGAAGAGCTTTTCCATGCCAGGGTGAGGTGCTGGCAGGCAGAGAAGGGCACGCGCCAGGGCTGCCCGCCGGAAAAGCTCCGCAGCAACCATTAAACCCCCTTCTGCTGAGAAAGGGGCGCCACCTTGTGGCCACATCGTGCATAGCAGAGATGGCCGTGGGGGGTGCGGGGGTGGGGGCATGCCTGGCTCTGGTGTGCAGCCTGGGAGTTACTGGGCTTGGCTTTATTTGGCTTACTGGCAGACAGTTTCTAAAAGATTGCCTTAATTTCCCAAAAGAGTATTGTGTTCAGTTTTGGGCACCGCAATTTAAGAAAGATGTAGACAAGCTGGAACGGGTCCAGGGGAGGGCAGCAAAGATGGTGAGGGGTCTGGAGACCAAGTCCTATGAGGAAAGGTTGAAGGAGCTGGATATGTTTAGCCTGGAGAGGAGAAGACCAAGAGGGGATATGATAACCA
The DNA here is from genome assembly GCF_029931775.1 of Euleptes europaea. Taxonomy (NCBI): domain Eukaryota; kingdom Metazoa; phylum Chordata; class Lepidosauria; order Squamata; family Sphaerodactylidae; genus Euleptes; species Euleptes europaea. The sequence goes on from NC_079315.1 coordinate 123,266,304, forward strand.
TCTTCAAGTACTTGAAGGGCTGTCATATAGAGGATGGTGCCGAGTTGTTTTCTGTTGCCCCAGAAGGTCGGACCAGAACCAACGGGTTGAAATTAAATCAAAAGAGTTTCCATCTAAACATTAGGAAGAACTTCCTAACAGTTAGAGTGGATCCTCAGTGGAACAGACTTCCTCGGGAGGTGGTGGGCTCTCCTTCCCTGGAGGTTTTTAAGCAGATGGTCACCTGTCAGCAATGCTGATTCTATGACCTTAGGCAGATCATGAGAGGGAGGGAACTTTGGCCATCTTCTGGGCATAGAGTAGGGGTCGCTGGAGGTGTGCGCGGGAGGTAGTTGTGAGTTTCCTGCATTGTGCAGGGGGTTAGACTAGATGACCCTGGTGGTCCCTTCCAACTCTATGCTTCTATGATTCCTGCAAAGTGGTAAGAGTGGCAATGGCCCCGGTGTCCTCTGCTGTGGCTCACGCCGTGCCTGAAGATGTCCAGGAAGGTCCCACACATCAGAAGGACGTGATTATCAAGGGATTGGAACTGTAGTACAACTGAGCAGCTCACGAGGGTGCTTTTAGATGGGGACGGGATTGTTGTCTTTTGCAAGGTTATTGTAGGTGCCACCTTGCTTTTATTGCATTGCCTTCTGCCTTTGTGATCCACTCACTGCTTTACAATAGGTCAGGCCTTAAGTGGCTTTTTTGTTTACATTGGTTTCTAATTGTGAAACTCTAGTCCTCTTTCAATGCTTGCCGGATGGAAGGGCTCGGTGTGGAAGAGCCTCTGCTTGGCATGCAGAAGGTCCCTAGTTCAATCCCTGGCAGCATCTCCAGTTAAAAGCAACAAGTTGTAAGTGATGTGGAAGCCCTTTCTCCACCTGAGACCCTGGAGAGCTGCTGCTAGTCTGAGTAGACTTAGAGGAACTGAGGGTCTGATTCGGTAGGCGGCAGCGTCATGGGAGCGTCTGCTTCATTTCAGGTCTGTTTCAGATGTCTACAATCCCAAACTCCATTACAGTGTTTATTGGGTGACCTGTCCCACTTATACTGTACAATCCACCTTGAGCCTCAGTGAGAAAGGTGGGCTATAAATGAGGCAAAATCGATAATAATGATTGATAGGCGTGTCCCCCCCCCCCACTCAAATGTGTGCCATCTACTTTTAAAGCCATATAGGACTGAAGCCATTGCTGCGTCCTGTAGTGGCAGGGGACCAGGGCCTGCCCTGCACCTGCATGCATCTTGTGGTCTCCAGCCCCAGCAGACCCTTCACTTCTCTCTCTCTTCCCCCCCCCCCCCCGGCCTGGCTCCCTTGTCTGCTGCAGGACTTTGGACTGGACGTGGCCGCCTTCTGCACCCTGGTAGGAGTCGACTGCCCGGCGCCTTTCCTCCAGTTGGCTTTCCACTGCTGCAGCGTAAGTGTGCCCCCCCTGCTTTGGAGGGGGCGTGTGCTTGCTTTGCCGCCAGAGATGTGTGTGCTCACAGAGGAGCTGTACCCCCTCCGTACCAGCCCAGGGGTCCAAAGCCTTTTATGCAGCTCCCTCACACTAGGATCTTCCTTTCACCATCTTCTGGCTCCCCAGAGCTCCTTTCGCTGCCTGTCTTGAGCGGTGTCCTTGCTGGGGGCCTGCTGCTCAGTGATTTACCCCCCCCCCCATCCAGAGGGGGTCCAGCAGGGCTGCCCGGCAGCTGCTCTCCTTCCTTGAACCCCCCCCCCGCCCGGCCGTGGTACTTCCAGGAGACAGAGATCAGGCAGGCAATCTCCCCCTTACCCCCCAGAGGCACTCCAGAGTGGCCCCAGGCCAAGTGGGAAGCCGGTGTGGGGCTCCCTCCTTTGCCCCCAAGGGCTTCTGTCTCTTCTGCGGCCCCCGGGGACAAACGCGGGCCTGCGGCCACCACTCAGGTCGCCCTCTCTTCTCCTTCCCTCCAGATGGAGCCCACCTCCCGGCCCTCCTTCCTGGAGATCACGCAGCGCCTGGAAGCCGTCCTGGAGGAGCAGCGCAAGGCGGGGGACCCTGCCCTCCAGAGCGACGGGCCCAGTGCCCCCGGGAGCCCTGAGGCGGCGCTGAACGGTACCGCTTCCCTCCTCAGCGAGGAGTCCGCTGTAGTGCGTGGGAGGGACAGGGTCTGCACTGCAGGCCGAGTCTTCACTGTGGTCCACTGAGCCAAGCGGGGAATGGGGGGGGGCGGTCTATTTAGGTCAGGAGCTTCCTGGAGATCAGCCCCTGTCCCCACTCTCCTTCAAGCCCCAGGTGTGTGGACAGAGCGTGGCCCTGGCTTGTCCTGCTGGGCTGAGGCCACACGAGATGTTTCGCGGTCTGGTTCCGCACGGGCCCCTCACACCCCTTCCTCTGTCCCCAGGCAAAGCTGCAGCCAAGGAGCCCGCCACCCCGCAGCCGCTCTCTGGCCTGCCCGCCCAGCACCTTTTGCCACCGGACCAGTGCCTCTCCCGCAGCCAGTCGGACATGTTCCCTCCCGGATCGCCCCGCTTGCCCCGTGCCCAGGACACTCCTCAGCGGGTCAATCCCTTCTCTCACCGCCAGGACCTCCAGGGGGGCCGGATCAAGCTCTTTGACACGCCCAGCAAGTCCTTGATATCCTTGACTTTTGACCTCCCGCCTCCCTCGCCCTTCCCACCGGGCACGCCCATCACGCCGGAGCCTGCGGTGGAGGCTCAGTGTGACTTCTCGGAGCCCGTCTCCCGCGGGCGCAAGTGCCGCTCACTGCCCGCCTCCCCAGAGCTGCCTCGCCGGGAGCAGCTGCAGCCCCACAGCAACTGCCTCCTGGCGCTCGACTGCAGCCGTCTCGAGCCTGCCCCCGCCCCACCACCTCAGGAGCTCACAGACTGCAGCTTGGACAGCCCTGAGCCACGGCCAGCCCCTTCTGTGGCCAACGGCACCTTCATCAGCACGGCCACGTCCGGTGTCCAGCTGTGGCCCCCGAACGGGCTCCTCTTGAACAATAACAGCAAGCCCCACAGCTGGGGCGGGGGGCTGTCTGAGCTGAGCGTGCCCCCCACTGTGGACGGGGTGCAGCCAGAACACGTGGGGGCAGCGCTGGCCCTGAGCGCCCCCAGCGCCGGCTTGGCAGAGCAGGAGGAGGTCCTGGCCTGCCCGGCCTGCTGCCTCGGCCCCTTCGGCTTCAGCTTCGCCTCTGTTTGCCGCCGGCCGGCCGGCAGCACCCCTCACTACCAGAACCTGGGCTGCGAGGCCACGAGCCTGCTGTGCCCAGACCGGCACCCACGGCAGCACAAGGCCACCGGGCCAGGGCGGGCCGAGCCCAGCCTCAAGTTGCCTGAAGCCCAGTCGTAATGGTGGGCCGAGGGAGAGGGCTGCAGAGCTGCCCCACAGGGCAGGAGGGGGCGGTGAGCCTCCACTGGACCCTCGAGTGGGCCTCCCGGCCCCAGGCCTCTCCGGCAGCCTCAGGGAGGCAGCAGTATGGTCAGGGGGTCGGCCGTTGCCAGGGCAGTGCTCGGCCTGCTCCAGGGGCTGGGAAACGGGGGATGTGCAGGTACTGCTGGGCCTGAGTTGGAGGCCATTCTGGGGAGGGGGGCTGGGCAGCCCCTGGGTCCCAGCCTGACAGGTGCTGTTAAAAAAGGGTGGGTGGCATCCCCCCAACCCTTGCCGGAAGTGCAATAAGAGGGCCGTGTCTCTTACACATACTTGCGCACACACGCACGTCTTGTAGCTTCCACGTGGGAGAGGGAGACGACCCACGAACGGCTGCCAGTCGCTTTCCATCGGGTCTTTGGGTCCTGCCCCCCTCAGCCCAGTGTCTCCCCTCCCCCAGTGTCCCAAAGCAATCTTCCTCACAAGGTTGAACCTGAGGCTTGCCTGCCTAGGCCAGGAGAACCCCCCTTGGTACTGGAGTGGGTTGGGCACCCTCTTGGCATGGCTGGGCTGCCTTTGCCTGGATGTGCCCTTTTATTTTGGGAGGGGGGAGAACAGAAGGGGGTTAAGAGTCCTGTAAGCTGTTGAGGTTGGCTTCCCATTTGGTCCTTTTGCACAGGGATCAGAAATGGGGAGAGGCGGGTCCTCTTAAATGGGGGCAGCCTTTTGGTTTTGCGGAATGAGAGGGGCAGCGGGTTCTTGGCCGAAATGTCTGCGTGTCACAGGGGGACGTGACCAACACGTACAGCCCAACCCTTCCCCACTGGTGCAATAATGGTGGCCAGAGGTAATCCTGGACGGGGCTCAGCAACCCCCCCCCCCACCAGTATTCAGTGCACTGGCAGAGAACGCAGCTGCATTTTTAATTATGATAAATGCTACTTAATATATACACCTTATTTAAAGTGTTCAAGAAATAAAATCTGACAAGTGTCCTCCCAGCGCAGGGCTGGTTTTTTTGCTGCTGAGCCGGAACAGTCCCCAGCAAGTGGGCAAGCTGCCAACTTTGAAGGCTTGAAGAGGGGAGCGGACAGGTTCATGGAGGAGTATTCATGGCTACTAGTAAAAATGGCTACTAGTTATTCTGCATACCTATTCTCTCCAGGATCAGAGGAGCAGGCCTATCATATGAGGTGCTGTGGAACACAGGCAGGATAATGTTGCTGCAGTTGTTTTGGTTATGGGGTTCCTAAAGCTGCCTGGTTAGCCACTGTGTGAACAGACTGCTGTACTTGATGGGCCTGGGTCTGATCTAGCAGGGCCTTTCTTATGTTCTTATGTTCGTATCACCTCCTGAGGTCTGCCTGTTAGCTGTGGGGGGGGGGGGAGGGAGGTGTTTCTGGGAGGAACGAGTCCCTGTTGGGCTTCAGGCTGGCAGGATCCCCCACACTGCTGGGGGGAGAGTTCTCAGCCTCCCCCCTTCCTTCCTTCCTTCCTTCCTTCCTTCCTTCCTTCCTTCCTTCCTTCCTTCCTTCCTTCCTTCCTTCCTTCCTTCCTTCCTTCCTTCCTTCCTTCCTTCCTTCCTTCCTTCCTTCCTTCCTTCCTTCCTCTGCTTCTGTGCCATGGGTAACCTTAGCAGAGGATGGGATGCGTGGAGACCCCAGAAGGGCTTGGTCTTCACCTGGCCCTTGTTTCAGGGAGTGGAGCACACCTGACAGTTGCAGCCTCTGATTCCGGGGGCTGATGTGGGAGCTTAGAATGTTTCCCTGGCTTCGGAGGAGGAGGAGGTGGTTTGCTGCCTCCGGCAAGAAGTTGGACCAAGTTACACACATTTATCTAGAGCACAGAATTTATTCTGTTGAGCTGCATGGGAAAACGCGGCTCTGCCCAAGCAGAGACAAGAACTGTGGCCCCTGGACCGGGCTGGGTGGCCCCGCAGCAAGGACGGGAGAGCCGAGAGAGGTCAAAGAAACGCTGTCCGGAGGGACGGAATCCGTTCTACCCACGATCAAGCGAGACCCCTCTTCAGACTTCAGCAGAAATCGCATTCAGGGAGACGTCGGCCTCCACAAAGCCTGTGGGAAAGGTTTTGTTTCAAGGATAAGAGTTTAGTGGGCCTCCTGCTGTTGGCTAAATCAAAGGGCTGCTCTTGGGGGGAGCCTCTCTGGCACTCTGTGCTGCCCCCCACCCCTCCAGAGCATGACCCATGCTGGCCCCCCACCCCTCCAGAGCATGACCCATGCTGGCCTCCTAAGCTAGGCCAGCTGGAGTCAAGTCCGGCAGCACCTTAGAGGGCCTGAGCTGGGTGGCCCAGGATGGCCCGATCTCATCAGATTGCGGAAACTAAGCAGGGCTGGCCCTGGTCAGTGCTCAGATGGGAGACCACTGAGGAAGTCCCAGGGTTGTTACGCAGAGGCAGGCAATGGCAAACTACCTCTGAACATCTCTTGCCTTGAAAACCCTATGGGGGTTGCCATAAGTTGGCGATGATGTGATAGTAAACCCCCACCACCACCACCAAAAGCACCTTAGAGACCAATAAGGTTTTGGGAGGGTGGGGTATGAGCTCTCAAGAGTCAACGCTCTGGACTCAAATCTTGCACTCCTACTGCAAACCAACGCGGCTACCCTCTGAGACTAAGGTAGCCTGTAACGCCAAGTCCCTCTCCCCTGGGGATGCCACCCCCACCCCACTTCACCCCCCTCCTCCCCATCACGCCGGAACAAAAGCACAGAGTCCCCCTCCCTTTCTCCTCACTTTCCCTACCAAGCTGTACAAAGGGGGGGGAGCCCTTTCAAGGGTTTAAAAGGAGGAGGAATAGTAAGTAGCAGGAAGCTGACTTCCCCCCCCCCACTGCCATTTAAAAAACCTGGGATTGGCAGAAGGCATGCATGCAGCTGAGGGGTGGGGCTGGGCTCTGGGCTCTGTGCAACCGGCAGGAAATGATGCCATCCTCAGCTGTGGCCGTGCGGGAGGGATTCTGTACTTACCTGGGCATCTCTGGGACTTCCTGCTAGACAGGTAGCCTCCGGGTCTCATGCCAACTAGCCCAGAAGGGGGACTGGCTGTCCATGCTCAGCTGGCTTCTCACAGATGTAGTGGTGCTTCTCTGAGCAATAGTCTGATGTCCACTTGCCTGAGTTCAGTGTTGTACATCTGTAATGGTTACTGTCAGTTCTGTGGAAGATAAAATGTTACAAAGGTAGAAAATTCCAAACTTCAGCCGCTCACCCGGCATCCCACACTCATCCTGAGCAGCACCCACCTGTCCAGAGCTCCCTGCTGGTGGCAGCGATGGAGCTGGGAGCCCGGATCTCCACCGAGCAGCTGCAGGGCAGGTGCTGGAAGGGCCCGGTGTGCCCCAAGGCTTTGGAGTTTCCCACAAGGGGGAAGGCTTGTGTGGTTCCCCGTGGCCCCTGCAGCCACCAAAGCAGGCCATGGGGCTCCCAAGGGGCAGGCTTCCCTGCAGTTTCCCACCCCCACCCCCAGCAGCAGCCATCCCTCCTCCCCTGGGCCATTGGGGCCTCTTACAGTTGTTTTTCTTCAATAGGTAATTAAATATCAATATAACATTATAACAATCTGCATATCAAGTTCTCTGAATAACCAGCCTTCATTAAAAAAAAAAAAGTCTCCCCTTTCATTGTGGAGATGTGCAGAATTCCCCTTCTGTTTTTGCAACGAAAAGGACTAGAGACTTACTTTAATTTAAAAAAAGAACGCTGGGAATTCAGAGACCCTGATGCACACAGACAGTTATCACCTTATAATGATACACAATTGCCAATTTAAAAAATGGCCCCCCAGGGGCAGAGGGGGACCAATGGCTGTGATAGGGGACCGGGGTTCGTAGTGGGACCCCGTCCCCTGCACCACACCGGCTGTATCAGCCGGAAGGGTCCTCCAAGAGGGACCCACACTCAACAACAGAGCTCTTATTTGGCTTGTAGTAGTGCAGTCTGACCTGAACTAGCAGAGGCCCCAGATATTCTGCCAGGCCGATCATTGAGGGTGGCGACGGTCTGTCATCAGAGCTGGCCTCCATACCCCCCACTTCTTTATGCTGTTTATTAACTTGAATTTGGGGGGCCAGCTGTTCTTTCAGGCTCACTCTGACCCATACTCTAGAGTTGAGTGCCACTTGTTTTAATTATTAGTTGATTAATGACTAGGGAGATAAGATAAGTTAAGAAAAGATAAGATAAGATAAGATAAGATGTCTGTCTGGGTGGAGGCCACGCGGTAGAAGAACCAGGATGATGACCATCCATATACCCCCCAGCACACAGAGCCCGGGAGATGTGGGGCACAGCCCCCTCCTCAGTTACACTTACCCTCTGCAGCGTGAGCCATCAAGCCAAAACCAACGCCATCTTCTCTCCTCTTTAGACCATGCAACATAACATCCTATCCAGTATACATTTGATTCCAGAGGTCCCTGGGATAAAAAAAGAAAGAAAATTACCTGGGTAATATTTTGTCAAAGGCTTTCACGGTCAGAGTTCACTGGTTCTTGTAGGTTATCCGGGCTGTGTGACCGTGGTCTTGGTATTTTCTTTCCTGACATTTCACCAGCAGCTGTGGCAGGCATCTTCAGAGGAATAACACTGAAGGTCAGTGTCTCTCAGTGTCAAAGTGTGTTGGAAGAGTAATATATATAGTCAGAAGGGGGGGTTGAGCTGAGTCATTGTCCTGCAAAGTATTAAAGGTAATGTGCTAATCATTGTCCTGTAAGTATCAAGGTAATGTGCTAATGAGGGTGTGGTATGTTAATATGGAACCATTGTATCCTGAAGTGGTCTGTTAACATGTGGAATCCAAAGCTAATCTGCATGGCTATTGTGGACTGTAGTCTTATTCCAAGTCACTGAAAGCTAATCTGCATGGCTATTGTGGACTGTAGTCTTATTCCAAGACACTGAAATACTGGGCAATTCTACCAACTATTTTGTCAGATTGCACAGAGAAGCCATTGAAATTCATAAACATCAGCACAACTTTAACAGAAAAGAAGAGAGTTTAAGAATGAATAAGGCTTGGCTTCCTGCCCTGAAAAACCTCCAGACTAACAAAGTCTACAGTCCACAATAGCCATGCTGATTAGTTTTAGATTTCATACATTAACAGATCACTTCAGGATACAATGGTTCCACATTAACATACCACACCCTCATTAGCACATTACCTTGATACTTACAGGACAATGATTAGCACATTATTGGCGAAGGCTTTCACGGTCAGAGTTCATTGGTTCTTGTAGGTTATCCGGGCTGTGTGACCATGGTCTTGGTATTTTCTTTCCTGACGTTTCGCCAGCAGCTGTGGCAGGCATCTTCAGAGGAGTAACACTGAAGGACAGTGTCTCTCAGTGTCAAGTGTGTAGGAAGAGTAATATATAGTCAGAAAGGGGTTGGGTTTGAGCTGAATCATTGTCCTGCAAAAAGTATCAAAGGTAATGTGCTGATCATTGTCCTGTAAGTATCAAGATAATGTGCTAATGAGGGTGTGGTATGTTAATATGGAACCATTGTATCCTGAAATGATCTGTTAATGTGTGAAATCCAAAGCTAATCTGCATGGCTATTGTGGACTGTAGTCTTTGTTGGTCTGGAGGTTTTCAGGACAGAAAATCAAGCCTTATTCATTCTTAAACTCTCTTCTTTTCTGTTAAAGTTGTGCTGATGTTTATGAATTTCAATGGCTTCTCTGTGCAATCTGACAAAATAGTTGGTAGAATTGTCCAGTCTTTCAGTGTCTTGGAATAAGACCCTGTGTCCTGTTTATGTCAGTCCATGTTCAGCCACTGCTAATTTCTCAGGTTGGCCAAGTCTGCAGTATCTTTCATGTTCTTTTATCCTTGTTTGTATGCTGCGTTTTGTGGTCCCGATGTAAACTTGTCCACAACTGCAAGGTATACGATATACTCCTGCAGAGGTGAGGGGGTCTCTTTTGTCTTTTGCTGATCGTAGCATCTATTATATTTTCTTGGTGGGTTTAAACACCGTTTGTAGGTTATGTTTTTTCAAAAGTTTCTCCATCCTATCAGTGACTCCTTTAATAGATGGCAAGAATACTCCCACTCCGACCCATTGTGAGCGCCATTGGTTCTCCAACATATGAATTAGCTAGATATTTGACCACCCTCCTACAGGACCACATTGGGAAAACCACTTCTTACATCAAAGATTCAACTCATTTCATCAACAAAATCAGTCCGTTGAGACTCAATCCACAGGATATATTAGTCAGTTTTGATGTTGTATCCCTTTTTACCAAGGTTCCAGTAAAAGACACAATCTCATTGATTAACCAGATTTTTCCAGAAGATATAACAGCCTTATTTCACCATTGTTTGACAACAAGTTATTTCCTATGGGATAAAGAATTTTATGAACAGATTGATGGAGTAGCTATGGGAAGTCCACTCAGTCCAGTAATAGCAAACTTTTACATGGAATATTTTGAAAAGACAGCATTAGAATCGGCACCTTACAAACCTACAGTCTGGTTCAGGTTCGTATATGATACATTTACTATATGGAGCCATGGTGAAGAAAAATATCCATCCAAACATTCAGTTTACCATGGAAAAGGAAATTGAGGGTAAACTCCCATTTCTTGATACCCTTGTCATCCGTAAAACAAACTTTCAGTTAGGTCACAAGGTCTACCGGAAACCAACTCACACAGATCGCTACTTACACAAAAACTCCAACCACCACCCCCGACAGAAAAGAGGAATAATCAAAGCATTAATGGACCGTGCAAGACGGATCTGTGAACCACAGTTTCTCAAGGAAGAAACTAATCTAAATCACGCACTGCTAGCAAACGGCTATTCCAGAAATGAAATCAGAAGGGCCATTAAACCAAACAAAAATCAGAAAACTCAGGAAAAACAGTCTCCCATAGGAAAGGTATTCTTGCCATTTATTAAAGGAGTCACTGATAGGATGGAGAAACTTTTGAAAAAACATAACCTACAAACAGTGTTTAAACCCACCAAGAAAATACAACAGATGCTACGATCAGCAAAAGACAAAAGAGACCCCCTCACCTCTGCAGGAGTATATCGTATACCTTGCAGTTGTGGACAAGTTTACATCGGGACCACACAACGCAGCATACAAACAAGGATAAAAGAACATGAAAGATACTGCAGACTTGGCCAACCTGAGAAATCAGCAGTGGTTGAACATGGACTGACACAAACAGGGTCTTATTCCAAGACACTGAAAGACTGGACAATTCTACCAAGTATTTTGTCAGATTGCACAGAGAAGCCATTGAAATTCATAAACATCAGCACAACTTTAACAGAAAAGACGAGAGTTTAAGAATGAATAAGGCTTGGACTTCCGGTGTCTGGTTTGGCCCCGGCAACAGTCTCCAGGGAGGGCTCTCCCAGGAGAATCCAAGAATTGCTTTAAATTGGAGTGCAATAGCACACTAGCCTGGCTCTAAATAGTGAGCTAGGTTGCAGGAATTCCTCTGCTGCCAGAAGAATAGCAGTGTGACTCCCATACTCTCTGAGGGAGCTTTTTAAGTCCCCCGGAGGTGTGGACGCTTTCCTGCTCGGCTTTGAGGGGAGAAAACATTGCCTTGGGCTACCGGCCTGGACCTCCAGCACCTATAACCATTTTATGAACTATTTAAGAAAAATACCTCACTCTCAGAAGTCAAGTGAGTACAAGAAATACTTTTGATCTTACCGAGCAAATAAAGTCAACCGGGAAGTTGGTAACTCCAGGGATCTTTGCATACTCCCCCCCCATTACAATAAGATTTCTTCTGTCAAGATAAGTCATCAGATAAAGCGGCAGGAACTCTATCAAATCGATCTATGGGTAGACACAACAATTGAACTCTTCTGATTGACGTGAGAGGGACCAATCAAGTCGTGGCATTTGAGGGGACAGGAGGAATAAACCTCTCCCTCCCCTTGGCCACCCTACCTTTTTCCTGACCGCTCCCAGTTTGTGCTTTTTAACTTTCGTTTCTGCAATCTCCGGATGTGCTCTGCATAACATCTCTGCTGACTTGGGGAAGAAGGGAAGTTTTACAAACGTGCAGCACCGGAAGGAGTCCCCCGACTGCATCATCTAAAGGTTACCTTGGAAAAACTACAAAACGGGGACATCGGAAGGTCCGTGGCTGCACCATTTCCGGTTTACTTCCTACTTCCTGTTTGTGCCGATCTAGAGCGTTCGAAAAAACTTGTTGGTTTTTTAAAACTTCAATGTTAAATATTACAAGTTCTAAAGCACTTTCTGGGAAAAATTTTTGACGACTATGCTTACTAACTGTTATTGAACTACCCATACTGATCAGAACTCTCATAATTGGACCCACCAAAATCGCTTTTAACAGTGACAATTGGTCTGGATCAATATTGTTACCTGCAACATTCAGACACAAGTTTTTTTTTTCCAAGAAGTGACCATGGATAAGAAAATTCAATAATTGTTTGTTAAGCAAAACGAAACTACTGCCAAACAACATGAACAGCTGTCTAAACAAATTGACTACAATTATGAATTCCCTGGCCCAGACGCTGACACAGAAGATGAATGGAGTAACTGAAGAATTAAAGGAATTGAATCTGCCAGTAATCCCAAACAAGAATGAAGTCATAGAAGATTCTGAAGATGCATTCCCAAATACTGCAATGCAAGAGAGCTCTCTAGCTGAGGAACAAGAGAAAGAACATATAATAGATCAAACTCCAATAACTCTGCCAATACCAATGGAATTGAATGTAAGTGATCTCTTCAATCTGCTTGATGAATGGTTCAATACATACTTGGACAGGAAAACTCGATTTGTTGGAATCTTCCTCTTAGAACTGGATTTAGAAAACATTGCAACTAAGATATGCTCTGAGGACTATTCATTTTTGGAAGAGAGCCTGTTAACAACTTTTAAAGATCATCTTCGCTGTTTAATGAAAATGATGGAAAGAAGGAGACGTTGGAAAACTCGGATGAAGGGACTAATTTAATTGACTTTAGTGTTTTATGTGGTGAAGATTAACAAATGGAATGGCTAAAAGGACAGGTCTTATGAATATGGATTGTATTTGATAATAAATTTATCAGTAATATTTCATTGAATTGGTGTTAGGGAGAAAGAGATTTTTTTCTTTTTTTCTTTTTTATTTATTGTTATATTTATTGTTATATTAAGGGATAGCTAAATAATGGAAACTGATCTTTACTGCTTATTTGTATTTGTTGAAATAGGTGTTTAAAGGGGGAGTGGGAGATGTGGAGAATTTATTGTGAAAAATATTTCTTGATGGGTTAATTTAAAGGTTACTCTTTGATTTAATTCCTCACATTTATTTGGTATATTAAAATATAAGGAGGATTACAGGCATATCACTTAGATTGAGTAGGGGGATTAAACTGTTAGCAAAAGTATATACAATTTAATTATGGACAGAAGAGAGTGAGGGGAAGTCATTTATGCTTTGTTATTTTTTAGATTAGAAATTTTTATAGATTTAATCTTATATTGTTAAGTCTTATGGGGAAATGATGTATAAAATGAGAAAATAATAAAAAAAATTATTAAAAATAAAAAAAACAAATTGGCCAAAGGGGAAAAAAAAGAATGAATAAGGCTTGGCTTCCTGTCCTGAAAACCTCCAGACTAACAAAGACTACAGTCCACAATAGCCATGCAGATTAGCTTTGGATTTCACACATTAACAGATCACTTCAGGATACAATGGTTCCATATTAACATACCACACCCTCATTAGCACATTATCTTGTGAATTCCAGGACAATGATTAGCACATTACCTTTGATACTTTTTGCAAGACAATGATTCAGCTCAACCCCCCCCTTTCTGACTATATATTACTCTTCCTACACACTTGACACTGAGAGACACTGTCCTTCAGTGTTACTCCTCTGAAGATGCCTGCCACAGCTGCTGGCGAAACGTCAGGAAAGAAAATACCAAGACCATGGTCACACAGCCTGGATAACCTACAAGAACTGATGGGTAATATTTGTTTGCTTGTCTGCCCCCCTCCCCAGACACTCACATTGGTCATAAAATCAGTTAAAATATGAACTTGCCCTATGGAAAGGCAACAGGTGCCCCCCCCCCCCGTCACTTAGTTGAGCCTCTCCTCCTCCCATCAGCAGACCTGCTGGGCCCGTGGGTTTCACGCAAGAGCACAGCAGCAAGAATCTGACCAGCTCTGAAGCAGCAGCAAAGAGCCCGCTGGGGAAAGCAGGACCACCCCCCCTTCAGGCAAGCTCACTGGCGCTGAGTCAGGGCCCCAGAAGTCCTCTGGAAAAGCCTTGCGGCCCCCGGGCTCTAGCATTCAGCCCCCCCAATCGAGGACTTTTAGTCATGAGTGTGTTCACCAAGGGGTGTTAGCCGGTTTGGGTGAGCACCCTTGTGTCCTCAGTGCAGGATCCATGCCCATATGGGCAATGCCCACCCAAGCCCAGGTGGCTGTTGAGCTCCGCCCCCCTTTGGAAGCCTCTTGAGTGGGCAGCAACTAACTGCCTGAGGTCTGCCACTCCAAGCAGCTAGGATTGCCAGCTGATGCTCCAGAGGGAGCCCCTGCAAGGGGGAGAGGACCTATTGGTGGCAGGGGAGGGGGAGGGTCACTGGGAAGTAGGGCTGTCAATTCGGTTCGGCCTGAACTGAAAATCAGCCGAATTTCCCTTGATTCGGCGGTTTTTAGTTCGGGAGGAACCGAACTCAAAACTGGCGGGCAACCGGGGGGGCCGAATTCAGCGAGTTCGCGAGTTCGCGAATAAATTCGGCCAATTCGGGGCCGTCAGTAAGCAGCATAACCTTCAGTAAGCAGCATTCTCCTCCCCCGGCCAATCGGTGGCCAAGCTGGGTCTTCTTCTGGCCAATCAGTCAGGATTGAGTACTGGAGGAATCAGCTGATGTGCGGCCGGCCGGGGAAAGAGATAGAGAGAGGGAAATCCTCATGTGTGTGTGAGGGGGTGCTTGTGCACATTCGCTCCTTTCCGTGGCTGCAGGGGGCGCATTTTTTGGGGTACAGACCCCAAACTTTCCGTGGATATTCAGACAAGTTTTCTTAAGATACCACCCAAGTTTTGTAAACATTGGGTCAGGGGGTCCCGAGATATGGGCTCCCCCCCTTTTTCTTTCCATGGCTGCAGAGGGCGCATTTTTGGGTGTGCCGACCCCAAACTTTCAGCGGAGCATCAGACAAGGCTTCTTAAGATACCCCCCAAGTTTTGTAAACATTGGGTCAGGGGGTCCCGAGATATGGGCTCCACCCCTTTTTCCTCTCCCCCTTTTCCATTTTCGTGGCTGCAGGGGGCACTTTTTTGGGGGTGCAGCCCCCAAACTTTTATCATAGCTTCAGAGAATCCCTCTTAAGAGACCACCCAAGTTTTGTAAAGATGGGTTCAGTGGGGGCAGAAATATCGGCTCCCCCCTTTTCTCTTTCCGTGGCTGCAGGGGGCGCATTTTTGGGTGTGCCAACCCCAAACTTTCAGCGGAGCTTTAGACAAGGCTTTTTAAGAGACCACCCAAGTTTTGTAAACATTGGGTCAGGGCCCCCCGAGATATGGGCTTTCCCCTTTTCCCTATTGGGATGAATGGATCACCCTCGAGAGATGCATACATATGGATCTTATATTGGATACAAATGGAATCATATTGGATTACCCAGCCTCCCAGCCCCTCCTGCTGGAACAGAAGACAGCCACAGTAAGACCCCTTTGGGGGCTTTAATCTATAATTTTTCTTTTCTGTGTGTGTGTGTGTGGGGAAAGCAGAGTCTGTGTGTGTGTGTGTGGGGAGGGAGCAGTTTCTGTGGGTGGGTGGGTGGGGGGAAGCCAAAGGGGGCTTTTGCCGGTTCTGCCTGGGGTGTGTGTTCCCCCTCCAGTCTCTCTCTCCCTGGTTTGAGGGGGGGCTTCATTTTTATTCTTCAGGTTTTTCCTCATTCATAAGATCAGTTAGGTTATTTTGATGCTTGCTCAAAACTGGTTTTCAAATGGTGACTTAAAGAATGCATCTGCCTGGTCCCAAGTCCAATGCAAAAGGAGAAATTCCACCCCCTCCTGCTCATTATGCATAGCTAGCTGCTTCTGTCCCTTTCCATGGTATGCAAACTCCCAGGTGTCAGGTGTTGCTTTGCACTGTTGCAAAGGTGTTGCATTGCGTGCTTGTGTTGCTTTGCAGTTGTATTGTTTTGCAAAATTCTTCACACCTGCCCCGCCCTTTGCATGTTTGCAAAGGTGTTGCTTTTCAGTTGTGTTGCTTTGCAAAGTTCTTAGCACCTGCCCCGCCCTTGCTCTCATCAGCTGTTTGTCGGGGCTGGGATCTTTGTGCGTGGGCAGCAAGCTCTGCTGAGAGATACACATTAAGGGTGGGGGGGACCCCTTTCAGGGCCCATATCTCAGCCCCCCCTGACCCAATCTTTACAAAACTTGGGGAGTCTTTCAATATACGTCCTTTGAAGCTCTGCTGAAAGTTTGGGACCTCTAAGCCCAAAAATGCCCCCCCAGAGCCGCGGAAAGGCGCGATTGTGTTTTTAATGGCTTTATTCGGCCGAATTTTTTTTCCAAACTTTGAATTCCTGCCGAATTGAACGGATCCGAAGTGGGGGAGTTCGGACTTCGGCACGTACCAAACCCACAAGGGCCAAATTCGGCCGAATCCGAACTGTACCGAATTTTTTTTTTGACAGCCCTACTGAGAAGGGGCTTTCGCTAGCCTCCCCCATGGGGCAGCTATAGGGCCTCCCCAGTGATGTGCCAACGCTTTGCTGTGGGTGTTTTCACTGTACCGGTATCACTGTGGAAACCTCTGATTTGATGATGAGCAGCCGAGCAGCCCTCTCCTCACAGTCTGTCCTGCTCTGTTGCCAGTTCTTTCCTTGGGCAGAGAAGAAGAGGCACTTCCCCCCATGGAGCAGCCATCCCTCTGGGCACCAGTCTGCGGAAGACACAAGACGGGAAGAGTTTGTGCATGTGTGAAGGTGTGTCCCCCCCTGTGAGCTTCCCCCTTGGTTTCCTCTTGTCCTGGTCCCAGAATCCAGGCTGAAGCTTGCTCCCATGGGTTGTTGCTGCCTCAAACCATCCTCAGGGTCATGTTAGCTATGAGCTGGCCACATGACCATTCACAAGGCAGCATCAGAATGGAAGCGTGGCTCAGGTGGCCTGATGTACCCAGCCATGAGGATGCAGTTTCCATTTGTGGTGGCGCCCCTGATACAAACGAGGGTCTCCATGAGCCGATCTCCAAACCAGAGCCCCTGGTCCATCTCATCTTTTCTCCTCTCTTGCCCAGCCCTGCCACCAAGAGCCTTAGTTGGATCAGACACACCAGTTGGGTTAGGTCGGTCAACCAATTACCAATCCACCTAACAATAGCAGTGTCCAGCCCACATTTTACTAGCTTTGTTTCAAAAGATCATGGGGAACTTTATCAAAGGCTTTACTGAAATCAAGGTACACTACATCTACAGCATTCCCTTCATCTACCATTCTTGTCACTCTTTCAAAAAAAGATGTGAGATTAGTTTGGCATGACCTGTTTTTGAGAAACCCATGTTGACTGTCAGTGATCATGGCATTTCTAAGTGCTTAAGACCGTCTGTTTAATTATCTGCTCTAGTATCTTTCCTGGTATTGATGTCAGGTTGACTGGGTGATAATTGTTTGGGATTTCTCCCCCCCCCTTTTAAAGATGGGGACCACATTTGCCCTCCTCCAGTCTGCTGGAACTTTTCCTGTTCTCCATGAATTCTCAAAGATTATTGCCAGTGGTTCTGAAATCACTTCAGCCAGTTCTTTTAACACCCTTGGATGCAGTTCGTCCGGCCCCGGAGACTTGAATTAATTAAGAGTAGCCAGGTATTGTGCCCTGACCTGGATGGCCCAGGCTAGCCTGATCTCGTCAGATCTCAGAAGCTAAGCAGGGTCAGCCCTGGTTAGTATTTGGATGGGAGACCACCAAGGAATACCAGAGTTGCTGTGCAGAGGAAGGCACTGGCAAACCACCTCTGTTAGTCCCTTGCCATGAAACCCCCCCCCCAAAAGGGGTCGCCATAAGTCAGCTGCGACTTGAAGGCACTTTACACACACACACAGCCAGGTATTCCCGTACTATCTCAGTGACTATACTATGCTGTAGTTCCCCTATTGCATCCTCTGTTCCATTATTCCCAGGTTGAGCACTACTCCCCTTTTGGGAGAAGACTCATGCAAAAAAGGAGTTAAGTAATTCTGCCTTTTCTGCCTCCCCTGTTAATAACTCACCATCCTCTCCACGCAATGACCCGATCGTTACCTTGATCTTCCTTTTGTTATGGACATAACCAAAAAACCCTTTTTTGTTGTTTTTAACTTTCCTGGCTAGCCGGAGATCATTCTGCGCTTTAGCCTTCCTTTCTCCCCACATGTGCCTGCTACTTGTTTGAATTCCTCTTTGTTGATTTCTCCCTTTTTTCATTTCTTGTACATGCCCTTCTTAAATCCTATCTCAACCAAAAGTTCTTTAGTCATCCACCTTGGTTTCTTCAAACCTCTACCTT
Organism: Euleptes europaea; assembly: GCF_029931775.1. Lineage (NCBI taxonomy): Eukaryota > Metazoa > Chordata > Lepidosauria > Squamata > Sphaerodactylidae > Euleptes > Euleptes europaea. Next base: position 123,284,170 of record NC_079315.1, read on the forward strand.
TTTTTCTCCTCGTGGGAATTGATTGAAATTGTGCCTTCAATATCTCCCTTTTAAGAATTTCCCATCCTTCATGTACTCCCTTCTCATTCAATATTCTCACCCACAGGATCACACCCAGTAGTTCCCTAAATTTATTGAAATCAGCATTCTTAAAGTCTAGAGTACATGTCTGACTATTTCTTGCTTCTCCTTTCTGCTGTATAACAAACTCCAGAAGAACATGGTCACTCCCACCTAAAGATCCCACTCCTTCTACCCCATAAACCAAGTCACCATTATTGGTTAAGATGAGATCCAAAATGGCTGTTCCCTTTGTCGGACCTAGTTGTTTTGGCAGACTTAGCCTTCCAACAGTTGTCAGGATAATTGAAATCTCCCATTACCACCACATCTTTCTTTTTTGAATGTTTGGACATCTGTTCCAGGAAAGCATCATCTAACTCTTCAGTTTGGCTCGGGGGTCTATAATATACCCCCACAATGACATCACTATTTTTCTCTCCCTTAATTTTTACCCAGATGGTTTCAAACTGGGTTGCAGCATTTAAGTCCTGGACCTCCTCACAAGTGTAATCATCCCTAATGTATAATGCTACCCCTCCCCGCTTCCGATTTGGTCTATTTCTCCGAAATAGGTTATACCCTTCAATTAATACATTCCAATCATGAGACTCGTCCCAACAGGTTTCCGTAATGCCTATTATATCATATTTGCTTTTTGCTATTAAAAGTTCTAGTTCATCTTGCTTATTTCCCATGCTCTGTGCATTAATGTAGAGACACCTTAGACCACAGTAGCAGAAAAGAGCAAGAGTTCAGTAGCACCTTAAAACTAACAAAAATATTTTCTGGCAAGGTATGAGCTTTCGTGAGCCACAGCTCACTTCTTCAGATACAGCTAGAATGTGAATCCATCTGTCCAATCCACTGTGAATCCATCTGTCCAATCCACTGTGAATTATCTTCTTAGATCACAGGTCCTTCTTCTTGGCAGCTTATTTAAGATTGTCTCCCTCCCATTGGTACGTCTTTCCTTACGTATGTGCTACCCTCTGCAAATCGTTCATATCTATATTTGCAATTATTGTCCTCACTTGAGGCTTTAAATTTATGTCTCGCTCCCCAGAAAGATTTGGTTTAAAGCCCTCCTTATCAGGCTTGCAAGGCTGTGGCCAAACACATTTTTACCCACCTTTGAGAGGTGCAAACCATCTCCCGATTGAAGAACTTTATCCAGGTAGTGTAAGCCATGGTCCAAAAAAACAAACCTTTCCTGGCGACACCATCAACGCAGCCACTCATTTATTTCCAGAATTTTTCGTTCTCTTCCCAATCCACAGCCTACTACAGGAAGAACCGATGAAAACACAACCTTTGCTCCCAGTTCCTTCACCTTTTTACCCAAAGCTGTATAGTCCCTTTTAATACTTTCTGGGCTGTGCCAGGCAGTATCGTTTGTTCCCACATGAATAAGAAGGAAGGGATAATGATCCGTGGGTCTAACAACTCTATCCAGACATTCCATCACATCCTGGATATGCGCTCCCGGCAGACAACACACCTCTCGAGACAACAAGTCCGGTCGACACACTTTACCCTCCACCCCTCTCAGTAGGGAATCCCCAATAACCAACACTCGCCTGTTCCTACATTGGGGAGCAGAGGTTTGAGTCCTGTCATCCACAAGGACCTGAGAGACCAGAGAGGACACTGCTGGACACTGCTACTGTTAGGTGGATTGGGAATTGGTTGACCAACTGAACCCAAAGGGTGCCCATTAATGGCACAACTTCATCCTGGAGAGGAGTGACCAGTGGGGTACCACGGGGGTCTGTCCTGGGACCGGTACTATTTAATATTTTTATAAATGACTTGGATGATGGAATATAGAGCATGCTAATCAAATTTCCAGATCACACCAAGTTAGGAGGGGTAGTTAATATTCCAGAGGGTAGGATCAGAGTTCAGAATGACCTCGATAGACTGGAGAGCTGGGCCATAAGCAATAAAATGGATTTCAGTAGGGAGAAGTGTAAGGTACTTCACCTAGGCAGAAACAACATAAGGCACAGGTACAGGATGGGAGATAGTTGGCTTGACAACAGTACATGTGAAAGAGATCTGGGAGTCTTAGTGGACCACAAACTGAACATGAGTCAACAGTGTGATATGGCGGCTAAGAAGGCCAATGCAATTCTGGGCTGCATCAATAGGAGTATTGTGTCTAGATCAAGGGAAGTAATACTACCACTGTATTCTGCATTGGTCAGACCTCACTTGGAATACTGTGTCCAGTTTCAGGCTCCACAATTTAAGAAGGCTGTTGACAAGTTGGAGCGTGTCCAGAGGAGGGCGACCAGAATGGTCAGAGGTCTGGAATCCATGCCCCATGAGGAGAGACTTAGGGAGTTGGGTTTGTTTAGTTTGGAGAAGAGAAGGTTGAGGGGAGACATGATAGCCATGTTTAAATATTTTAAGGGATGTCACGTTGATGAGGGAACTAGCTTGTTCTCTGTTGCTCCAGAGACTAGGAAACGGAGTAATGCATTTAAACTAATAGAAAAGCGATTCCATCCAAGTATTGTCGAAGGCTTTCATGGTCAGAGTTCATTGGTTCTTGTAGGTTATCCGGGCTGTGTGACCGTGGTCTTGGTATTTTCTTTCCTGATGTTTCGCCAGCAGCTGTGCCAGGCATCTTCAGAGGAGTCAGTGTTACTCCTCTGAAGATGCCTGCCACAGCTGCTGGCGAAACATCAGGAAAGAAAATACCAAGACCACGGTCACACAACCCGGATAACCTACAAGAACCGATTCCACCTAAGCATTAAGAAGAACTTTCTGATGGTGAGGGCTGTTCAACGGTGGAATGCGCTGCCTTGGAGGGTGGTGGAGTCCCCGTCTTTGGAGGTCTTTAAGCAGAGGCTAGATGGCCATCTGTTGGGAGTGCTTTGATTGTGGGATCCTGCATGGCGGGGGGAGGGTTGGGGTCACTGGAGATGTGGGGGGAGGTAGTTGTTGGCTCTCAGGCCACAGGAAATGTGTGTGGGGGGTTCTCATGAGCTCACCAGCGCAAGCCTTGGCCAGCGTGGCATTCAGCGCCTCTTCCACCGCCCTTCTCTCCTGGATCGCCGCCACCAGCATCCCCATCTGCTCTTGCAGCTGCCCCTGAGTGCTGTTCACCAGCCGCTGACTCTCTCGCAGGGCTGCCCGGCTCTGGTTGAGTTTGGCTTCAGCCTCCCGCAGCCTCAACTGCATCTGCACCAGGCCCCGCTCCTGGGCACCCAGGACCAGCGCCAGGTGGCTGCTCTCTGCAGCAGAAGCTTCCGAGGCTTCGTGAAGGCGCTGGGAGACCTGCCGGTCTGCAAAGATTCTGTCAGTACAGGGGCTGTGGCCCCTCACACCACCACCCCTCCTAGCACTGGAGACCCATAGCCATGGGGGATCACCCCCCCCCCAATGAGGCCGATTTCATCCAGCACACAGTGGCCGATCTCTAGGAAGCCCCCCAAACACCGCAGCTTGCCAGGCCCTCCTGAGTGGGGTGGGTGTGGGTGTGGGGAGCGTGTTTGGGACTCTTACATCGTACTCCAAATCCGACAGTAGTAGCCAGGAGGAAAAGGGATGCCCCCAGCAGCCCCAAGGCTATGGGCCAGGATAGCTTGTTTGGCCCTGCAAGAGAAAATGAGGGGCTTCAGTCCGCCATTCTGCTGAACTGGCACTACTTTCTGAGGCTATCCTCACCCTTGCTGGCCGGCAAACGCACAGCAGCATGGGTGAGGAGGCTCTTGGGGTTGTAGTCGGTCACCATCTGCATAGGAGGGGGCCGTGTGACGAGGCAGCCAAAAGGCAACTACAGTGCGGGGCTGCACTAAGAGAGGTTGCCCCTTCCTCCCCACTAGCCAGGCCTCCTCTGAAGTCCTGCGTCTGGTTGGTTTTTTTTTTTTTAAGTATCTGTAGTTCCTTTTGCTGCGGAGATACGCCTTTCCCCTGGAAAGCTGAGGATTCAGAAGAATGAGTATGCAGATCACTATAATGTGATTATGCTACAACAAAATGTTAATTGCTGATGTAAAATGAAAAGTAAAATTATTCCTGAAAGCACACTGAGCATCCCCACACACACACACACATCTGCCTCTTCCCCTAGTCCCACCTATTGGGCAGCCAACGGGGTTATCTGTGCTTGAGACTGACTGGAAAATTCAGCAAGGAGAAGACAGTTCCAAGTGAGGGCTAATAATGGGAAGCTCATCCCTAACAACAAGCAAAGAGACGCAAGAGCCACCGTTGACCTGCATCTTCACAGAGCATCTCCATGCTGTACGGTCTGCCAAGCCAAGGTGCAGAGTGGCAAAATCCTTGGGCTCTTTCCCTCAGTGATCATATCTTGATTTATGCCACAAGCTGAATCATTCCTACACAATAAGACTCTTACTTATTTCATTTAGTTATTTAGTTCCTTTAGACCCCGCCTTCCTCCCTGGTGGGGACGCGAAGCGGCTAACACCATTCCCCTCTCCTCCACTGTATTCTCAGGCTGAGAGAGTGTGAGTGGCCTGAGGTCACCCTTTGATGACAGAGCAGGGATTCGAACCTGGGTTCTCTGGATCCTAGCCTGACACTCTAACCACTACATTACACCAGCTCTCATAGAAAGACCCAGGGATGCAGAGCGAGTGGCCAAAACAGCATCCTTGGCAACAAGGTTTGGTCCTATCCACCCCCTCTCTGGGGAGGGGGTAGGAACCTTACAGTCGGGTGGGCAGGGAGCAGCCCTCTCCTAGAGGTTTCCTCTTCCCTTCCCTGGGGTGGGGCCAGGTGCTCACCTTTGTGCTGCTTGGCGATGTTTGGGGCTTCTGCTGCCTGGGGCTTGGGCGCCCGGATGTTCTCATAGGTTAGGTCCCCGTCACCTGGCCCTAGGATAGCAGAAGGGGTGAGGTGGGGGTGGACAATATTAGAAAGGCTTCCTTGGGGTGCCAAAGGGATGTCTAGAAGCTGGGGAAGGAGTTCTGTCACTCTACCTTCCTGCAGCGGCTGAGGGGTCTTCTCCGGAGGGGTCCTCACAAACTGCAGGTCAGCGTAGGTGACACTCTGAGACATCTTGGGGTTCTGCTGCCCTGAAGAGAGACGGCACCACCAATTTCCCTGAGACTTCTGTGCTTCCTTTTTGCAGGAAGGATGTGGTTGCAGTGAGTGTTTGATAAGCAGATGTCTCTCAGGAGCAGATGGAGCCAGCCAAGCATCGCCCAAGGCCTGAGCACACCCACACACCCCATTGGCTGTGCCAGCAAGTGAACAGGCCCCCTTCTGCAGGGGCTGCCTCCTGCTCCTCAGGGGGCCCCTGCACAGCATGCAGAACACCCCCCCGTCCCCCGTCCCCCCGTTGGCCAAACTCTCCTCTGAGGTTCAATCACATTGTTTGTTTGCCATACAGTGGGAAGACAAGGGGGAAGCACAGAATGGGGGGGGGGGAGATCTGACTGCATCTTCTTCCCCTCTCCCCGCTCTGCTCCCCTAAAAGGAGAAGTGAAACTGAAGGGAAAGCACAAGTGGTCTTGTGTGCGGAAAGTGAACGTTGGGGGGGTGTAAAAATATTTTAAAATTGCCCTGCAAATGGTCCCTGCCCTAACAAGGAACTAATAAACGACCCAGCATTAATGACACATATTGCAGACAGGGATTGAGATGGAGAGGCAGCGTGGTATAGTGGTTTGGAGCGGTGGGCTCTAATCTGGTGAACCGGGTTGGTTTCCCCACTTCTCCACATGAAGCCAGCTGGGTGATCTTGGGCTAGTCACAGTTCTCTTAAAGCTCTCTCAGCCTCACCTACCTCACAAGGTGTCAGTTGTGGAGAGAAGGAAAGGCGACTGTAAGCCACGCTGAGACTCCTTAAAAAGATAGAGAAAATCAAAGTATAAAAACCTCCTCCTCCTCTTCTTCTTCTTCTCCTCCTTCTCCTTCTCCTTCTCCTCCTCCTCCTCCTACTACTACTACTAGGCCCAAGATTAGGCTGGGACTATGAAAAGATTGATATTTCTACAAATCCCTCTGAGAAAAGCCCCTATGGGCACCCTCAGGTTAAAAAAACCCAAAACCTAAAAAGAAAACATGGCTTTAAAATTATTTTGTTGGGAACCCCCTCCCCCAGAAATATCCAAACAAAATTACTTATATATAAACCACACATGCATCTAAAGGACTGGCTCCCATTTCAGCGCTATCTGGTCATATAGCCTTGCAGTTCCCAATTCTTATTTTAAAACCAAATCTGAGAAGTTTCATCCAAATAATAGATGACTTGTGTAACTTGGCTGGGCCTGACAGTGGCTATGAGGGATGTGCATTTAGTATATCCAAACCAAACAGAATCTGAAAAATACCTTAGCAGTATTTTTGAGTATTTTTCAGCTGAATACACATCAGAGAATCCCCCATGCTAACTGGTTATTTCAATCCCCCCCCCAAAAAAAAATTGGGTTTACTCAGGATTATTCAGGAATGCTTAATAACAGCAGTTAGGCTCTACTGTTGCCCAATGCCCCTTTCCTGCATTTGGACTGGTTTCCAGAGCAACAAGGAGGGGGGAAAGCATTTCTCACAGGCACATAGGAGAGCACGTTAGGGGAGCTGTACTGTTTGCCCGATCATAGCTGTTGTTTTACAGGGTGTTCAGCTTCAAATGTGAAGTCCAACAACCTTGTTTTTCCCTCCCATTAGTACCTTTCCCAGGAAACAGGAGGAAGGGCGAAGGAGGCAGTGGCAAATAGGATTACATGTTAGGGGGAGCAGTGCTCTTTGCCCAATCACAAGAGTTGCTTCATGGCTGGTTTTCTTTCAAATTCTTCTGAGCATGGGCAAGGAACATAAAAGCAGGCCCTGGCAGAGAGAGATTTCTGGAGTGTGCTGCACTGCTACTCTTGGCTTTAGCTGCTGCTCTGAGCCTCTGGAGATCTGCTGCATCTGGAGCTGCATTGGTGCCTGCCTGCCTTCCTACCTGGAGAAGGTCGTCGATCATCGACTGCTTTGAACAAAATGGTTCATTTTAAAACTATTTAAAGTTTCTTAGTTGTTTATCTTGACAGTTGTTCTGTGGGCCTGGTGGTGGGTTATAGGGTGGGGGCTGAGGCCAAAGGGCTTAGTAAAACCTAAAGGTCCTTTGTTTCCTTCTGTTTGGTTCTTTGCTTTTGCTGTTGTGTTGCTTGCTTTGTGGTTGGACTTGTTTTTTCTACTGTTTTGGGCTTCTGTGTGTATGTGTGTGTGTGGTCTCTGTTTTTTTTAAGCTGCTTTACTTGGCTCCCACCACCACCACCACCATTCCTATCCTTAGCTGGGTCTTTTTCTTCTTTTTTGGGTCTGGTGGGGGAGCTTTGTTGCTTAGCTCGCAGTCTCTGGTTGTCCCCCCCCCCTTTTTTTCCTCTCTGTCTTCAGTTTCTGCTTCTTTTATTTGTTGAAAGACTTCTGTTCCACTTTTGAGTTACATAATGTCTTTCTGCAGAGATCAGGTATCTGGGCAGAGAGACACATTAGTCAAACTATATCAAACGTTTGCTCTCTCCCTTGGCTGTTAGTGCTGACTGCCCTCTCTGAGATGCGGAGTGCGCTCTCTGTGCCATTCCCACAACCTCACTGCAATGCATCTTGTTCCAAGGCCCTCCCAGTTCTAGGCCTCTAAGAAACTCTTGGATGGGAGATCAGACAGTTGTGTCTGGGGCCAGATTAGCTGGGACTCCACTATTGCTGTTTCGTAGCTTGATGCAGGCAAGGAAACCAGACAAGGCAGGACTCCAACCACAAGGAGGTTTTGTCCTTCTGCCCTCCTTGCAGCCCCTGCTCCCCTTCCCCTTCCACCTTTCCTCTTTCTCCCTGCTCTGCTCATCCCTTTCACTATAGAGAGGTCTAGCCTGTCCTACAGCAGACTGCAGACTCCTCAATGGGGCAAACTTCTGAACATCAACAGTGAAAAAATGACAGCAGGATACCAGTGGGGCCTTGGAGCCTTCCTGCAGCTTATACCACTCTTCCTCCAACAGAATGAGGACAGCTGCTAAGGGTGCTCACTGGGAAGGGGTAGGATCCATCCCGACCATTCCAGCTGGGTGGCCGTCTTTGATGCAGCAGCAAAGGAAAGCAGGTGTCCTGTGGGGCTGTAAAGACTATGGGGGGGTGAGTGCCATCAAGTTACAGCCAATTGTGGTGACCTTGTAGGAGAAGAAGCTGGTGCCGGACAGAGCAGTGGAGTTTCTATGCTGGGTGCTCAGTCCTAGTTATGGACTCAATGGGGGGGGGCTCTGGGGTCTGCATTTTCTGTGGTGTAATGGTTGTACTGTTGCTTTCATGTATACTGTTCCGCATCTTAGTTTCTGCTCTGGTGTGGGAGAAAGGTTTATAATAATAAATGTAGGTTTTAAGGAGGGGTGGGTGTAGCTGGGCCCCGATGTCTGCATGTGCATTTGTCCTGGGGGCACCCCACTTAGGAGCTGATGGCACAAGAACTGGGATTTGGACCCAGAAAGAGCACAAGTCCACTTGGCAAGAGATAGTCAGAGATGTCAAGCATATAGAAGGGCAGGGTCTGCTGGGCAAAACCCAACATGGCTTCTGTAAGGGTAGGTCCTGTCTCACTAACCTATTATAGTTTTTTGAAAGCGTCAGTAAGCATGTGGACAGAAATGAGCCTGTGGATATTGTGTATTTGGATTTCCAAAAAGCTTTTGACAAAGCCCCCCACCAAAGACTGCTAAGCAAACTTCATAGTCATGGGATAAGAGGAGAAGTCCTCTTCTGGATTGAGAGCTGGCTGAAAAATAGGAAGCAGAGAGTAGGAATCAATGGTCAGTTCTCCCAATGGCGGGATGTGAGCAGTGGGGTGCCTCAGGGATCTGTGTTGGGACTGTTGCTTTTCAACCTGTTCATCAATGACCTGGAGTTGGGGTTAAACAGTGAAGTAGCCAAGTTTGCAGATGACACCAAGTTATTTAGGGTGATTAAAACAAAATCAAACTGTGAAGAGCTCCAGAAGGATCTCTACATACTGGAAGAATGGGCATTAAAATGGCAAATGAGATTCAATGTGAATAAGTGTAAAGTGATGCCTATTGGGGCAAAAAAATCCCAACTTCACATATACACTGATGGGATCTGTGCTGGCAGTGACAGACCAAGAAAGGGATCTTGGGGTGGTAGTGGATAGCTCAATGAAGATGTCAACCCAGTGTGCGGCTGCTGTAAAAAAGGCAAATTCCATGCTGGCCATAATTAGACGAGGAATAGAGAATAAAACTGCTGATATCATACTGCCCTTGTACAAATCTATGGTGAGACCACACTTGGAATACTGTGTACAGTTCTGGTCACCACACCTAAAAAAGGATATTACAGAGCTTGAGAAGGTGCAGAAAAGAGCAACCAAAATGATAGGGGACTAGAGCAACTGTCCTATGGGGAGCAGTTAAGACGCTTAGAGCTGTTTAGCTTGGAAAGAAGGCAGCTGAGGGGAGACATGATAGAGGTCTATAAAATTATGCATGGTTTGGAGAGAGTGGACAGGAAGAAGTTTTTCTCCCTCTCCCATAATACTAGAACACGGGGTCACCTGCTAAAGCTGGAGGGTGAGAGATTCAAAACAGATAAAAGGAAGTATTTTTTCACACAACGCATAGTTAAATTGTGCAACTCCCTGTCCCAGGATGTGGTGATGGCTGCCAGCTTGGAGGGCTTTAAGAAGGGAGTGGACATGTTCATGGAGGAAAGGGGTATTCATGGCTATTAGTTAGAATGGATTCTAGTCATGCTGCATACCTATTCTCTCTAGTATCAGAGGAGCATGCCTAATATTGGGTGTGGTGGAAGACAGGCAGGATGGTGCTGCTGCAGTCATCTTTTTTGTGGGCTTCCTAGAGGCACCTGGTTGGCCACTGTGTGAACAGACTGCTGGACTTGATGGGCCTGGGTCTGATCCAGCAGGGCCTTTCTAATGTTCTTATGTTCTTACGTGTCTTGCCATTGCCTGCCTTTGTGTAGCAACCCTAGGCTTCCTCAGTGGTCCCCCATCCAAGTAGTAACCTGGGCCTGACCCTGCTTAGCTTCTGAGGCATGACAAGATCAGGTTAGCCTGGCCCTTCCAGATCAGGACTTATATAGCCAAGCTCACTCTGGGCCACACCTGGGCTTTATGGCTTGAAAGCAAAGCTCTTCCTTGAGATGCTGCAGCTGCCAGCCCACTCGTCAGAGCCCCCTCCTGCTCACAGGTGACAGCCAAGGACTGCCCTCCACTCAGACGCAGCCACACTGAAAAGTGGCAGAACCGTCTTCTCCTTTCGGGAGGGGAGTTCTTCCCCAATTTGCATGTTGTCAATATACGTCAAAACCCTGTGACCTGGGCTTGCTGAGAAAGAGAAGTCAGTTGCCAGAAAACCCCTGATCTGCATGGCTGATGAAGCGTCGGAGGAAATGGCAGAGTCACATGAAACTGCAGGGGGGGGGGGGAGAGAAGCTGGCTACTGGCCCCGGGCCAAAGCACTGTTTTGGAAGGGGGCCTTGACAGGAAGTATTGAAGAAATGGACCACTGGGCCATACAAAGGCAGGGAACGGTGCCCTCATCAAAGCACATCATCAAGAAGGCAGATCTGTATTATGTGCAGTGGGGAGGCCATGGCTCAGCTGGAGAGCAGCTGCCTGGTAGGAAAAAAGTCCTGGGTTCAATCCCCAGCATGCTCCCTGTCAGTTCCCAGTTCCCTATTAGCACTTATTGGCAAATGCAATAGCAGACATTGAGGAAAACGTAAAAGCTCTGCACCTCACAATAAGGTTTGGACCACCAAATCTCATACATCCCCACATTCAAGAAACTCTGCCCTGGTTCCGTGGGACAGCATCTGCCTGGCAAGAGCCCCCCCACTTCAATCTCCAGCATCTTCCTTTAGGGGCAGAAGTGCTGGAGACTCTGGAGAGCTGCCTTCAGTAGAACAGACTATAGCAGATGGGCGGAGCTTCATATGTGGCAGCCACCCCCAGCTGCCCTTGGGGAAGGGGAGTGGTGAGTCTTAAGGAATGGAATGGGGGGGTCGTTGCCATGGCCGCTTGCACCGCAAGGCAGGGAGGCCTGAAAAGGTGTCTCCGCCCTGTGCTCCTCCCCGTCAGTCGATACCATTTCTGGGCATCAAATTTGGTATGCCTCACACCCAGGTGGCTCAAATCCTGGGTGTGTTCTGTGTCCCAGCAGGTGGGAGGAGTGGATGGCAAAGAGGGAGGGGCCCTCACTCAGAGGCAGAGCCTCTGCCTGGCTGCACAAGGTCCTCTCAGGTTCAGTCCCTGGCAGCATCTCCAGTGAAAAGGGACCAGGCGGGAGGTGATGGGAAAGGCCTTTCTCTGCCTGAGATCCTGGAGAGCCGCTGCCGGTCTGAGTAGCCGATACCGACCCTGATGGACTGAGGGTCGGACTCAGGGGAAGGCAGCCTCACCTGTTCTCATGCTCCAACGCTTCCGGGATGGGGTTCCCCTTGTCATTGGAGGGGGGAATCCTGACCCCCCCCTGAATATTACGGGCTGGAATAGGACTCCCCCCCCCTAATCTGTCGGCTGGAGCCCCGCGAGACCCCAGCCCCTTCGGGCATCCCGCCTCTTGGCATGCAGAAGGTCCCAGGTTCCATCCCGGGCATCTGCAGTTAAAGGGACCAGGCGAGTAGGTGATGGGAAAGAGCCCCGCCTGAGACCCTGGAGAGCCGCTGCCGGTCTGAATAGGGAAGACTGACCTCGAGGGACCCAGGAGGGGCTGGTTCAGTCTGTTCTCATGCTCCAACGCTTCCCGGGGTGGGCTTCCATTGGAGGGCGGAATCCTGACCCCCCCCCCAATATTACGGGCTGGAACAGGACTCCCCCCCCCCATCTGTCGGCCAGAGCCCCGCGGGATCCCAGCCCCCCGCAGCCCCTTCGGCCATCCCGCCTCTTGGGCACGAACTGCTTAGGCGAGGCGGGCCGGCACCGAGTTCGAGCGGGAACCCCCTCGGGCGTCCCCGGGGCGGGGCGGGGTGCCGGGCGAGACCGTCGCGGCGGGGCGGCCCCTTCCTTCTGCTGGTGCGAAGCCGGCCAGAGCGTGGCGGCGGAGCCCCCGAGGGCGGCTGGGCGGATGGCCGAGGCGGTGACCTACGCCGCCCTGCGCTTCGCCAAGAGCCCCCCGGGGCAGAGCCGGCCGCCCCCGGGACCCGCTGACGGCCCTCTCCGCTCCTCTCCCCCCGCAGAGGCCAGCGACGGCGAGCTCACCTACGAGAACCTCTCCGCCGCCCGGCCCCGACAGCAGGCGCCAGGTGAGGGACGGAGGGAGGGACGGAGGGGAGCAGCGCTCGGCTGGAGGGGAAGGGGCTTCGGCTGCAGCCGTCCGCGCGAGACCCCCGACGACCCCCGCGGCTTTCTCTTCCAGGGGCTCTCCCGAGGCGAATCTGGTCCGCAGCCCCGCTGGCCCTGCTGGCCGCCGGCCTCTTCCTCGCCGCCACCTGCATAGGACTGGGCGTCCGATGTAAGTCGCCCCCCCGCCCCCCCATGCGCCCGGGACGTGCGGCCCGCCCTGTTTCCCCAGGCAGGCAGCCTGTCCTGTCCCAATGGTTCCGGGCGGGTTGCACCCGGTTTTCCGGCTGTCTGTCCACATCCTTCTCAAGTGCCCCAGAATCCCTGGCTCTGTCCCTACCCACCTCTTGCCCACCCTGCCTTTGCTCTGCAGACTGGCAGGTCTCCCAGCAACTGCAGCGGGCATCCCAGAGGCACGCAGCAGAGAGCAGCGCCCTGGCACACAGAATCGGCGGCCAGGACAAGAACCTGACCTGGTCCTCGCAGCAGCTGTCCCGGGCCAAGGCAGAACTGGCAGACACCTGGCTGGCCCTTCAGCAATGCTTGCAGGCTGCCAACAGCACTCAGCGGCAGCTGGAAGAAGAACAGAAAAAGAAGGCCAATGTGACCCAAGAGTTGGAGGCGACCAAGAGAGTTTTGGATCGTGCGAGATTGTGCCAGCAGACTGGTAAGTCTAGGCCTAAGCCCCCCGCCCCCGCACCTCTGAACATACCCCGAGAGGGAGGCTAGCAAAGCCCACATCCCTGGTTATTTCTTAAAGAAATACTGCTCCAGGTCACATTCCTCCATTCTGCCTGTTGTGGAAACCCAAATCCATGAAAGTGTTCTGGAGCTCCAGGTTCCCCCAAGTTCATGGGCAGGCTGGAGTGAGTGGCTGGATGGATGCACAGATGAAATCCACAGAGAGAGAGAGTTACAAATCTATGGTGAGACCACACTTGGAATACTATGTGCAGTTCTGGTCACCACACCTAAAAAAGGATATTACAGAGCTTGAGAAGGTGCAGAAAAGAGCAACCAAAGTGATTAGGGGACTATAGCAACTGCCCTATGGGGAGAGGTTAAGATGCTTAGGGCTGTTTAGCTTGGAAAGAAGGCGGCTAAGGGGAGACATGATAGAGGTCTATAAAATTATGCATAGTTTTGAGAGAGTGGACAGGGAGAAGTTTTTCTCCCTCTCCCATAATACTAGAACACGGGGTCATCTGCTGAAGCTGGAGGGTGAAATATTCAAAACTGATTAAAGGAACGCAATGCATAGTTAAATTGTGGAACTCCCTGCCCCAGGATGTGGTGAGGGCTACAAACTCAGAAGGCTTGAAGAGGGGAGTGGACATCTTAATGGAGGAGAGGGCTATTCATGGCTACTAAGAAATATGGATACTAGTCATGATGCATCCCTATTCTCTCTAGTATCAGAGGAGCATGCCTATTATTTTGGGTGCAGTGGAACACAGGCAGGATGGTGCTGCTGCAGTCATCTTGCTTGGGGGCTCCCTAGAGGCACCTGGTTGGCCACTGTGAGAACAGACTGCTGGACTTGATGGGCCTTGGTCTGATCCAGCCGGGCCTTTCTTATGTTCTTACGATTGAATAATCTATAGCTATTTATTACACCATAAAATAAACTGAAAAGAAACATGCATGCCATTACACATGAGTAAAGCAGTGATGCATAATATAGCAAGCTTTATACAAAGGAATATATTCCGTCTGCATACCAAAGCCTGCACAAAGCACTGGTTGCATGAAGCATGGAATAAAAGAATCAACCAAGCTTTATACCTTTTGCAGTTCATAGAAGAGATAATACATGTCAATCAAGAATGTACAGTATCCAGCCACTCCACAAGGATGTGGCTGGGGGGGGGGGGTTATATTGAAGCCCCTTGCCCTGTCTCAAAGAACGCCAGGCCCCAGCTGGGTCACCATCTAGGATAATCTCTGATCCCAGTTGTGTTTCTTGGATGTTTAGACTTTAAGGATGGTACACCTAGGCTCTGGAATGGCTGTGACAACTTCACCAAAGGGCAACTCCAAGGCAAAGCTGTGCTCTGGATTTCCACCAGCCATTTCATTTATTTTATTTATTCAAATAGTTGTAGCCCATTTTGTATTTTCTTCCATACCATAGTGAAACCAAGAGAGGGAGCAACTTCTATGTAAAAAAGAAAACTACAGAAAATATACAATCCAGACAACATGAAACTTCATAACTATGTCCAAGATCCCAAGACACATACTTTGCTGCTCCCACAAATGCAGCCATCTTCGGGGGGGGGGGGGAGGAAACGCTCCCCTAAAGAGCTCAGTTTTACAGCCTCTCTGGAACAAGCAGGTTGGGATCCTTCCTTACTTGCTTGGGAAGGGTGTCCCATCACACGGGGGCCACCGTTGAGAAGGCTCTAGCATGAGCGGTAGCCAAGTGCACCATGGGGAGAAAGAGCCAGTGAAGAGGGGTGGCCAGAAGGGAGCTGCCCTACAGCTTCGTACAGGGAGTGGCGTCCCTCCTGGCCTGTGAGGTCCAGCCTGTGAAGGGGTTTCAAAGTTAAAAATGGCACTTTGATCCTAGAAACCCTTTGGCAGCTGCAGAGGTCACAATGAGGTGCGGGGAACATGATCTCGGCCCCAGTAATCAGACAGGCTACCAGTTTGTGAACCACTTGAAGCTTCTGAATTGTCTTCTGACACAGCTGGAAGCCGTGTCCTTCTGCTCTCCCATCCAGGAAACTTTGTTGCTCCCCGGACTTGCTGAAATGATCACCTTAGTCTAATCACCTGCTGAACGGGTTCTCTGGGGAATTCACGGCATCCTTAACCCCAACACAGGCTCTCTTCTGAAGCATCTCACTGCTGAATTTTCATCCAGTCTCACCACCTTGACTGGCAACAAGGTTGGCTCCCAGAGACTCCCCTCGCAGGAGGACAGGAACAGCTCTGGAGTGGCCTTTGAAAGACCCCTCTCTTTCTGTCGCCTTTTTCCAGATTGCTGTCCCCTTGGATGGAAGCTTTTCAATCAGAAATGCCTGAGATTGTCAAGTGAACGGAAGACTTGGGAAGGGAGCAAGCAAGACTGCGCGCATCAAGGGGCTCAGCTGCTGATTCTGAAGCCCTGGGATGCCGCCACCTTCTGGGACGTTGCAGTAATAGTGGTGAGATGCAATGAGGCAGAACAAGGTAGATGGACTGAGATGTGGGTGAGGGGAGCTGCACAGGTAAGCCTTATTGGCCAGTGGGTGGAATATGGAGGCAGCTCCATTCTAGTGCAGAAAGAGGAGAAGACCAGACTTTCAAATTTGGCTAGATTTGGGTCCAGTAGCACTTGAGAAACCAACAAGATTTCGAAAGTCTCCCTGAAAATCTTGTTGGTCTCCAAGGTGCTACTGGATTCAAATCTAGCTCTTGTAGGTTATCCAGGCTGTGTAACCGTGGTCTTGGAATTTTCTTTCCTCACGTTTCGCCAGCAACTGTAGCAGGCATCTTCAGAGGAGTAACACTGAAGGACAGAGAGACACCGTCCTTCAGTGTTACTCCTCTGAAGATGCCTGCCACAGCTGCTGGCGAAACGTCAGGAAAGAAAATTCCAAGACCACGGTTACACAGCCCGGATAACCTACAAGAACCAATGAACTCTGACTGTGAAAGCCTTCGACAATATTTCAAATCTAGCTGTTCTACTGCAGACCAACATGGGCTGCCCTCTGAAACTATCTTTTGAGTTTGGTGTGGTCCAAGGGCTGCTGATTAGCTGTCACACAGCTGGAAGAGATCTAGTGGGTCATTTTCATTCCATATTTGTCTCAAGGTAGGCATTCCTACACACTGCTCTAGAGTTGGAAAGGGCTATAGAGGCCATTAAATTTAATCCCTGCTCAATAGAAAGCTAGAATATGCCAACAGATTATTGTCAAGCCATGGTTTAAGACCCTGCTGTGAGGGAGAGCACTGTTCCTGCCCCCCGCCCCAGGGAAGCGATGCCAGGTGTCAGACCACACTAACTCTCCAGCCTCCAGGAGGGACAGAGGGAGAAGAGCCCCTTCCCCACCTCTGCCAGAGCACTGAGTGGAACTTGCTGGCTAGGAAAGGAGAATCAAACAGAGGCTTGTCTGCACTGGAATTCTTCTCCCCAGGGTGCTACTGTGTCCACTTTAATAAATGATTTGGATGAAGGAATAGAGGGGACGCTTATTAAATCTGCAGATGATACTAAATTGGGAGGGGTAGCAAATACAGTAGAAGACAGAGCCAGGATACAGAATGATCTTGACAGGCTGGAGAATTGGGCTAAAACGAATAAAATGCACTTCAACAAAGATAAATGTAAAGTTCTACATTTAGGTAGGAAAAATCAAAGGCTTAATTATAGGATTGGGGAGACTTGTCTGAGCAGTAATGTGTGCGAAAAGGATCTTGGAGTCTTAGTAGACCAAACACTGAACATGAGTCAGCAGTGTGATGCAGTAGCTAAAAAAGCAAATGCGATCTTGGGATGCATCAACAGAAGTATAGTATCCAGATCACGCAAAGTGATGGTATTGCTTTACTCTGCTTTGGTTAGACCTCACCTAGAGTACTGTGTTCAATTTTGGGCACCACAATTTAAGAAAGATGTAGACAAGCTGGAACGTGTCCAGAGGAGGGCAGAAAGGATGGTGAGGGGTCTGGAGACCAAGTCCTATGAGGAAAGGTTGAAAGAGCTGGGTATGTTTAGCCTGAAGAGGAGAAGACTGAGAGGGGATATGATAACCATCTTCAAGTACTTGAAGGGCTGTCACATAGAGGAGGGTGCCGACGAGTTGTTTTCTGTTGCCCCAGAAGGTCGTACCAGAGCCAACGGGCTGAAATTAAATCAGAAGAGTTTCCATCTAGACATTAGGAAGACATTTATAACAGTTAGAGCAGTTCCTCAGTGGAACAGGCTTCCTTGGGAGGTGGTGGGCTCTCCTTCCCTGGAGGTTTTTAAGCAGAGGCTAGACGGCCATCTGAATGCAATGCTGGTTCTGTGACCATAGGCAGATCATGAAAGGGAGGGGACTGTGGCCATCTTCTGGCATGGAGTAGGGGTCATGGGGGGGGTAGTTGTGAATTTCCTGCATTGTGCAGGGGGTTGAACTAGATGACCCTGGTGGTCCCTTCCAAGTCTTTGATTCTGTGATTCTCCATATGTGACACGAAAGGGGAAGTTCTGGCCATTGAGGGTGCCTTGGGAAATGGCTCACGCTTGCTCATGGAGGCTGAGAAGAGACTTGTGATTGGGAAGCGGCCACAGCAGAGGCAGGCTGGCCTGGCACCGAGGCAGAGTCCATGCAAAGCCCACACCCAGCCACCAGTGCCAGGAGGCCCCCTGCGACCTCCGACCTCTTACCAGAAGCACTGAAGTCAGAGTCAGTAGTCGGTGGGTCCCCCCTGGGGGGAGGGAGGAGCAGTGCCCCCCCATGAGTGTCAGGAACACCCTGAGCAGTGCTGCAGGGAGGCTGGCCTCTACGGAAAACATCCCAGGACAACATTCACCCAGTTTGCCATTTTCTTTTTGGCCCTAGAGTCTTCTGCAATCAAAGGAGTTCTGGGTTGGACTCACAAGGAAGAAAGAATGGTATTGGGAATGGCGTTGGGTCGATGACACACCCTATGCAGGGTAAGCGGAAGATAGAAGGGGCAATTTCTCCCCACCACTGGGATTTGTTCTGGTTGTATGAATAGCTCAGTCCCTCACATCCTTACGGGGCAGAATGGACTCTGTGACTTTGGCCCACCCTTTGTAATGACATTATTAAACTGTCAGCCAAACTGATGACCCCAAAGTACATGGTGTCCTCTGTCTGGTCCACAGAAAGGAAACCAGAGGCAGAAATCCACCCCCCCCCTTTGCCAAGGTGCAGAGAGCATTTTGATTGCAGGGGAGTCTGAAAAGCAACATCCCCCCTTGATGGAGTGGCACACCCTCAGTGCCCCCATAAGTGGTGCATGGGGACACAATGAGTGTGGTCCAGCATGGTCACAGCCCCATGAAGTCCAGCAACTGCCACTCACACATGGGTGACCAGGAAGAGACTTCTGCTCCTGGAAGGGGGACTTTGTGGCTACTAGTAGGGGCCCTGTAGCAAAACACACCAGGCGATCCTGCAGATATGGGTTCAAGAGAAGACCTCTTTTGCTGGAACACCCACAGGGAAGAAAGCATGGCTGGTTCAGCCACAGGATCCTCTCACTCACTTACTGGAGGCCATACTGATAGAAAACTCATGACCTCTGCCACACCCGGGTTTGGGGCTCAGGCAAGAGAGGGCTTGTCTTTTGCCAGGCTAGGGATGATGGTGCCCATACCAAAGGCGTCCCTGTCAACAGCCCCCTGCAGAAAGACCCCCCTGTGGCAAAGGGGAGGCATGGTGGGGACCAAAGCAGGATACCGGTCAGTCATCAAAGCTGACCCTCTGCCCAGCAGCAGCAGCAAGATAGCATGAAGAGGCCAGACTAGGACTGTGCCCCTACACTCTGAGGGTTGCCAAGGGCCCCGAGGATGAAATGCTCTGCTCTTCAGCAGAGGCTTCGGAAGATGTATTTTTGCAGGGAATGTGGTTTCCCTCCATGCCAGGGGTAGCATCAGCTGCCCCTTTCCACACATCCAACCTCGGTCAAAGGGCCAGAGAGCAGTTGTGCTTCCTCCCCACCTTTTCATGAGGTTGTTGTTTTCTTTCCAGCATCAACAGATTAAATTATTATCCTGATAATTGTGTAAAACTGAGCCAAGGAGCCCTGATACAACAGTCCTGTTCTTCAAGTCTTCAGCATTCTGTTTGTGAGAAGGCAGCCACACCCTTCTCCTGGTCAATAGACCCAAGTGCTTGAGATGCCCGTCAAGTCCTAAAGCCAAAAGCAAAAGACCCCTTTTGAAGGACCCGGTGGCTTCTACCAGCACTGCATTCCCCTTGGGCTACGTGGCGCAATCCCAGAGCGTGGACACACACGAAGCTGCCTTACCCTGCACCAGCCCATCAGTCCAGCCAGGTCAGGATTGAGCCTGAGACCTTCTGCATGCCAAGTGGAGGTCCTTCTGTTGAGCTGCAGCCCCTCCCAGCTGTGGTTGGGGGGCACTTGAGGCAGCCCTTTGACTGAAGCCAAGCAGGTCTAAGAGCACAGGAAGACTTCTGCTGGACCAGACCGGTGGTCCATCTGGTGCGGTGGCCAAGCAAGGTGCCCTGGAGGGCCAACCAACAGGCTGTGGGGGCCAAGACTTTCCCCTGCTGTTGCCCCTGGGACTGGTATTCAAGGTTTACTGCCTCCGTGTGTGGAGGTTCCCTTTAGGATGAGGTCTTGGAGACTGTAGCACTTTCCAGATGTGATCGGTTTCAGCTGAGCCTGGCTGACTTGGTTAAGTGCCACATTGGGGTTTCTCCGGGGTCACACACTCTGGTCCAGCACTCGTCTGCAGATCCATGTGGGTATAATGTAGATATGCGTCCCACCTGGCATGCCACCCATCCTTGCCCTGGTGAAGTTCCAGTCCAGTGGAGGTCCCTTTTCCCCTCCCCCGCTGCCACCTGCAACAAACCAGTGAGCTGAGAGAGACCTGAGTTGGTCCAGAGGGCAGGGGTCCCATGAAGAGAATCCCTGTGAGATTTCTTCTCTGCCCCCCAACCCTCACCAAAGTTGAGGGGCCCCTGTCAATCAACCAATCATTTATTACGGTCATTTGACCAGCATTATAAAAATACAGCAATGCATACGGGGCTGGGGGGTGTTCGTCAGCTGCCACCCCCCATTACTCTCCTTGCAGCCTTTTAGTGTCAAGGGGTGCACTAAGCCCAGAGAAAAACGTAGCATTTGGGAAGGTTAAGTGCCATCAGGAATGGCTATATTTAAAGACTGAGCACAAACAGAATAGTAGAAAAGTACAGGCTGCCATTAGGAAACCACTTCTAGCAAAAGGAAGTAAAATCAGAAAAGGATTCTAACTTACACTTAGAGCAGTTTACCTGACATCTGCTGCCTGCCCCCTTCCTGGGCAGAACAGCCGAGCAGGCTGCTTTGAACTTCCTCCACCACAGTTATGTCAGAGGTTGCCGTCCTGTCTGCTCCCTGGGGGGCTGGCTTCCTGTAGTGTGCTGAACCCTTCCCCCTCCGCCAACCACTGTGAGTCCACCATCAGTGCACTTTACTGTTTTACACTCAGGATATGAAAATATTTCAGTCTGGTCTCTGGCGTCATCTCCAGACTGGTTATTTCCAAACCCTGCCTGTCCTTCCTTTGGGAGAAAAGAGTGCAGGCAATTATATCCAAAATATCAAACAACAGTGCTAAACATAAAGACTATCACAAGAATACAATTATATACAAAGCTATTCACAATGTGAAAGCAATATTGAATCAAGCACAATGGCTATCTTCCAACGAAACAAAGTCCAATATCATGTTTCAAGAATCAATGTCTGCTGGAACACCTCTTGCTGCTCCAAAGAAGGTGACAGAGGGAACGTTATCCCGGATATTTGTAGCGCTTTCACCAATTATTTGGCTTCGTCAGCCTCAGCAATAAGGTTTAAGCCCACCAGTATGTAATCTTTCTGGGAGATTGTTCAGGTTGAATTCGAGAGTTCTTCAACTTATTCAATTTTTACTTTGTCTTTTTGTATTTTCTTATTAGCTCCCAATATAATGGGCTGCTGACAGAGATCAGTTCCCCAGGAGAAAATGGCTGCTTTGGCAATTGCGACTCTATGGCATTGAAGTCCCTCCCCTCCCCAAACCCCGCCCTCCTCAGGCTCCGCCCCAAAACCTCCCACTGGTAGCAAAGAGGAACCTGTGGCAACCCTAAAGGGGGGAGTAAGAAAGACGGGGTATTTAAACTCTTGACGAGAGGAAGAGGCTTTTTCAGCTTCCAACTTCTGGCTAGGGGGCCACAGCCATTAAGGACCCGCTTGTACCTAGTGTTGTGCCCAAACATAAGGGCTGATGCAAAGCAAACACACAGTATGGTTTGTTTGTGGAGGTTGGCACCAAGAAACACAAGCCTCGACACACACACATCCGGGCTGATAGGCCCCTCAAATATATGGTAAAACTGTCCTTGGCTTGATGAAGGGAACTCTCTTATCTGTAGTTAGGAATGCAGTTTGCAAGCGCTTTCTAAGAAACGCCTTCAGGCTACATTATAGGCTATGCTAGTTACTGGCTATTATGTATTGTGTATTTGCTCTTTAGTCTTTTTGTTTTGTGAACCGTTTCCTTGTAAGGCAATGTACCTGCCCCGATCCTAAGCTATAAGGATCCTTCTATCTCTTTGTTCCTTTGTGGTGACGCTCCGCTTTTATATTAGCGGTTTGCCCATCCAGCTCTTATATTTAGCTAAATAAAGAACGGACTGCTTAAATCTTAACCTGCTCCTCATTGTCTGTTTATTGGACTCTAGAAACTTCACTAGGGACTCTATCTTGTCAACAAGAGTATTATGTGGACCCTTATCAAAAGCCTTACTGAAATCAACCCTTACTGAAATCAAGATAAACTAAATAAATTAATTGGTAATTTTAAAAATTTGGGTGAATGTGCTGGTGGAGTAATGGGTTCATTTTTATTTTCTCACTATGGATTAGGGTGTGTTAGGATAGCCAGCAAGGACCTAGAGGAGCAGTGGAGGTTTGAGAAGGTGATGCAGTCTGAGTCTGAGAAAAAAGAGATCAAATGTGAGATACGTTAAAGTCCCTTGCTGAATTTCTGTATGCAAGTGGGAGCTGGCATGCCCACTCCCAGTCATCCAGTACTGGAGGCACCAGGAGCTGAGAGCCTGAACCAGCAAGCAGAAAGCTGCCTCAGGGAGGTGGAGGTAGAGAAGCTGCAGCTGCAAGCAAAGCAGATCTCACCTGGGAAAGGGAAGCAAAGGTAAAGTGCCAGGGACTCCAGGTGCAAGCCAGACATGAGGAATGGGGAGCAGCTAAGAGGGCAAGAGGCCCAGACCAAGACCGGCAGGAGCGGCTTCTGCAGGAAAAAGAGGCAGAGGACAAAAGGTGTATTGGGATGTTTGGTGAATATAGCAGAGTTTGCCCAGTCATAGAAGCATGTTGTTGAGTGCAGTAAATAAATCTCCCAGGAAGTATATTGCAAAAAGTAAAACTTACATTTATTCAAGTAGATTCTGTTCACATTCAGATTGCAGTCAAAAGGAAGAAAGAGAAACCTAATCTAAAGAGTACTTTTCCTTGTCCCAAGTGGTCAGTTAATCTGGCACCATGAGTATGGGAGTATGAGGCATTGTTTCTACAGGAGAGAGTTGTAAAGACGTGAGATTCCATGAAGATCCATGTGGAGAGAAGGAGAGCAGTGGATACAGAGGGAGAGGAGGGGTCTGAGGCAGCTCCCAAGTTAAAACAAAGAAAGGGACATGCCATTCAAGGAGATAACCCTTATACACGCTTAGAGTGATGTAGCCCACCCAACCCCCATGTCTAAACATGCTGAGTTGCTCACGCCAACAGGGCAAATCCTGGAGGAGGAGGAGGAGGAGCAAATGCCACCAGAGCAGAGGCAGCAACAGGAGCTGCAGATCCTTCGCATGGTGGCGATGAGGACAAGACACACCCAATGGTTGTGTCCCCATGCAGTGGGGGAGGAGTCCTCCGTCTCTCTCTCCACTTTTGAGCATCGTTTCAGAGGGCAGCCGTGGGGGTCTGCAGTAGAACAGCTAGATTTGAGTCCAGGAGCACCTTGGAGACTAACAAGATTGGGGGGGGGGGGTTAGAAGCTTTTGAGACCCAAAGCTCCCTTCGTCAGATACTATTTGAGTAGGCAGCAAAAAGGGGTTGGGGTGGGGGGAAGTTGAGTCCGTACTGTTAGTGCTGGAATGAAGGACTCCCCAGTTCAAGAGAGAAGGGAAGGGGGTTCTCCAGAAGAGTGGGAAGGAATCTCCTTCGTAAAGGGGTGGGGGGCTTCCATTCAGATGGAGAACATGAAAGCTCCTGATTACCTGCTTGGCCATTGCACCGGATGGACCCCCGGTCTGGTCCAGCAGAAGTCTTCATGTGCTCTTAGCGTTGTAAATCTGTAGTCAGGCAGGGTGCGCAAATATGCATCCGGTGCAACATGTGCGTGTGTGCAAGTCAGAAAACAAAAGAAGCTTCAGGCTTCTGTTCTATTTAAACTAAACTCATTTATTGGTGAAATACAATGAGTATAGGAAAGGACAAACAGAGTCCCTTATCCTAATCTACTTTGCTAATCTTCTATGTATAAAAAGGTAACTGCCTTCCACTCCATGTTGAAGTGAGAAGGCCTGAGCACAGGAGAGCTTGGCTCTAGGGGCTTGCTTGGATGAAGGGCAAAAGGGAAGAGAGAGAGAAGGGAAGTTTCGCTAACAATATATCTCTAAACATCAAAGGGGACAGGAAATGAGGGTGAGGTGTAACTGAAGATGACTCCTTCCATCCTCTCTATCTATTTGACTCTCTGGTCAATCCTCCCCTCTCAATGTGGAGACAAGTGACACCGTTAGGAAGGGCAGATTTCCCAACACTTAGACCTGCTTTGGCCTCAGCCAAGTGGCTGCCTCAGGTGCCCCCCCAACCACAGCAGGCAAGGGCTGTGGATCAACAGAAGGGCCTCTGCTTGGCATGCCGAAGGTCTCAGGTTCAATCCTGACCTGGATGGTCCGATGATCTGATACAGGGTAGGGCAGCTCCGCGTGAGTCCATGCTCTGGGACTGTGCCATGTCGCCCGAGGGGACTGCAGTGCTGGCAGAAGCCGTTGGGTCCTTCAAAGGGGGTCTTTTGCTTTTGGCTTTAGGACTTGGCGGGCATCTCAAGCACTTGGGTTTACTGGGGTGAGGGTGTGGCTGGCTTCTCACAAATGTATTGCATATTATGCTTTGAAGAACAGTCCTCTTGTTTTAGGGCTCCTTGGCTCAGTTTTACACAATTCCCAGAAAGAAAAGAAAATTCATTGCTGGAAAGAAAATAAAAACCTCATGAAAAAGGTGTGTGTGTTTGTGTGTGTGTGTGTGTGTGTGTGTAGTGGGGGTGACAGAGGGATCCCAGCTGCTCTCCAGGGTGTAGGGCAGCCCCCTGCCTGACTAACTGCCAACTCCTGCCCATTGGCTGGCAGGATCAGAACCCCAGAGAGCAGCTCCAGCAGACAGGGCAGACTCAGTGCCAATGCAAGGGGTGGGTCAGTGTGGCTGAGTGCTCCCACAGGGCAGCCCACCCTATAGAATCTCCCCCGAAGCTGTGCCCACCCACTGCAGAACAATGCTAATGCTCATTGCTGTCTTTGTGTCTCTGGGGCTCTCTACTGGCAGCCATCCAATGGGGGAGAGGTCAGGAAGAGCCCCATTCTACGACATGACCACCGGCGGTGCTGACCCCTCTGCGTCCAGTTGCTTGGCTGCTGCCCATTCTTTATTTATTAATACCCACCTTTCTCCCCAGTGGGGACACGGAACAGCTTACGTATTGGTACTGCCCTCCTCCATCTCACCCTGTGAGGCAGGTGAGGCTGAGAGCAGGTGACTGGTCCCAGCTCACCCAATGAGCTTCCATGGCAGAGAGGGGATTCGGAAACTCATCTGACACTCGAACCACTACACCACACTGGCTCTCCACTTCAACCTGCACCATTTAAAGCTGCTCCACAGACACTGGTCTGACAGGCATCATTGTCTCTCTCACGGGGACAGTGCTACTTGTGAATTGGCAGTTTGCCAGGGCAGCTTGCATATAACTCAGGAGCCTCGCTGGAATGAGAGAGCTGGCAACCCCTTCATCCGACTTGCTTTCAGTGTTCCTGATGCTGCTCAGGACCTGCGTGCGGTGCTCTTCAGCTGTGCATCTGCCCAGGCCCCTCCCACCGGCTCATGGCTAACCTTGGCTGTCCTCAGCTGGGGGGGGGGAGGCTGAAGAGGTGGTCTTCTGCATGCACAGGTGCCTCTTGGAAGGTGAAAGGGGCAGGGGAAGGACTCCAAGATGCACACTCCCCAAGGTAATTGCTGGTATCTGATATAGGGAGGACAACAGCCTTAGAGAAATAGGTTCTGTCCCTTTAATGGGAAAATGGAAATGGGCAGCTGAAGCTTCCCCTGGCATGGAGGGAAACCCACATCCCCTGCAGAAAACACATCCTCCTAAGCCAGGAGTGTTGGGGGGGGGCACAGTCCTAGTCTGGCCTCTTCATGCTACCTTGCTGCTGCTGGACAGAGGGTCAGCTTTGCCCACTGACCAGTATCCTGCTTTGGTCCCCGCCATGCCTCCCCTTTGCCTGCTTTGGTCCCCGCCATGCCTCCCCTTTTGTCTTTCTGCAGGGGGCTGTTGACAGGGACGCCTTTGGTATGGGCACCATCATCCCTAGCCTGGCAAAAGACAAGCCCTCTCTTGCCTGAGCCCCAAACTCGGGTGTGGCAGAGGTCATGAGTTTTCTATCAGTATGGCCTCCAGTAAGTGAGTGAGAGGATCCTGTGGCTGAACCGGCCACACTTTCTTCCCTGTGGGTGTCCCAGCAAAAGAGGTCTTCTCTTGAACCCATATCTGCAGGATCACCTGGTGTGTTTTGCTACAGGGCCCCTACTAGTAGCCACAAGGTCCCCCTTCCAGGAGCGGAAGTCTCTTCCTGGTCACCCATGTGTGAGTGGCAATTGCTGGACTTCATGGGGCTGTGACCATGTTGGACCACACTCATTGTGTCCCCATGCACCACTTATGGGGACACTGAGGGTGTGTCACTCCATCAAGGGGGGATGTTGCTACTTGGACTCCCCTGCAATCAAAATGCCCTCTGCACCTTGGCAAGGGGGGGGTGGATTTCTGCCTTTGGTTTCCTTTCTGTGGACCAGACAGAGGACACCATGTACTTTGGGGTCATCAGTTTGGCTGACTGTTTAATAATGTCATTACAAGGGGTGGGCCAAAGTCACAGAGTCCATTCTGCCCCATAAGGATGGGAGGGACTGAGCTATTCATATAACCATAACAAATCCCATTGGTGGGGAGAAATTGCCCCTTCTCTCTTCCGCTTACCCTTCATAGCTTGAGCCATCGACCCAACGCCATTCCCATGCAGAATTCCAGCTTTTACTGAGTCCAACCCAGAACTCCCTTGTTTGCAGAAGACTCTAGGGCCAAAAAGAAAATGGCAAACTGGGTGAATGTTGTCCCTGGATGTTTTCATTAGAGACCAGCTCGCCTAGTGACTTGACTCCAGTGCTTCTGGTAAGACATGCGAGGCAACGGAGGGTCTCCTGGGACTCGCCCACAGGCTGCTGGGTGGACTCTGCCAGCCCGCCTTTCCAGTACCCCCTGACCAACCTTCCTAACCTCTGCATGTGAGTTTGGTCCTTTCCAAGGTGCCCTCAACCCCCGGCACTTTCATGGTCCTGGGGGCAGGGCATGGGATGAAGTTCTGCTCCACCCCAGGGAAACTCCCCGAGTACAGAAATGGAGAAGGGCCCCAGTGCTGATGAGCCTCCGGCCTCTCTTGGCTTCTCCTTTCCTGGCCAGCCAGTGAGGTCCACTCACAACAATGGCTGAGGGGGGGGTGTACTTCTCCCCCCTCCCCAAGGCAGGTGGGCACGGGCTCCCTGTGCTCTCCCCCGTGGCTGGACATTCATCCGTTGGAATATTCTAGTGTTGGATTGAGCAGGAGTTAGATTAAAGGGCCTCTTAGGCCCCTTCCAAGTCTAGGGCTGGGTGTAGGAAGGCCTGCCTTGAGGCAAATATGGAACGAGGACGACCCACTAGATCCCACTCAGTGGTGTGACTACTGCTCAGCAGCCCTTGTGTGACATGGAGGTCAAAAGCCTGCTCTTCTCCCTCTTTCTGCACTGGGATGGAGCTGCCTCCAGACTCCACCCATGGGCCAATAAGGCTTGCCTGTGGAGCTCTCTGCCCCCCAATCCCAGCCCACATACTTTGTTCTACCTAATTGCATCTCACCATTCCTCTTATGGCTTCCCAGATGGCTGTGGCCCTCCAGGGCTTTAGAATCAGCAGCTGAGCCTGTTGCCTTTGGCAGTCCAGCCTGCTGTCTGCCCAATTCTTCCTATCACTTGACACCCGCAAGCACTTCCA
Source organism: Euleptes europaea (assembly GCF_029931775.1). Taxonomy (NCBI): domain Eukaryota; kingdom Metazoa; phylum Chordata; class Lepidosauria; order Squamata; family Sphaerodactylidae; genus Euleptes; species Euleptes europaea. The sequence goes on from NC_079315.1 coordinate 123,311,556, forward strand.
TCGGAAGAGACTCCATTCATCGGGGCAGCAGCCTGGCGAAGAAAACACAAGGGGGGGGGTCTTGATACTGACTTGTGCTTTAAGTTGGGCGGCCTTCAGGGACAGATCAGAAACTCCAAGCATCACAGCGATGCCGGCATCATGCTGAAGCGCTGCTGGACTTGGACAGAGGCTGATCAGACACACAAGAGGGGACAGAGCAAGATCGGATGGCATCCCCAGCTCTTGCTGACACTCAAAGGAGCTGAAACAAGCGACCCCAGGTGGAACGAGGCTGACGGTCCTTTTCATTAACTGGCGCCAGATCATGGGGCTTGGGGGCAAGGCAAGATCCTCTTCCTTGGAGGGCTGGGCCCAGGCGCCACCCACCAGCCAAGCCTGACCCCTGTGAACCTCACCAATCTGCTGGCAGGATGTGGCTGCTTCTAGATCCCAGATCCCTTTCTCCTTCTCCTGCCACAGGAGAGTCAAGGAGCTCTCAGCCTCCTTCCGTTGCTTCTGTTCCTCTTCCAGCTGCCGCTGAGTGCTGTTGCCAGCCTGCAAGCATTGCTGAAGGGCCAGCTGTGTGTCTGCCAGTTCTGCCTGGGCCCGGGACAGCTGCTGCGAGGACCAGGTCAGGTTCTCGTCCTGGCCGCCGATTCTGTGTGCCAGGGCGCTGCTCTCTGCTGCGTGCCTCTGGGATGCCCGCTGCAGTTGCTGGGAGACCTGCCAGTCTGCAGAGCAAAGGCAGGGTGGGCAAGAGGCCGGCAGGGACTGGAGCCCCCACCCCCACCAGAGCCAGGGATTCTGGGGCACCCTGCGCCCTTGAGAAGGGAGGGTTGTGGACAGACAACCCGGGAAACCGGGTGCAACCCGCCCGGAACCATTGGGACAGGGCAGGCTGCCTGCCTGGGGAAACAGGGCGGGCCGCACGTCCCGGGCGCATGGGGGGGGGCGGGGGGCCGACTTACATCGGACGCCCAGTCCTATGCAGGTGGCGGCGAGGAAGAGGCCGGCGGCCAGCAGGGCCAGCGGGGCTGCGGACCAGATTCGCCTCGGGAGAGCCCCTGGAAGAGAAAGCCGCGGGGGTCGTCGGGGGTCTCGCGCGGACGGCTGCAGCCGAAGCCCCTTCCCCTCCAGCCGAGCGCTGCTCCCCTCCGTCCCTCCCTCCGTCCCTCACCTGGCGCCTGCTGTCGGGGCCGGGCGGCGGAGAGGTTCTCGTAGGTGAGCTCGCCGTCGCTGGCCTCTGCGGGGGGAGAGGAGCGGAGAGGGCCGTCAGCGGGTCCCGGGGGCGGCCGGCTCTGCCCCGGGGGGCTCTTGGCGAAGCGCAGGGCGGCGTAGGTCACCGCCTCGGCCATCCGCCCAGCCGCCCTCGGGGGCTCCGCCGCCACGCTCTGGCCGGCTTCGCACCAGCAGAAGGAAGGGGCCGCCCCGCCGCGACGGTCTCGCCCGGCACCCCGCCCCGCCCCGGGGACGCCCGAGGGGGTTCCCGCTCGAACTCGGTGCCGGCCCGCCTCGCCTAAGCAGTTCGTGCCCAAGAGGCGGGATGGCCGAAGGGGCTGCGGGGGGCTGGGATCCCGCGGGGCTCTGGCCGACAGATGGGGGGGGGGAGTCCTGTTCCAGCCCGTAATATTGGGGGGGGGGTCAGGATTCCGCCCTCCAATGGAAGCCCACCCCGGGAAGCGTTGGAGCATGAGAACAGACTGAACCAGCCCCTCCTGGGTCCCTCGAGGTCAGTCTTCCCTACTCAGACCGGCAGCGGCTCTCCAGGGTCTCAGGCGGGGCTCTTTCCCATCACCTACTCGCCTGGTCCCTTTAACTGCAGATGCCCGGGATGGAACCTGGGTCCTTCTGCATGCCAAGCAGAGGCTCTACCACTGAGCCCCTCCCTCTTTGCCAACCACTCATCCCACCTGCTGGGACACAGAACTTGGATTTGAACCATGCCAAATTTGATGCACAGAAAGACTATAAATTTCGTGGCACAGACCGCCGCTCCTTAAGTCTCACCAGTCCCCTTCTGCAAGGGCTGCTGGGTGCGGTTGCCACATATGACCCTCCGCCCATCCGCTATCGTCTGTTCTGCCTGGCAGCAGCTCTCCAGGGTCTGGAGCACCTCTGCCCCTAAAGGGAGATGCCAGGGATTGAACCGGGGACTCTTTGCTTGCCAGGCAGATGCTCTCCCACTGAGCCAGGGGCTCTCCCTGCCACAGACGGCCTCACACACAGGAGACAGATCTGCCTTCTAGAAGTCGAAGATGTGGTCTGAGGAGGGCACCAGTCACTGGCTTTGTAGGAGCCCCCTTCCACAAGGGTCCGTTTCTTCCATTCTTCAAGGCCCCCTTCCAGACCAGCGTTTTAGCCTTTCGGAAGCGATGCAGCCCTTGTTGGCTTCCCTCCTTAATACAGTTCGGTTGGGTACTAGGTGGAATTCTGTGCTGGGCCCCTACTGGATAGCGACTGGATCACCAATTTCTCACCCCAGGTCAGTTTAATTATCAGTTTAATTAACCCCCCCCCCCCATCATCAGAACTCTACCCAGCCATACCACTGAAACGGAGACACCCTTCTCAAAGAACAAACTACACCCCCCCTCCGCCAAGGCCATGCGCACGCACCCCAGTGCTGCAGCTCATTTCTCTTTGCAGGACACTTATCGGGGGACTCTGTCCCACTGCTCAGGCACTCCCCCCCCCGCGCTGTCCCACTGGAGCAAAAGCCGGTGCCAGGGGGAGCAGCAGAGCTTCTATGCTGGGTGCTCAGTCCTAGTTATGGACTTGGGGGGGGGCAGCAGCTGCATTTTCTGTGGTGTAACGGTTGTACTGTGGCGTTCGTGTATACTGTTCCCTACTTTGGTTCCCACTCGTGTGGGAGAAAGGCGGGCAATAATTATTCTAATAAATGAAATGAAGATTTGGAGGAGGAGGAGGAACACGGGGGCAGGTAGCTAGGGTTGGGGCTTCCTTCCCAGATCTGCCAGAGAGCCAGAACTGCCCGAGAGGCCTGCAGTCCTCAAGACAAACTCTTCAGGCTGTGGCTCAGGACTGGGGAGTCTGTGTGTTGGGAGGAGGGGTGCCACCAGGCCTCTAGCTGAGGGCTTCTCTGCCTCTTCCCTGTGACCCCCTTGCTGGGGAGGCAGCTGCAGTTGTCAAGATGCTCTCCTGTGGACCGCGAAGTGGTGCGGAGTCACTCCTGAGCTTCTCTCCAACCCTAGATCGAAGTGGAGGCTAAGGCCACTTGGAGCATTTGCCTGTAATTAATGTTCATCTGTTTCTTTTACTCTGCCTTTCTGCCCTCATAAGGGACAGTAGGTGGCTAGCAAATTACAAACATACACAATAAAGCCACATCTCGTGTGTGTGTGTGAGTGTGTGTGTAAAGTGCTGGCAAGTCACACCTGACTTACGGCAACCCTTTATGGGGTTTTCAAGGCAAGAGACTAACAGAGGTGATTTGCCAGTGTCTTCCTCTGCATGGAAGCCCTGGACTTCCTTGGTGATCTGATCCCTCATCCAAATACTAACCAGGGCTCACCCTGCTTAGCTTCCGAGATCTGACGGGATTGGGCTACATGCTGCCTTCCCTCCCAAAACCACATCTTAAAAGAAGAAGAGTTGGTTTTTATACTCCAACTTTCTCTACTACATAAGGAATTATAGAATCATAGAGTTGGAAGGGACCACCAGGGCCATCAAGTCCAACCCCCTGCACAATGCAGGAAATTCTCAACTACCTCCCCCCTCCACACCCCTAGTGACCAGAAGATGGCCAAGATGCCCTCCCTCTCAAACCAGAATCAAACCAGCTTACAGTCATCTTCCCCTCCCCACAACAGACACCCTGTGAGGTAGGTGGGGCTGAGAGAGCTGTGACTAGCCCAAGGTCACCCAGCCGGCTTCATGTGGAGGAGTGGGGAATCAAACCTGGTTCTCCAGATCAGAGTCCATCGCTCCAAACCACTGTTCATAACCACTACACCACGCTGGCTCTCATCCCATCAAAACCACAAGAAACACATATTTAAACCATTTAATACTAGACCCAAATACATACAAAACATAAAAACAACATTTTAAACTTAGGGCAGGAAGGAGGGATCTGTGCAGGAAAGCCAAAGGAGACAAAGAAGGTCTTCACCCACTGGCAGAAGATGGCGACAGAAGGGGACAGACGAGTCTCCCTGGGGAGAGAGTTTCAGAGTTTTGGTGCCATGACCGAGAAGGCCCTCCCCGCAGGCTGCCACCCCCCCAATAGTGTTGATGAGCCCACTGTCAGATAGGATTTCTGACAAGATGATCTTTCCATGCGCTCCCCCCTCCCTCCTGTTTTGCACACGTCCCACTAGCTCTGATAAGAGATCTACACTTGTATGGAGACCCGCCCGTGTTAATCTTCCGTCTGATACCGGTCTCGCTCACAGTGCCAGGAAGTCCACCAGCCCCCCACCTCTGATGGCCCTTAAGTACCCGGTACTTGACCCACTAAAGTCGTTACCAGGAGAAAGAAATCTACTGTTTCCTTTGTATTGCTGTAACTATTGTGTTCGTTCTATAAATGTAGCAACTTCCCAATGTTCTACATTCTAACCTCCGTCTTGACTGAAATCACTGACGTTCAGAATAAACCTCTGAATCACTGTGCTGTCTGGATTGGAGTTTCTATTACCTGAAACGCTGTGCATTTGCTGAAGCTTGACACCCACTCTGTCCTTCCAGAACAAGAGTGCTGGATGTGGTGCTATCCTAACCCTCTCTCCCTCCCCCCAGCGTGCCCTCAGTCCCAATCTTTTGGGTTCATCAGTGTTGCCTATCCTAGCCCATCAGCCCAGTTGCCAGTTTCCCCTCCCCCCTCTGTGGTGCCCCCTGACTGTCCCATGTTCCTCTTGCTCTGCAAAAGGCATGCAAATCTTCAAGGGTTTCCTGGTATTTGACTGCTCTTTCTCGGACTTTTTTTCTCTTTCTCTTCTAAATATATTTGCCACGTGCAAATTGGGAAGGAACTTCCCTGTAAGAAGCAGAAGATGTGGTCCCGGGGTTATGCAAGTCAAACGTCAGTGGGGGAAATGGGGGAGGGGCCTTCTCCTTCCCTGGGCTGCTCTGAGCTCTGGCCAGATGGTCCCTATTTAAAGTTTGCTGTCAGTTAACAGGTCACAAGTTCACTTACTTTCACTATATCACTTTCTCTCCTGCTCCTGTTCTAACCGCGAGATGACTTTCATAAGTGTATACAAAACAAGAGTTCAAGCAAAATTTAGCACTTCCTAACGACACCTGTCCCATCTTCTTCCAGACGACCTTGGTGTGTTGCTTCAAGCTGCAATTTCTGTTCTAGCTATGCCTTTGCACCAGCTCACGTGAGCACACGAAACGGCCCTCCGTCTCCTGGCTCACACCCAACTTCTGTCCCCTCAGACCAGCAGCGGCTCTCCAGGGTCTCAGGCAAAAGAGGGCCTTTTGCATCACCTACTACCTGATCCCTTGAACTGGAAATGCTCTTGGGGATTGAAGGCGGGGGGGGGGGAGGCGGGCTTCTGCGTGCTCTTTCCTAGTTCAGGGTATGGGACTCTCTGGAGTGAACTTCTGGACTCAGTTTAAACACAGATTCTTAACTCCTCTTATCTGTTGCATCAGCTGGCTTTGTCAAGTTTTATCCACAAGTTAGAGACGCTGAGCGGAGGGAGGCTGGCGGACTGGCGGCCCAACAGCCATGGAGCTTCTGCCTCTTGGAGGGGTGTGTGGTCAGGCAGCTGGGCTTGTTGAGGGCCCCGAATTGCCACAGAGCCCAGCAATGGTAACAGCAAGGCATGGCAGCATGTCCTGTCAGGCAGCCTCAGCTACACTTGGTGACACCCCCCACCCCCGGACCTTTTGCATGTTCTCTGCAGCAGCTTCCTGTTCGCATGCACTGAAGCGCTTAATCCTTTCACAGAGCAGAAGTTGCACACTCTACACCTCCTCCTCCTCCTCCTGTGGTGCTTGGCAAAGCAGGAACTCGATTTCAGCTGCAGCTTCACCTGCCCACATAGGCATCTTCCATTGGGATTGGGTGGACCCATCCTGCCACCTGAAGGGTTACGTGTGGCCACATCAAGGGACAGGCCACTGACAGGATGCTGCCAGTGTAGGGTGGGTACTCCTTCAGGGAGTAGTTGGGCCATGGCAGGTACCACTGGCTGGAGGGCTCCAGGATGACTTGCAGCTTCTCTTGGGAAAAGAGGGAACCGGCCGAGAGCTCGGTCATGATAGCGTTCATCTGGCCAGGAATTCTGGCAGCCGCTGACTACGGGCAAAGCAGTCGCCATCTGCCTTGAGGGTGCAGCAGCCTCAGCACCTCTTGTGAGCTTGCTTGAGACTGGGCAGGATCCTCATGATCAGATTCTGACGTGGGTCCAGGTAGTTCTCAGCCAAGATGTCCCAAAACTCCCGCCCTTTAACTCTGGATCTGCCGGGTGACCTTCTCGGCTGCAGTCTTGCTTGCCGGGAACACAGTCTGCCGTGGATAAACCAGGGGCCTCTCCCTCCCCTTTGGGGTGAGAGTCACAAGGGCTGGGGTGAGGGGGCACGGGCTGGGGCTCACAGCATGGCTCTGTGTGACTGGCTGGGGACGGAGGCTAGAAAGCCCAAACAAAATCACGTAGGTAAGGAAATCTCCTTTCCATTCCCATTGGGGGGGGGGAGGAGGAGTGAGAGAGTTTTAAAAGGTCACTTTGAACTCATTTTTTCCCCTGTACTTCCATATCAGCAAACCGCAAGTCTGCCTGGCCTCTGTTCTCAAGCGGCTGATTTCTGCTGACTGCCACTGTGTGTCTCTCTGGCCCTTTCCCATCCATTCACATTTCCCAACCAGCCTCTTAATGAATTCAGGAAAATTCAAAAAATTAATTCAAATCTATGCTGAAGTTTGTCAAAAAATCTATACTTTTAACCAAAAACATATTGAAAAACCCCAACACCTCTGTCTCCAGGCCCTGCTCTCCAGGTGACGGAGCTCGTTTCCCGTGGAGAAAGTGGCTGCTTTGGAGGGTGGGCCCTGTGGCGGCCGGCCTTCCCCTCCTGCTGCCCGAAGGCCGGAGAGGGGAGAAGCAGCCGCACAAGGCCCCCAAAGGGTGGTCGGAACTTGACCAGCGGGCCAAGCGCCACCCTTGCCAACCCAAGTGGTTCTTACGCTGCCCGGCTTCTGCCATTTTAGCTGCAAGGACAGTGGCCAGGCTCACCAGTTCCAAATAGGGAAATCCCTGGAGATCTGGGGGCTGATTGTGAGTGGGGGGAGCTCAGCGCGGATGTGATGTCACAGTAGGACTTCCATGGCCTCTCTGGACTCTATGGTATACCATGGAGTCCACCCTCTGAAGCTGCCACTTCCCTCCACTGGGAAACCGACCTCCAGGGATTGGGGCTCAGTTGCAACTACATGTCAGTGGTGGGGGTGGGGTGGGGGATGCCCAAAGCTGGCCTGGAAGGGCGCCCCCTTCCGGGCAGGTGGGGGTACCAGGCTTGAAAGCGGCCCCCAGAAAAACTCCCCGCAAGGAAAGAATTAGCGCTTCAGGGACAGCCGCTTCCGCCTCCCCGCTGGCGCTCTCATGTGGGGGGGGGGGCTGGGAAGAAGAGAGCGGGAGGAGGGGCGTGTCCCTCCCTTGCGTCGCCGGGTTGCCTAGGCGACGGAAAGGCGGCCCCGGCCACTCGCGGCCAATGGGGACAAGGTAGGAGCCCCGGCAGATCGCAGAGAGCGATTCTAGGCGCCGGGGGCGGGATCTGTAGCCGAGGCGACGGCCGGCCAACCGCAGGCGCTCCCACGAGTGGTACTGTTGTCGTGGCGACCGCTGGCGCGTCATCGTAGGGCGCCTGCTCTGCGCGCGGTGCATGCTGGGCGCCACCGGCTGGTGGGCCTGCGAGGGAGTCGCGATGCGGCCGCCGCTCCTGCCTGCGCCGCTCGGGGCCCTGCTGCTGCTGCTGCTGCCGCCGCTGCTGGTGCTGCCGCCGCCGGCCCTCAGCTCCGCCGCCGCCGCCGCCCAGGAGGCGGGCCGCTACTCGCGCGCGGCCAACGAGGCCCCCCCCGCCGAGTTCCGCCTGGTCAAGCTCGAGCAGCTCTGGCAGAAGGCCAACCGGGTGAGGCGCCGGCCCGTGGCGGGGAGTTCCCCCGGCCGCCGGGGGGGAGGGGGGCAGCCAGCTAGCTGGTCCGGGGTGTGCCCCGCCTGAACGCAGCCAACACGTGTCGCGTCCCTGGGGGGCCGACCCTGTCTTGGGAAATCCCTGGCGGTTGGGTGTGTGTGTGTGTGTGTGCCCGCGCGATGGGCAGCCCCCGCCCCCCGAAGCCCGGCGGTGCCCTGCGGGGGCTGCGGCCCTCCCTTGAGACCGGGCTCGCCAGGTGCCCGCAGCGGGTGGGCGGCTCCCTGGGGAAGGCTCCCTCTCCCCCGCCCCCCCCCCCAACACCGCCAGCCTTGCATTTCGGGCCTGAACGTGCCTGCGGGCGGGCGGGGTGCTAACAGCGTGCTAAAGCCTGGACGTCAGACTTTAGTTTAGTTTACTTTATTTGATTTATATCCCACCCTTTCCGAACTAAGTTCGGCTCAGGGCGGCTAACAATAGCACGTGCACATACATTATAAATACAACCATAAAACCAATACATGTCAATATAAACCATTAAAAATGTAAGTACCTAAAAGGCTGGCGCCCTAAGAATAAGAAGCTGACCAGCTAGCTACTCTATGGTAATGCCTAGAGTTTCTACAGCATTGAACAATGCACTGTTGTCGCATCTGGGTTTTTGATTGGCTGTGACGTCTGCATGGCGCCCGACACTGATTCCCCCGCCACAGCTCCAGGGGCTGCTGGGCCACGGTTTGGCATTGCTAGTTGTAACTTCAGGAGAACTTTATGCCCTCCTGGAGGTTGGTAACCGACTTTGCCACCACCGTGTGATGTGGGCCACACCCATTTGGGCAACTCCTGAAGACAAGTGGGTTGTTACAGCAACTGATCCACAGTGCTTCGCTCGCCATCACCTCCTCAGCAGCCCCATTGCCATGGGTGCGCCCCTCCTTCCCCTGCCGTGTGCAGTTGTCCTGCAGCCTTTGGCCCTTGCCCTGGTAACGTGATGTCCAGGTGGATGGGGCATATGCTCTGTGCCCCAAGATGCAGAGTTGGAAAGCGGCAGGTGGACTTGGAACCCACTCCCTCCTGGCAGTCAAAGTGCCTTAATTTTGAATGCAGAGGTCGGCCTAAGATTGCATGGTGATCGTTCCTGACCGGAGACCTACAGTGTCGTTGGCTGATGTTATCCTGTAACGTGACCAAACGTTAAAGTTTAAATTGCCAGAGATGTTAATATTAACAGGGTTTCACTCATTGCTGGCCACACTAATCCTGTTGCCTGCTGGACTTTGGAGCGGGTCCCCTGAGGTGGTTCCATCAGGCCTTTCTTTCTCATTTTGCCGGCTGCTCAGATGTCTGGTGGATGTGATGTTGCGTGATGGCCCCATCTAAGCAAGATGCATGCACACATGAGCCACAGGGCCAACATGCAGTGGTATATGCAGAAGAGTTATGATGGGGAGAAGTCCAAGACAAAATAGAGCGAGGGAATATGAGCTGGCCATAGAAAGAGCCCCGACCTCCCCTCCCCTCCATCAGGGATGTTGTTGAGCCATTGACTACCATGTGCCTGTCAGCCTGACCCTGTGTGGTGCCAGAGGCCAGTGTGAAGCATGAGCCACCATGCCTCGTGTGCATAGATGCTCACGCCCGTGTTTTAAGACGCTGAAGGAGAAGTCTGGTTAATGCTGTAGGCTTGCCTTTGGGAGGCACCAACAAGAGAAGTCCAGCTCGTTCTGCTCTTACACCACCCTCTTGGCTGCCAGGGCCATCTGGAAGTGGAGGGAAAAGGGAAGCTTTTGGCAAACTCTGTAAGAGGTTTTGTCATAGTCCCAACTTCCTGATTTTTCCTCGCCTGTTGAGCTGTGCCGCCGGTCCCTGTGGGGCAGCCAACGGTCCATGTTACATTTTTACTGTTCACCCTTGAGGTGGAAGACCTTCTTGGTTTGGAATGGGTGGCACTGAGGGTGTGCCTGTGTGGAATGCCCAGCTGGGGAAGGGGCGCTGAGATTTTGTGACACTGGGAAGCAGTCCTGGAGCAACCATCAGTCAGTCGCTGGGACAATGGGGCCTCGGCCATTGGTCTTGTGTTCCTGTGGAGATCATATGACAGATAAGCTGTGTGCATGTGAGAAATAGGCATTAATTGCTGATCTGGAAAAAGCCACTTGTGCTGTTGAAGAACAAACGTAGTAGAAACCTTGCTTGTTGCTATGCTGATCCAAACAGGCTGGGAGAGAAGGGGAAAACGACACCGGAAGTGAGGAGGGTTCACTGATTCTGGCTATTCCTATGCTGCCTCTTCAGCGTCCTACTCAAGGCAGCTTACAGTTAAAATAACATAATATGTAAAAAGTCTTGACCTGTATAGCCCAGACTAGCCCGATCTCAGAAGCTAAGCAGGGTCTCCCTTGGTTTGTGTTTGGATGGGAGACCACCAAGGAAGTCCAGCGTGTACACAGAGGCAGGCAATGGCCAACCACCTCCGTTAGTCTCTTACCTTGAAAACTCTACGAGGGGTCGCCATAAGTTAGCTGTGACTATATGTATGTGTTTATATAATATATATATGGCCATCGGTACCTTGTTCTTCTGCCCTTCCACCAGGGAGTTTGTGGTTCTTCCATATGCTCTAACAGGTGGGGCTGGGCTGAGAGATGGGTTGCACTTCTAGGCAAGTGTGGATTTAGCCACAATGCTACACTAGACGTTTGTTTGTTCAATACACTATTTATATCCTATTTTTTCCTTATGGCTCAAGATGACTTAAAATCTGAATTAAAAAAGAAACACACATACATACACACAGTTTAAAAGATACAAAATGAAACCCCACGTAACTCCCCTCTCCCCAAAGAGATGTTTGCAGATTTGATCACTGTGCAGATTTGTGGATCTGAGCGATTGCATTGCAAGACAAGACCCTGTGGTGATGCTGCCTCTGGCCATCCCACCCTCCTCTCCGGGTGCAGTCCCCGCTGAGGCTCTCCCCAGCTCATTGCTCCGTGCCTTTGCTATGCTTGCTTTGAGGCACAGGCTCAGAGGGCTTGAATGGCGCTGAATTCCCAGAGTGGCTGAGGGGGCTTTTCCTTTGCCGTAGCAGCTTCATCTCTCTGCTGTGAAACTGGCTGAGCTGCACAGCGACCTCAAGATTCAAGAGAAGGATGAGCTGAGCTGGAAAAAACTGAAGGCAGAAGGGCTGGATGAAGATGGAGAAAAAGAAGCCAAGCTCAGGCGGAGCCTACACGGTAAAGATCATGCCCCTAGCGAGCAAGCTTTCCCAAGAACTTTTGGCTAACAGGCCATGGCGATTATATAATTTATTTATTTAAACACTTAAACCTTTCCTCTTGGTTTAAGGTGGCTTACAATAAACATCCACAGCTAAAACCAAAGATAACATAGCAAGCCCCCAAATCCCCCTCCCCCCATTAAAAGATGCCCACCGTTTCAAACCCCTCAAAAGCCCAGGTAAACAGGCAGGCCTGCCTTTCATCCTCTACTGATGAGGCAGGGGTATGTCTGAGATCAGCAGAAAAGGTTTTTAAGCAAGGACTTAGGTTTTTAAGCAAGATGGGGGGCCGTCCTGGCGTGTCATCTGCTTGCACTTTTGTTGGTGCTATTGTGCATGTGAGAACTCGCACGGTTCCCCAGTAGGTCCAAAGCAGTCTCTGCAGGTGGGCTGCTGTCTGCCACAGAGACCCAGAAAGCCTTTGGAGAAAAGTTGTGCGAGCAGAGTGGTGGGCCGTGGCGTCTAACTTTCTGTTGCTTATTTCCCCCTTTTCAGTCATTATGGCTAAATATGGCCTGGATGGCAAAAAGGACGCTCATCTTGGGGGCACAAACTACATCAAGGATGGCCTGGAAAACGACGTGCTGGATGACCCTAGACTGGAGAAGCTGTGGAACAAGGTGGGAGGGGGAGTGCGGGAGGGGGGAGGCCTCCCGTCATATGGCCTGGCTGCTGTTTTCCCGGTCTTGGTTCTTGCACTGAGCTGTGCTCCCATTTTAAGTTCCTTCTTTTACATGCCGGTGGCTGCTGTTTACTGGTTTTCTGCACAGGCTGGAAAGAAACTTTTCCCTTCCTAATACTCTGCTTCCCCCCAAAGGCCAAGGCATAAACAAGCAGAGTGTACCTGGTAGTTGTATCTGAAGTCCTAACGTGGCATGTGGCATTTGATGATTGGGTGTTCAAGTGGAGTTTCTGCATTCCGTGTTTGAGTCGGTCTCTTTCCAATCACAGACTTAATTCCACCCAACTATAAACTAAGTGCGGATCTGTGTATCGGGAAGGCAGAGTCGGTTTCTTGAGGCTGCCATGCAAAACCCTGGGCTCGGGCTGCTCATGTCGCTGGACTGCTGTTCCTCCTAACCCACGGGTCTTCTTTGCAGGCCAAAGCCTCGAACAAGTTCTCCGAGGAGGAGCTGGAGAAACTGCGGAGGGAGTTCAGGCACCACAAGGAGAAAGTCCACGATTACCATCTCTTGCTGGAGACTGTGAGTCGTACCGAAGGTAACGGCACTCGAGGGCTGGGGCAGCAGGGAGGGCGTGGTTGGTGGGGAGGCAGGGAGTGACCAACACCTCAAGGTCATGGCTCTTGCTTGAGTCACATGGGCAATGTCATGGCACGATTTGCTTCCTGGTCTGCCCCTGATGCCAGCTTTCCAGAGACCTGCTTAAGGTGGTTAACTGTTGAATAAAAAAAGCAATTTAACTTCCAAATAACAGTACAGAATACTATTCCCCCCGTACACAGACAACAGAACCATCAAAAAAGAAATCTCAGCACAGGTCCTAAGATGGCCATCAAGTTGGATATACAGGCCATAAAAACGCAGTTGAGAAAGAGGAGGATAAAAGTCCATTTAAAAGCCTGGCTAAGGAAGGGGTCTCTCGGAGGTCTTCCCCTGGGGACGTCTGGCAGATCTGATTGGGCCACAGTGGACCACAGGAATTCTCTCAGAGGTCACCTTTAAATTTCACCGTTTTTTGAGCTTCATTTCTCCCAATAATAAGTCAATGTGCAGCATGTCTATCTGGGGTAGCCGCTGATTGGGCTGTGAAGGGTATTCCCTGTGGCCCACAGTCCTGGCACCCATTTGCCCCTTCCCCCCGCCTTGACCCCATGGAGCCGTGCCAGTTTCAAAGAGAAATCAGCAGTTCTTGGTGGATCCCGGGTGCTGTGGTCCCCAGTGTGACTGTAGAGGTGCCAGCGTAACATAGCGTAATGGTTACAGTGACAGGCTTGAGTAGTAGAGGGTCAGATTCAGGTCCCCAGGATTGGGGCTAGGTGACCTTAGGCCAGTCATGCATTTTCAGCCTAGCCTACCTCACGGGGTTGTTCTGGGAATAAAATGGAAGAGTACAGAACAACCCATGCCACCCTTGAAGGTAGGGGAGGGGTCAGAATGTCAAGAGGAATGGTTTTGACCTCCCCCCTTTCTTGCTTTATTCTGTTGACATGGGAAGAACGGGGTGTGTGGGTGCGGAGTGCCACCTCTCAGAGAAATCCTGTGATGTAGACATTTTTCGGGGTCACACATTTCTCCTTGTAAACATTGGGCATTAAGTCTGATGAATGTTTGTCATTTTCCCTGGGGCATTTTTTGCAAACGTGTCTCCGTAGGGAGTTAAGGGGCATAAGGTGAGAGGAAGGCTGAGAAGTGGGAGTCGCTGGATGCGGTTGCTGGTGGGCCCTTGTACGTTTCTAGCTTTGCATTCACTTGCTGATGCTTCTTGGTGACAGATCTTTCTAAAAATGTGATTCACCCTCTGGAAGAGGATGCGCTGAAGGAGGAACTCTTGCATCAGAAGCACCGAGAGCTGAAGGAGAAGCTCCAGAGCATCAACCAGGGCTTTGAGCGGCTGCGCAGAGTCAGTCACCAGGGCTACGACGCCACCAGCGGTACGTGAGCCGCTCCTCTTCTGGACGCCTTGCTGCAGCCCTTCTCTTCACATTTACATTTGGGAAGTCGGTGGGCCTCTGTGACCCTAGGCATGGTGGAAGGAGACCTGGTCCAGACCTAGCCAGCTTCAAGGTTGTCTTCTGTGTAGGTGTGAGGTGTGTGGAGCATGGTCAGCTGGTAGCATGCCAGGGCCGCAAGCAGGTGCTTGCATGTGCCAGGCAGGGAAGGGGCGCAGTGAACCAGCCATGGGAACACCACTTTTCTGACCCTGCTAGCCTACCAAAGAGGGCCAAGGGCCCACCCGCACGTAAGCCCACTACTGCGGCTGGGAGGCAGCCAATTGGGCCGGGGGCCGGAGCTCAAGCACAGGGAGGGGAAGGAGCCTTTCACTCTGAGGGGCTTCTCCCAGGCAGGCTGAGTGTGGCTGGCCTTCCCCAACATTCCCAGAGCTGTGGCCTTTCAAATCCGTCATTCGCATTCCCATCTTTCGGCCTTTGCTCCTTTGCTCCGGTTGCAAAATGCCGGCGTTGCGCACCAGACCAAATATGAGAGCCACCCCTCAGCTGAGACCCAATGCAGGACTTGGCTGGCTCGGTGGTGCATGGTGGACAGAGACCCTTCCTCCCCACACACTCTTTCTGGGCTCTCCTCAGTTCAACAGCTTTAACTGCTGATGTTTATCTTGCAGCTGTCTGCTGTCTCATGTGTCTGTGTTGCCAGCTTCAGTTGCTTGAGGGCATGTTGGGCATTTTGAGGGCATGTTTGGACATTTTGAGGGCATTTTCTCCAGTTGTACTAATGAGTGCCCTTGAGGGCTTTTATAGTAGTGAGGCAAGGCTTGAATTTCTGGAATAAACGAATGAATCTCGGTCACCCTGGACCAGGTATGGGACCCAGTGTGACATCGTGGTTAGTGTCAGTCTAGGACCTGGGAGACTCCAGGTTCAAATCTCCACTCTGCTTGCTGCGTGACTTCAGGAAAGTCACACCCTTTCAGCCTGACCTACCTCACAGGGTTATTGTGAGGATAAAATGGAGGGAAGGACAATGATAAGCCACTTGGGGTTCCTATAGAGGAGAAAGGTGGGGCATAAATGTAATAAATAAATTCATATTTGCTCTTTGGCAACAGAAGTCCACCTTCTTTGTCCCTACAGAATTTGAAGAGCCCAGAGTGATTGACTTGTGGGATATGGCGAAACTAGGCAATTTTACAGAGCAGGAACTCGGATCACTTCGGGTGAGTTGAGCTGCATTGATATTTAGCCTAATAAAGACCACACACACACACCGCCAAGTGAGGAGGAGTCCAGACTGTGCCCCTCTGAGGGTCATGGGTGAAAGGAGTCCTCCATGGCTGCTCGATGCTGCTGCGATGTGGGTTTGACCCTGACGTGTTCCTCGATCTGCTCTCCTAGGAAGAACTGAAACATTTTGAAGCAAAAGTGGAAAAGCACCATCATTATCAGAAGCAGCTGGAGATTTCCCATGAGAAGCTGAAGCACGTGGAAGGGACTGGCGACAAGGAGCACCTGAGCAGAAGCAAGGAGAAGTACGCTCTGCTCGAAGACAAGACCAAGGAGCTGGGCTACAAGGTCAGTGTGAGGTTTTCCATTGCCCTCTGCTGAGCCTTCTGTGGGACCTGGGGGGGGGGCTGTCTGCTTGTCTGGGAATGCGCAGGATGAATGAAAGGTGAGTGCATACGCAGGCAGGCCACCCCAGTCCTGAGGGAAGCTCTCACAACCCCTCCTCTGCAATGAAATCAGTCTGTTCTAGCTCCGCTGCATGTGTGTTTCTCGTGAGAATGTGGCTCAGACTTGCTGGGCCAGAGGAGCCTTGACCAGACCCTGCGGTGTCTGAGGGGGTGCCCCAGAAGGCCCGGGGCAGGAGCACACAGGCCAGGCAGTGAAGAGCCCTCGGTGGGCCTCCCCTCCACACTTTTGAGTCATAGTTTTTCAGAGTTCTCGGAGCTCATGGCTGTCCTTATAACTGTGTGGTGTGAACAAGCCCCATGTGCTCTTGGTTCTCTGTCTGCTGCCCATCGGTTTCACTGGCCCATTGTGGGTTAGTGTTTAGTGTTGAGCTCGGTTCAGGAAAAATCAGGTCCAAATCCCCACTTGCCATGAAACTCACTGGGAGACCTTGAACCAGTCACCCAATCTCAGCCTAGCCTACCTCTCAGGATTGTTGGGAGGCTGCAGTGGAGAAGGCAAGAACCACGTTTGCCACTCTAAGCTCGTTAGAGAAAGGGTGAGGTAAAAATGCCCCAAATGAGGAATGCTCTTGTTTCTCCCTCGGAGCTGACCACTGCCCGGATCACAGCCTTAAGAACACTGGCCGTGGCCTCCTGGCCCAGGTCCTGTCTCCCATCTGCCCGAGGGCTGGGTGGAGGGCTGGGTGAAAATGGCCAGCAGCTGTGCAAAAGCAGAGAAGAGGGCAAACTCCCAGCTGAGATTATTTGGAAAGGGACTGAAAATCAGGTGGCCAAGATGGTGATGCCCTTGTCCAGTGCGGCTTATCTGGCTGCTGAATCTCAAAAAGGACATTGCAGAGCTGGGGAAAGTCCGGAAAAGGGCAACCAAGATGATTAGGGGATTGGAGCACCATCCCTATGAGGAAAGGCTGAAGACTTTGACAGAAGACGATTGAGGGGGGACATGTTAGAAGCTTATAAAATTATGCACGGGGTAGAGGGAGTGGACCGAGAGCTCCCCACCACCACCACAATACTAGAACTCGAGGTTATCCAACGAAGCTGATGGGCAGTAGATTCAGGGTGGACAAGAAGAAATACTTTATTCAACAAGTGATTAGAATGCAGAATTTGCTGCCAGAAGCTGTAGCCATGGCCAGCAACTTTAATGGCTTTAAAAGGGGGGGGGGTTGGACAGATTCATGGAGGGAAGGCCTATCAGTGGCTACTAGCCATGGCAACAGAAGCAGTCAACCTCTGAATCCTGGTGCCAGAAGGCAACATTAGGGGAAGGCCTCGGCCTCTGTGTCCTGTTGGACCATCAGACTTAACTGGCTGGCCACTGTGTGAGACAGGAGGCTGAACGGAGTGGGCCCTCCCTGGTCTGATCCAGCAGGGCAGCTCTGCTGATCTTCTAGCGTTCTGCCTGCCGGTGCCGTGGCCTTCTCTAGTGCCCTTGCTGGGCAGCCCTTTCCCTCTGGAGTCCCTGTGGTGGAGCACGGCAGAGAGGCTGCCCAGCACAGCTTCCAGTCTCCCCCCTCCCGCTCCCCATTTGTGCTGCTGCTTCCAGGCTTCAGGTGGCGACTCGTTCCTGCGGTGATCCGGCCGCCGTGCCAGGGTGGTGGGGCCGGCCTCCCTCCCCATGTCTGTTCGCTGAGTGGATCCTGTGGTCTTTCTCTTCTTCAGGTCAAGAAGCACCTGCAGGATTTGTCGGGCAGAATCTCCAGAGGTCTTCAACACAATGAACTCTGAAGCTCTTTGCACGTTTGTCAAAAGGCAATTTTGAATTCGTGATGTGTACAATTGCTGGAAATTCTGATGCCTCTTGGCTTTGGTGAGGAGGGTTTTTGTTCCAATCATGTATTTTAATCAAGCTCTTGAACTTTACTGTTAATGTGAAAATGGTCCACTTTATCTGTTACAATTTCCCCCCATATTATGTAGTCTAATATCTGCATCAAACACAAGCCTTTGAAATGGGAGCCTCTTAAGAAAAAGAGTATCATGAGAGCTCAGTTGTTAGTGTGTTTGTCAGGGGGTGGATTTCTAAGCTGCTAGTCCACTGTGTTGTTTCATGAATTTGATTGGAAAGGGGCCACACAATGTGTTGTCCGGCATCAGACTGTTCCTCCCCCTTCCCCAGAGATCATCAGCAGCAGCAGCCCTTGACAGCTGGTCGGGATTTGCATTGTGGGCCGAATGTGGTTTCTCTTCCCTCTTCTCCCAGCTGCTCTTGACCCTCCAGCTTTAGAGCAGAGGCTGCTTTGGGGGGCTTGTTTGACTCCTCAGGAAATCTGTTAAGCAGAAGTGCTGCTCACTGAGGGAGGACGGATCTTGTTCATGCACCTGGAATCCAGGGGACTCTTACGGGAGGACAAGGTGTGTGAAGCCCAAGGAGAAGGGGGGTCCTGGAGCAGACCCAGAACTGAAGGGCTTGAGCGCTTGCCCCTCACGTCTCTGTCTTGCTGTTGTTACATCTTGTTAAATAAAGGAATAGTGAAAATTTAGTTTATTTAAATGTCTCTATCCCACTTCTCTTAGAAGATTCAAGGCAGTTAACAGGCCTGTGTGCATAAATAAGTCAAACTAAATGAAGTATCCCAGCTGAGAGCCAATGTAGAGTAGTGGTTAAGAGTGTCGGTCTAGTATCTGAGAGGCTTGGGTTCAAATCCCCACTCATGCCATGGAGGCTTGCTGAGTGACCTTGGGCTAGTCGTACTCAGCCTAACCTACCTTACAGGCTTGTGATGATAAAATAGAGAAGAGAAGAATAATGTAAGCCATTGGGGAGAAAGGCGGGGTATGAATGAAATAAATAAATATACAACATATCAAAAATGCATGGCCTAATTCTTAATTTCCAGACTATCCCACCAAATACGAAACATCCCACCTTAATTAAAGGCCCTGTGAAAGTAGATATCTCATGACCCCCCCTAGTCCCTTCCTTGCCTCCTTGGGGCCTCCATCCCATAAAATTGGTCCCCTGACTGAGGTCCCGAGATTGCATGGAAGAGGAGCACAGAGATTTCCAGGAACGCACCCTGAGCTGGAGCTTCTGGGAAGACTGCACCTGGCATGTGGATTCATACAGGAAGGTGTGGTGTCCAGGGATAGTCTATGGCCGCGGAGGTAAGCATCTGCCTCTTAAATGGGCAACCAGTGAAGATGTCCCAGAGCACGAGTGAGATGTTCGAAGCCACTTGTCCTGGTTAAGCGAGTGCAGACCACAGCTGCATGACAGAAGCTCCCCAGTTGTCTTTAACGGCAGCTCTTCATAGATGGTGTTAAAACAGAATGGGTCAGCGTGGCCAGGTCAGATGAGTCCAGGAGAGGAGGTAACTTAGGAGCAAAAAGGTGTTACTAGAAGGAGGTGGATTGACTCAATAAAGGAAGCCACAGCCTTCAATTTGCAAGATCTGAGCAAGGCTGTCAAAGATAGGACATTTTGGAGGACTCTCATTCATAGGGTCACCATGAGTCGGAAGCGACTTGACGGCACTTAACACACACACACAGAAGGAGGTGCTCTTAGCCGTGGTGTTCACCTGATCCACCAATAACGGGCTGGATCCAACCCCCACCCAACTCTTTACATAACCTGCCAGTGATCAATTCATCTAGGGACCTCAGTCCCTTGTGGAATATCGGTCTCCCTGACTGGTGTCATCTTTGTCTTGTCTGCGTTCAGGTTTCATTTTGTTTCCCCTCAACAGCTTGTGCACGACCGGCTCAGGATGTGAACACCCTTTTCTGGTGTTTTAGATAATGGAATACAGACTGGGGTGTCCTTTGGAACCTGGCTTCGTAGCCTGCCATAGAGGTGTACCCTTGTAGGTGCGAGTGTGGACCCTTGCGGGACTGCAGGGGGATAAGTCTGATACAGCTGGCTTTGCATTTCATGTGGAAACTGAAAAGAACATTTCCTTCCCACTGCGTTCTCTAAACAATTCAATAATGGCGTGGTCTACTGTGTCAGATGCAGCAGGGAGAAATCCAATAGGGAGCCGTTTCCTTTTTCCATCTCTAAATGAAGGTTATCTACAACAAGAGCTGCTCTTGCTGTCTAAATTCCCAAACCAGCCCCAGGCCATCCGTCAGCACCTCTCAGAAATTCAGGCTGAAGGGTCCGGCTGCCTTAAGTTGTTTGCCAAAGAAGACCTGGTCTCAGGTGAGCATTTTCACCTGAAAGGTTTCCCATTTACTTAATTTGGTGCTGGAACGGTTGAGAGCTGCTCAGAACCTGCCTTGGCTTTGTCACCTCCCCTGACTCGAGGTTGCTCCCTCGCCTCTCTCCCAGGAGCAGTTCACATTGCAGTTTTTCTGGAGGTTTTTTTTTTTTTGCAATATTTGCATCTTAATATGGGCATTACTGTATGCTTGTTATCACTAATGCCAGAATGTATTATGTTCTCCAATAAAGCAAGCTCTGATTTCACCATATTCCAGGTCTCGGGGGCTTTTTCCAGACTTGCATGAGGAGCTTCGTCACTTGACTGAATGACCCCTTGGCTACTGTGTGGGTCATGGCCCAGGTTGGACTTGCTTCGGGGAGGGTGAAACCGAAGCCTTCAGCCTAAGTGAGCTGAGATGGTAGAAGGCCAGGTTTCTTTGGTCGGCCATCGTAGTGGGACATTGGCACTAAGGTGGAGAGAGGGCCCCATTCACGTTACTTCGATTTCTGGTTCTCCCAGAAGTGACGTCATGGTTCACGCACTGCTGTTGCCCCCAATGTCCCCCCCCCCCCCAGCTCCCGTTGGCAGGCACAGCCTTGTAACTGTACTTGTGGAGGGGGAAGGGCTTGCAGATGCTGGGCCGAGCTATTCGCTCAAAACTGTGCCTCAAAACTCTCAGATCCGTGCTGTTTCTTATGTCAAGGGAGGAAAGAGAAAGATTGCAACAATAAATTCTGTTAAACTTTATTAAATAAGGGGAAAATAAAGGAGGAAAGTCGATGTTCTGTTGCTTTGGGCCTAGTCATATTTCCAGCAGTCAGTTTACTGCCTCCTCTCTCAGATTTCCAAGTTTTAGCTTCTCTGCCTGCCCCCTCGTGGCAGACGTTAATGATCTTCTAGCAGAAATGTGCATTTCATGATTTAGGTTTCTGGCATGAGGGAGGCCTCTTGGAGCGGGTTCTGTGCAGAACGAGCCACTGGCGCTGGCCCCATTCCTGTTTAAGCAGGGGTCTGAGCAAGGACTTTTCCAATCTAACACATGAGGTTGCCTTATACTGAATCAGACCCTCGGTCCATCAGACGGGTGCCCCATCTCCAGGGTCTCAGCTGGGGGCTTTTCACACCACCGACGGCCTGATCCTTTTCACCTGGAGATGCTGGAGCCAAATCTAGCCCTGACTTCTACACAGCGGACAACAGCGAAGTTCAGTGCACATTGTCTTTCAAAAGCATAGAGCAGGTAAGCACATTACCAGCTGCATCCATCCAAAAGCTCACTTCCTGGGTGGACGTCTGCTTTACGTGCACAGAGAGAGCTGGACCCGGCAAACAGTCGCCTCATACTCTCCAGCCCACCACTTTAGATCTGCCTCTCGAGCCCTGCCTCTGTTTTTTGAGTGTTTTTTCTCTGCACTCCTAGATTGTAGTCCCAAAGGTTGGGGTGATTTCAAGGGCATTTCTTGACTCACAGCAGCCCTGTCCCCACCCCTCCCCGAATGCCCCTTCCGGTCCTGCCTAAAGAGCCTCTACCCAGGGATGACCATGCCCCATTGATCTGCCTCATTCCACCAGGTTTCTGTGATACCGACTATGACTAAATGGTTGTTTAGGGCCAAGCGCTCCAGCCCCGCCCCATCTGGGCTCAGAGGCCTTGAGCATGGGCACAGAGCAACTGTACCTTGTTTCCCTCTCCAGGGATCCTCGCCCCCCTCGGCCCTTGGGGCTCCTCATACGGCCCTCACTTTCCTGCCCTACAATCTCTCAAATTTTGACCCACACCCACCAATATTTTCCCAAGAGTTAACAGCAGCATCCCATTGGAATGAGTCTCCGTGGTGTTACCACACATTCTCCCTGTTACAATCCCACCCTGGGTTTGTGTGTTCTCACATGCATGTTCATGTTTTCCAGCAGGCAAAAGCTTGTTTCCTCTTTGTTACCACCACCCAAATATATAAAGCCCAGCTTCTGAAGTAACCAGCGCCTTGGGGTACCCTGGTAAGACTACCTCTGAGCAAGTACAAAGGGCAGAGCTTCCAATTACTTTAACTCCCCGGTGCATGTGTGTCCTTAGTATGTATGAGAGGTCTTAGCATGTAGGAGGGACTTCAGATACAGTCTGCTTTCTTAAACAGGAAAGAAGCTTTATTACTAAAGATTAAACTAGAGCACGTACATGGAAAATAGCTATCATAGTTAAGATGCAGATCTAAGGAAATCAAATGAAACATGGGGGGGGGGTCACTGGGGGGTATGTGTGGGGGAGGTAGAGGTGAATTTCCTGCATTGTGCAGGGGGTTGGACTAGATTACTTTAGAGGTCCCTTCCAACTCCATGTTTTTATGATTTCTATGAGTCTGGCTAAGTTACATTACAGGACAGTTACTTTAGATGGAACAAACACATCCCCATTACACAGGAGGAGGAGGCCTGCTGGTCACGGCATCCAGGCAAAGTGCTTGAACCCAGAACAAAGGAACATAAGAACATAAGAAAGGCCCTGCTGGATCAGACCAAGGCCCATCAAGTCCAGCAGTCTGTTCACACAGCGGCCAACCAGGTGCCTCTAGGAAGCCAGTAACAAGACGAGTGCAGCAGCACCATCCTGCCCGTGTTCCACCTCACCCAAAATAATAGGCATGCTCCTTTGATACTAGAGAGAATAGATATGCAGCATGACTAGTATCCATTCTAATTAACAGCCATGAATACCCCTCTCCTCCATGAGTATGTCCACTCCCCTCTTAAAGCCCTCCAAGCTGGCAGCCATCACCACATCCTG
Organism: Euleptes europaea; assembly: GCF_029931775.1. Classification (NCBI taxonomy): domain Eukaryota; kingdom Metazoa; phylum Chordata; class Lepidosauria; order Squamata; family Sphaerodactylidae; genus Euleptes; species Euleptes europaea. The sequence continues at coordinate 123,334,186 of NC_079315.1, forward strand.
GGGCAGGGAGTTCCACAATTTATGCGTTGTGTGAAAAAATACTTCCTTTTATCTGTTTTGAATCTCTCACCCTCCAGCTTCAGCAGATGACCCCGTGTTCTAGTATTATGGGAGAGGGAGAAAAACTTCTCCCTGTCCACTCTCTCCAAACCATGCATAATTTTATAGACCTCTATCATGTCTCCCCTTAGCCGCCTTCTTTCCAAGCTAAACAGCCCTAAGCTTCTTAACCGCTCCTCGTAGGACAGTTGCTCTAGTCCCCTAATCATTTTGGTTGCTCTTTTCTGCACCTTCTCAAGCTCTGTAATATCCTTTTTTAAGTGTGGTGACCAGAACTGTACACAGTATTCCAAGTGTGGCCTCACCATAGATTTGCACAAGGGCAGTATGATATCAGCAGTTTTATTCTCTATTCCTCGTCTAATTATGGCCAGCATGGAATTTGCCTTTTTTACAGCAGCCGCCCACTAGGTTGACATCTTCATTGAACTATCCACTACCACCCCAAGATCCCTTTCTTGGTCTGTTGCTGCCAGCACAGCTCCCATCAGTGTATATGTGAAGTTGGGATTTTCCCCCCCAATATGCATCACTTTACACTTACTCTCATTGAATCTCATTTGCCATTTTAATGCCCGTTCTTCCAGTATGCAGAGATCCTCCTGGAGCTCTTCACCATCCGATTTTGTTTTAACCACCCTAAATAATTTGGTGTCATCTGCAAACTTGGCTACTTCACTGTTTAATCCCAACTCCAGGTCATTGATGAACAGGTTGAAAAGCACCGGTCCCAACACAGATCCCTGAGGCACCCCACTGCTCACATCCCGCCATTGGGAGAACTGACCATTGATTCCTACTCTCTGCTTCCTATTTTTCAGCCAGCTCTCAATCCAGAAGAGGACTTGTCCTCTTATCCCATGACTATGAAGTTTGCTTAGCAGTCTTTGGTGGGGGACTGTCAAAAGCTTTTCGGAAATCCAACAGGCTCATTCCTGGCCACATGCTTATTGACGCTTTCAAAAAAAAACTAATAGGTTAGTGAGGCAGGGCCGACCCTTACAGAAGCCATGTTGGGTTTTGCCCTTCTATATGCTTGACAATTCTATCTTTAATAATGCTTTCCACTAATTTACCCGGAACAGATGTTAAGCTAACTGGCCTGTAATTTCCTGGGTCCCCCCTGGAACCTTTTTTATAAATGGGTGTTACATTGGCCATTCTCCAGTCCTCTGCTACAGAGGCTTATCGAAGGGACATATTACATATCTTTGTTAGAAGTTTAGCAATTTCCCTTTTGAGTTATTGAAGAACTCTAGGATGAATACCGTCTGGTCCCTGTGACTTATTAGTTTGCAGTTTGTCTACATGTTCTAGGACTTCCTGCCTTGTTACCACTATTTGCCTCAGTTCCTCATTTTCCCCTCTCCAAAATCTCTGTTCAGGAGAAGGAATCTGCCCTGTATCTTCAACAGTGAAGACAGATGAGAAGAATTCATTTAGTTTTTCAGCAATCACTTTATCCTCCCTTAGAGTTCCTTTACTCCCATTGTCATCCAATGGTCCAACCGCTTCCCTAGCTGGTTTCCTACTCCTAATATACTTAAAGAATTTCTTATTGTTTGTTTTGATGTGTTTAGCAATATGCCCCTCAAAATCTTTTTTTGCATCTCTAATTATTTGCTTGCATTTCCTTTGTGCAAGTTTGTGTTTGCTTCTGTTCACCTCGTTTGGGCAAACCTTCCAGTCTCTGAAGGAAGACTTTTTTTCTCTTAATTGCTTCCTTCACCTTACCCGTTAGCCATGGTGGTGACCTCTTGGACTTATTACTACCTTTCCTGACCTGTGGTATACAAGCTCGCTGAGCCTCTAGTAATGTGGACATGTGTAACCCCCAAGCCTTATCAAGATATTTAACCCTCCTTCAGTGAGGGAAAAAAGTATTTGATCCCCTGCTAAATTTGCCCGTTTGCCCTCTGACGAAGAAATGACCAGTCCATAATTTTAATGGTAGGTTTATTGTAGCTGTGAGAGACAAAATAACAACAGGAAAACCCCCAGAAACCCAGAAGACAAAAGTCAGAGATTGATGTGCATTATAATGAGTGAAATCTTGGGTGAGCACCTCCTTCCCTCAGCCAGGGCATTGAAAATGGGTCGAGGATTGGTTTTCCAGCATGACAATGACCCAAAACACACGGCCAAGGCAACAAAGGAGTGGCTCAAGAAGAAGCACATTAAGGTCCTGGAGTGGCCTAGCCAGTCTCCAGACCTTAATCCCATCGAAAATCTGTGGAGGGAGCTGAAGGTTCGAGTAGCTACACATCAGCCTCAAAATCTTACTGACTTGGAGAGGATCTGCAAAGAGGAGTGGGACAAAATACCTCCTGAGATGTGTGCAAACCTGGTGGCCACCTACAAGAAACGTCTGACCTCTGTAATTGCCAACAAGGGTTTTGCCACCAAGTACTAAGTCATCTTTTGCCAAGGGATCAAATACTTATTTCACTCATTATAATGCACATCAATCTCTGACTTTTGTCTTCTGGGTTTCTGGGGGGTTTCCTGTTGTTATTCTGTCTCTCACAGCTACAATAGACCTACCACTAAAATTATGGACTGGTCATTTCTTCATCAGAGGGCAAACGGGCAAATTCAGCAGGGGATCAAATACTTTTTTCCCTTACTGTAACTGTTCCTTTCAACTTCCTCTTTACCAGTTTTCTCATTTTAGAGAAGTTTCCTCTTTTCAAGTCAAAGGTAATTGTGAAAGATTTCCCAGTTACTTTCCCACTTGCATATAAATTAAATTTGATGCCATTGTGATCACTATTGCCAACTGGCTCAACTACGTCCACATCCCGCACTAAATCACTGGCACCACCACAGAGTATTAAATCCAGGATCGCCTCCTTTCTGGTTGGGTCTATGACCAACTGTTTGAAGGCACAGTCATTTCACAGGAAGATTTCTCCATTCAAAACTTCTGCCTGCTTAGGTGAACTCCCCCCCCCCACACACACACACACACAGAGTTAAGAATCCTGCCCCTCGTGGAAGATGCTTGGAGCACTGCCGATGTGACCTACAGCTCTCCCCCAACAGGTTTTCATGCTGCCCGCTCATCGCCCTCCTTTGGCAGGTAGGCCAGGTGGCTGGTTCTCCTGATGAAATCAAGTTCCTGTTTTCCCTGACTCCCCTCTTGGGAAAATAAACTGTTGTCACAGTTTCAGGGTCCCCAATCATAACACCCTTTCATGTGTTTCATAGAATCATAGAGTTGGAAGGGACCACCAGGGTCATCTAGTCCAGCCCCCTGCACAATGCAGGAAATTCAACTACCTCCCCCCCCACACCTCCAGTGACCCCCTACTCCATGCCCAGAAGATGGCCAAGGTGCCCTCCCTCTCATCATCTGCCTCTCATGAACTGCCTAAGGTCACAGAATCAGCATTGCTGACAGATGGCCATCTAGCCTCCGCTTAAAAACCTCCAGGGAAGGAGAGCTCACCACCTCCCGAGGAAGCCTGTTCCACTGAGGAACAGCTCTGACTGTTAGAAAACTCTTTTGGTTTAATTTTAACTCGTTGGTTCTGGTCCGACCTTCTGGAACAACAGAAAACAACTGGGCACCATCCTCTCTATGACAGCCCTTCAAGTACTTGCGTGTGTGTGTGTGTGTGTGTGTTAAGTGCCATCCAGCTACTTCCGACCCATGGCGACCCTGTGTAGGAGGAAGAAAAGGCTTCTGCTTTCCCCTAGAACTGGGGTGGGTGCGTGGGGCTGCTTGGGCAGTTTCTGGAGGCCAGGTGTGGAACAGGGATGTTGGTGGGGGGGGGGATGAACCTGAGGAGGGCGGGGTTTGGAGAGGGGAAGGACTTCAGTGGGGCACAATGAAGAGTCCCCCTTCCAAGGCAGCTGTTTTCTCCAGGGGAACTCATCTCTGTCGCCTGCAGATCAGTTGTAATGGCAAGAGATCTCCAGCCACCACCTGGAGGTTGGCGACCCTAGATAGCCCTTTGCCGCCCTCCCCGCCCCCCCTCCCCATCTCCTGTTTGCTAATTTTCTTGGGAGGCCTCATCCCTCCAGGAGAGAGCTGGCTGGAACAGAAGCAGGAAGAGCAGTGTGTGTGTGTGTGGGGGGGGGGGTCCCCTCCAGGCTGCGTTGCTGAGAGTTGCGCTGCTTGCCGTGATCCACAGGGTGCCCCTCTAGTGACTTCGTGCGCGTTTCCAGTGCTGCAGTTGGCATCCAGGGAGCCTGACTGCACAGTCTGGACTGCAGTTGACTTTTCTCCCCCTGATTTATGGTGACGGACTGCTGCGGAGCTGCAGGAGCAGAGCTGCTTGTTTGGAGAAAGGGGTGCCAAAAGCGGGGTGCTGATCCCTCGCCGGCTACTTGTGCCGGGCAGCCGGCTTCAGCCAGAGGGAGCTGGATTTCAGCCCCGGAGTCCAGCATGAGCAGCGGCCTTGTTTCCCCGGGGCCTGGGCTGGTGATCTCTGAGCCGGGGTGCAGGGCCAGGGGTCGGCCAGAGGGCTTGGGGGGTCTCCTCCAGCCTCATGCTGGACTCCAGGGCCACCCGCAGGAAGCCCAGAGCACAATCCGTGCCACACGTTTTGCCGGCAGGGTTGGCCTAGGACACAACACAATGCATAAGCTTTCATGTCCCTCAGGACTCTTCATCAGGCTGGATAGTCCAAAATGAAAAAGAGGTGAAATGGAGATTTTTTAAAGTCCTGTTCTTTCTTCCCAAGAGAGAACTTAGGGACATAATGTGTGTGTGTGGTGGGGGGAAGACTCGTCGCTATGGGTTTTAATGTATTTCCTCTTGCTTTTAGGGCCGTCGGACTGCAGCTCAACCTCTTTGCCTGTCAGAAGAGCGACCTCATGTGGGCCTGACCAGGTCTTAAAATCATGACCCGGCACATCTGTTCCCCCCTTAGTAACATCTGGCCCAAGGAAGAGTTCTGGTGGAACTCAAAAGCTTTTGTCCACTGTTAGGTGTTCTTGGGTTGGTTCAAACGGGAAGGCGTGGACTTCGATTGTTTCATGTGGGGGCAGCCCGTGTGGGTCTGCAGTAGAAGAGCTGGATTCGAGTCCAGGAGCACCTTAAAACCCCAAAAAGATTTTTTTTGGGGGGGGCTAGGAGCTTGAAAGAGTCAAAGCTCCCTTCAGCAGTCATGGATCATGTTCTTGGCTTTTTGGATTTTTCATTTGGACTGAAACGGCTGTAAGCAACTTGTCTACCTACAAGGAGCCAGTGGAGGCTTGGCGGCAGGAGGGGGGGGAGAATCGTGTGTTGCCTGTTTAGCGAGCCATTCTGCCAGGACCAGAGATTATATCTTGTAAACGTCCCCACAATGTCCCATTGCAGAGGGGCAGCGCTCCCTCGGCCCAAGCATCCATCTACGGGGAGCCCCAGGTCTGGAATCTGGAAGGGCCCCATTGGTTCCATTTGAACGAGCCCTCTGGCTAGCTCAAAGGTGCCTCCTTGTTTCATGCGGATGGGGTGGGTGGGATCTGTTTACATGGATGGATCCTATTGCTCATTGCTGGAAGGTATGAGAATGGCTCCACTTCCTCCCCCGGGGGCTTCCGTGCACCCACAAACTGCACCTGTGGCTCTGATTTCCCCAGGTGCTTTGCCCGTTTGGCTGCTCTGATTCCTCTCAGGAGATTTTTTGGGAACAGCATCATGAGGGTGTCCGCTTGCTGTGGGGCGTCAGTATTGCAAAGGTACCTGATTATTAGGGGGCGACGGGGATGCTGTGCTTGAGAGCTAGAGAAATAAATGGTGTAACATCTGCTTAATCCCCCCCACCTTTGATTATGGTTTGCTTTTCTCACTAAGACTCAGGCGGATTACACAGTGTAAGTCATAAGCCGATGCGATCAATACAGTGAGACATCTAATCAGCAATACAATGTAACAGGATTAGGATTCCAGAAATCAGAGACCAGGCATAAAGTAGGAGACATAATATGCCAAAACTGCAGAAAATGGTAATATGTAAGTAGGCAACAATGCAGGGAGAATAAGGAAACACATACAGCAAGCGGATGAAACGCAGAGTCTGCACAGGGTTATAGCCCACAGTCCAGTTGGCCTTAAAAAAGCGCTTCCTGCACCATTCTGATACAATATCGCCACCTTATTTATTATTTACAAAATTCGTATCCTGCCGTTCTGCCCTCACAAGGGCCAGCAAGGGGCTGACAATTTAAAACATACATGATAAAAATCACATTTTTAAAACATCATAATTTACCCCCCTCCCACACACATCATCAAATTAATTTTTAAAAGGGTTAAAATACATACAAAACTTAAATGGCAATCAAACAATTGGTTAGGAGGCAGAGATCATTGAGGGAAGGAGGCCAAGCAAAACAAAAAAGTCAAGACACAACAGAAGGGGACAGACGGTTCTCCCTGGGAAGAGAGTTCCAGAGCTTTGGTGCCACCACCGAGAATGCCCCCCCCCCCCGGTCTCCTGGGTTGCCAGCTGCCTCATACTCTCAAGGGGTCAGCGCCAGCAGCCGGGTTCCCTTTTGGTTCAAGCCAAGCCCATCTCATTTGTACCGGTCTGGCTTGTCCCAGAAAGCCCCCCAGTGCCTAACAAAGCGAAGCCCTTCCTCTCAGCACCGCGCTGAGAGGCCTGATCCGTGCCCTTCTAGTTGTCCCAGCACGTGGAACCAGTAGCAATTCTGAGAATGCTACCTTGGAGGTCTGGGCCTTTAACCTTCTCCCTGGAAACCCAAAATTTTCCTCCAGGATGGATCAGTGTGGTGAGGTCTGCGGGGTCTACATTAGGGGCCAGCCTACAAACAAGGACTAACAGAAAGAATCCGCTCTTAGAAACAGGGCCGACCATCGACGAGGCTTCTGTCCTGATGGTCTAAAGAGATCTGGTAGATCGACCCCAGCTAAGCGCTGTGTCTTCACAACCAGCATCCCCTCTTCTCTTGTCTGGATTGATTCTTCTGTTGTTCTCCCTCAGCCTCAAGACGCGGGCCCCCGGGGCCCTTCCCAGTAGCCTCTTGAGGCTTGGCTAATGATGAGATGGACAACTGGGTGACATCGGAGCATTGGTGACAACCAACCCTGGATCTCCCAAAGGGCCAAAAGTTTTATGCACAGCTGACATAACCCTGGGGGTAAAACAGCCCTCCCCCCCCTCTCAGGTCCCAACCGGCTGGTCCGGCCTCTCTTGTGGGGAGGGGTTTGCTTCCTGCCAGCAAGAGAAAGGTGGACCCAACAGAGGGTGGCTGTTCCTTTTATCCCAAATGTTGACTGTAGTCGATGCACCAGAATACCATATCAGATGCTATCAATCGTTTTAGGGAAGAATAGATATGCTTTTAGAATAACGCAAGCTTTTCCATTCAAATGGGCCAATCTGAACCTAAGTTACATTCCAGGAAGGGGGGGCAGGTATGTAAAGATGCAAACATGGAAAGCAGCCCCACCCCAAAGCTTCAGCCCTAATTCCAGCTAGAAATGTGGACTTCTTCACACACACACGAGTTCTCTGAGTACAAATCTCCTGCTGCTAGTTTAAGAGCAAAGTAGGGGGAGGAGATCTGCATGGAGGCTGTGAAACCCGAGGCAGGGCAGCTCAGCCCCATCTTCCTGGGCTGACCCATTAAGAAAGATGTAGACAGTTTGAGAAAGATGTAGTCAAGCTGGAATAAGTCCAGAGGAGGGCAATGAAGATGGTGAGGGAGACCTGGAGACCTTGGTCTGGAGACCAAGTCCTATGAGGAAAGGTTGAAGGAGCTGGGTTTGTTTAGCCTGGAGAGGAGAAGACTGAGAGGGGACAGGATAACCATCTTCAAGTACTTGAAGGGCTGTCGTATAGAGGAGGGTGCCAAGTTGTTTTCTGTTGCCCCAGAAGGTCGGACCAGAACCAATGGGTTGAAATTAAAAGAGTCCGTCTAGACATTAGGAAGAATTTTCTAGCAGTTAGAGCGGTTCCTCAGTGGAACAGGCTTCCTCGGGAGGTGGCAAGCTCTCCTTCCCTGGAGGTTTTTAAGCAGAGGTTAGATGGCCATCTGTCAGCATTGCTGATTTTGTAACCTTAGGCAGATCATGAGAGGGAGGGCACCGTGGCCATCTTCTGGGCATGGAGTGGGGGTAATTGTGTGTGTGTGTGGGGGGGGGAGGTAGTTTGGAATGATTCTATGAACTTGCCTCCACATCCATGGGAGGAACATCCCCAGCCCCACCCCAGTAGTGGTTCTTCTGTGTTTCATCTCTGAGGCTTATGTACATTGTTCTTTGCTCCTCCATTTTAGCCACACAGCAACCCTGTAAGGCAGGGTAAGCTGAGAGGGTGTGATCGGCCCAAGCTTCCATGGCAGAGTAGGGATTTGAACCTGGGCCTCCCAGATCCCCATCTGACACTCTGACCACTACGCCACGCGTGCTCTTAGTGGTGACGGCAAGACAGGGGGAAAGGTTTAATCCCTCCATCCCCCCCACAATTGGCCCCTGGTCCAAACCGGGGCCGGTGCGGTTGCTTCCTAAAGAGGGCTTGCTTTGGTGCTCTGATTCCAGACCTGCAATGGAGCTGCCCTTTCGGAAGCCTCGGCTGCCCCTGAAGGGCCACAAAGGTTCTCCAGTCAGATTCTGAACTCTCAGCAGGCTTCGCTTTCAGCTGCAGCCTATGATGGGGCCCCCGCTCACAGCAAGGAGATGGCCAGACCTACAACAGGATCATCACAATCTTGAGCACCAAATACATGTGGGACCGTCAGGGTGTGCCTCCCCCTAGCCACAGTTTTGAGCTGCCAAAGCCTCTCCAAGTCCTGTGTTCGAATTCTTAATCGAATTCTTAATTCACTTAATCATGAACTCACTGGCTGGACCCACATAGCCCAGTTGTGAACATGAGAAACTTTGATTAGTTGGCTAGCGGACGAACTTCCTGCGTGGAAAGAGCATCAGACACCAGTTTGTAGAAATGTCAGTGACAAGTGGGATGCTGGGCCTGGAGGGGGAAGAGCGCAGGCCGGAGAGCCTGTCCTGGGGGCTGGTGGCAGGAGTTGCAGGCAGGCGGTCTCTCTCTCTGCCTGGGCCAAAACTGCTCCAGACTTGTGGCCAGCTGGGCGCAGCTCTGGCGTCCTGCAGTGGGGATTTTGCTGTGAGCTCAGGAAGGAATCGGAGCCTGCTGATGTCCTGGACCTGGAGCCCTGGGTGGGCGGCTCTTGGGGGAACTTCTTGGGAGCAGAGAACCCTGGGACTGAAGCAGCGCAATGGGCACTGACGGCTGGCCCCAGATGTGCCCCCGTTAGGGTTGCCAACTACCAGGTAGTTGAGCAAACCAAAATCAACACCTCTGCACTAATATCAAGGATAAGGAAAGTAGTGCAGGAATCTTAGGCTATAGTTACTACAACACAAATGAGTGAAACATCAAAGTGTAATCAATGCATACAATAGTGGAAAGGGACAAACATACAACTATATACAATGGTATTTCAATAGTCCACAAAGGTATGTATAAATGTGTTTTTTTCAATAGTCCATAAGGGTACATAGATCCAAGAAGATTCCAATAGTTGGTCACAAGACCTCAGCAGACGTGTAAAAGACTATTATGAAAGGAAGACGATCATTTCATTCTTCATCAGTTCCATGAAGTACAGGTGTCTATTAGAGACAAATTGGTCCATGCCGACTTAATTTGTGATCATAATGAGGGTACTAATATTAAGGGCCACTTTCGCTGTAATAAATGTCTTGCATGTAACCTGGCTTTAGAAGTCAAAGAATTTAAACGTGCTGACAGCAATTTTACTTTTAAACTTAACAGCTTTTCTAATTGCAACACGAAATTCTGTGTTTATTGTTTACTTTGCCCTTGCCAATTGATTTATGTCGGTTCCAGTATTCGGCCCATAAAAACCAGGATTTTGGAACATAAATCCAGAATTAGGGCAGGAATTCGTTCTGCACCCATTGTAGATCACTTCCTTAAAGCTCGCCACAATGAAAATGAACTTCGTTTTTTTGTAGTTTGGCGACTCAAGGGTAAACTCTTTGACAAAAGGAATAATGAACGACTTTTAAGGCAGAAAGAGGCATATTTCATTAATTTATTTCAATCTCTAGAACCCCAAGGACTAAATGCTGAAAATGACCTATCTTGCTTTATTTGATACTGCCCCTTTAAGAAACAGCATAGTACATGTGCCACCTGTACTTCATTTAAGCTTTTGTAACCAGCGGCTGAGCATTCACTTTGTGTATCCCTTGTGGAACTGTTACATTTGCAATGACTTCTGTTTATTCCAACTATATCCTCTATAGATTTTAAGTCATATGGACTATTACATTTGCCAATGGATATAGTTATAAGATTTATCCCTAAGGGGAAGAAATGAATTTTTGAACCTTGTATACCTTTTGAACTGCATGAATTGTAAGTACATGGACATTTTGATATTTATTGATATTTATTGATCCATTATGCCTAGTAGTAATATTTTAATAGAATGATTTTTGACATAGGAATGGAACTGATGAAGAATGAAACGATCGTCTTCCTTTCATAATAGTCTTTTACACGTCTGCTGAGGTCTTGTGACCAACTATTGGAATTTTCTTGGATCTATGTACCCTTATGGACTATTGAAAAAAACACATTTATACATACCTTTGTGGACTATTGAAATACCATTGTATATAGTTGTATGTTTGTCCCTTTCCACTATTGTATGCATTGATTACACTTTGATGTTTCACTCATTTGTGTTGTAGTAACTATAGCCTAAGACAACTACCAGGTAGTAGCAGGAGATCTCCTGCTAATTCAACTGATCTCCAGCCAATAGAGATCAGATCACCTGGAGAAAAATGGCCGCTTTGGCAATTGAACTCTATGGCACTGAAGTCCCTCCCCAAACCCTGCCCTCCTCAGGCTCCGCCCCAAAAATCTCCCACCGGTGGCAAAGAGGGACCTGGCAACCCTAACCCCCGTGGCTCACCTTCGTTAGGCCGGAGGAATGGCCACACGGCTCAAGTTGGAATTCTCCCTTCTGGCAATGTGTGGGGGCTCTTCTGCTGCTGTTGTGGGAGCATATGGGCCCCCTAGCTGATGTATCTCCCCCCCACCCAGCAAGTGTGTGCTTCCTCTCAGCTGGACCTATTGAATGCTCTTGCATTTTCTCTTCCTCTTCTTCTTTTGCTGATTTCCCTCCCTGGCTCTGATGGTGGGAGCCTGACGGTGGGACTGGTGAGGCCTGAGGTTTGGTGCACTGAAAACATTTTCTTTCTGACAGCAACGCAGCAGGGGGATAAAGGAAAGGGACACCCTCGTCTCCTCTGACAGAGAAAAGACACGCTGAAGGGGATGCTGCAAGACACACAGGGATGGGGAGACCGGTCAAAGGGACCACAGCACGGCTGGCCGCCCTAAAGAGACTCCTCCGAGTGTCACAGCACATCCCCAAAGGTGTTGAGCAAGACAGCACTCAGTGCCACCTGAAGTCAGGAATCGATTCCAGGCCCTTGCAGTGGCGGCAGAGGCAGAAACACGGCCAGCAGAAGAATCACCAACACAAGGAAGACAGAGGGAGGGGGATGAGGGGGCACGAAGAAACGGCACTGGAAGGAAAAAGAAAGTGTTGTCTGTAGGTGACTCCCTGCTGAGGGGTCTGGAATGTCATGGGTCCAGGCCAGACCCCCCTGGCCCAAGGGTGTGTTGCTTGCTAGGGGTGAAAATTAAAGATATTGTAGACCAGATACCAAAACTGGTCAAACCTTCAGATCATTACCCACTTGTGGTGGTCCACATGGGAACCAACGACATGGCCGTGAACACCATCGAAAGCATTGAGGCTGACTGTGAAGCCCTTGAGAGGAAGCAGGAGGGAACGGGGGGCACAGGGGGATTCTCTTCGATCCTTCCTGTCAGAGGAAAGGGCCAGTGACGGGAACAGAATGGAGGCGAACCCCTGGCTGCCTTGGTGGTGCCTGCAGGAGCAATTTGGATTCTGGGACCAGGGGCTGGGTTTTCTGGACGGCGACCTACTAGCACGGGATGGACTTCACCTATCAGTGTCAGGGAAGAATGTGTTTGGGAGAAACCAGGCGGGGTTCATCAGGAGGGCTTTAAACTGACACCACGAGGGGAAGGAGATGACCAACATAGGGATTGAAATCAAGGGGAGCAAACAGCAGAGGCCCACCTGGGAGGGCTAATGGAGCCAAAGGTGCGGAGATACCAATGCCCCAAAGCTTGGGCAATAAGAAGGAAGAGCTTGAGCTTATTTGTTTATTTGTTAATCTTATATCCCCCCCCCCCCAGCAATGTTGGGCTTCTGATGCAGCCAGAGGGATATGATTTAGTAGGCATTACAGAGACTTGGTGGGATGATTCCCATGACCAGAATGTAGTTGTGGACGGAGAAGAGTTGTTCAAGAAAAACCGAAAGGGTCAAAGAGGTGGGGGAGTGACGCTGTATGTAATGCAAGGTTTTACTTGTCAAGAAATAATTTAGGAGGAGGGTGACAGCCCAGTGGGAAGTATCTGGGTGAGGATCAGGGAAGGAAGGACAAACGGTATTGTGGCTGGAGTCTGTGGCAGACCTCCTGATCAGGGTGAGGAGGTGGACGCGGCCCTCCGTGAGCAGCTTGACAGGGGATCCAAGCAACATGCCCTGGCGGTTTTGGGTGACTTCAACTTCCCTGATGTGTGCTGGGAGACAAACTCCACAAAGTGACCACAGTCACGCAAGTTCCGCACCTGCCTGGCTGAAAACGTTTTGTTTTTGTTTTTTTTCAAATGGTGGAGGTAGCTACGAGGGGCTCAGCCATACTCGACTGAATATTGACCAACAGGCAAGAGATGGGTGATGAGGTGAAGGTGGTGGGGACCTTAGGGGGAAGTGACCACGTCCTCCTAGAATTCCTTTTGCTGTGGGGGACCAAGAAAGTTCGTAGCCACATGCGTGTCTGTTAGATTTTGGTAGGGCAGGTTTTAATGAACCCAGAGGCACAATGAGAGTAATTCCATGAGCAAGACTGCTGGAAGGGAAAGGAGCAAGGGGAGGGTGGGGCTCTCCTAAAACAGAAGCGCTTGCAAGCTCAAGCCCTCACTATTCCAACAAGAAGGAAACATGGTTGAGGATATAAGAAGCCAATGTGGATGAACAGAGAACTCCATGGTGAGCTAAGGGAGGAAAAAAGACGTGTTCAAAAAATGGAGTCAAGGACATCCCTCTAAAGAAGAGTATCTGTGGGTTGCTGGGCACTGTAGGTCAGCCATCAGAGAGGCCAAAGCTCACAGTGAGCTGCTGCTGGCCAGGGAGGCTCGCTACAACAAGAAAGGTTCCTTCAGATATGTGAGGAGCAAACACAAGGGAATAGAGGCCACAGGCCCACTGTGGGGTGAAAATGGAGAAACTCGGACAGAGGACAGAGAGAAAGTAGAAAGGCTCCATGCCTATTTTGCCTCAGTTTTTTCCCTGAAGAAGAGAACGGGCTCATCTAGAGACGGCAGCAGGCCAGGCACGGCGGTCCAGGCTGCTGGTTGACATGAACAGAGAGGTTGTTGAGAAGCACCTGGCTGCACTGGATGAGTACAAATTTCCCAAGCCAGATGGCATGCACCCGAGAGCACTTAAAGAGACCTCTTGAAAGATGGGAGATGTGCCACAAGACTGGAGGAGGGCAAATATTATCCCAATTTTCAATAAAGGGAGGAGGGATGACCCAGGAAATTACAGGCCAGTCAGTTTGACCTCTGTCCCAGGGAAGATTCTGGAGCAGATTTTAAAGCGATCAATCTGCAAGCATCTGAAAGACAACTTGGTGATCCAGGGAAGTCAGCACGGATTTATCCCCAACAGGTCCTGCCAGACCAACCTCGTTTCCTTCTTTGATTGAGTGATGAGCTTACAGGATCAAGGGAATGCAGTCAGTGTTGTTTACCTGGATTTCAGTAAAGTTTTTGATGGGGTTCCCAATGATGTTCTGATAGGTAAACTAGAGGACTGTGGACTAGACTCTAGGATAGTTAGGTGGATAGGGAACTGGTTGGAGAACCGCACTCAAAGAGTTGTTGTCAATGGCATTTCATCTGAATGGATGGAGGTGTCCAGCGGGGGAGGGGGGGTGCCACAGGGCTCGGTTCTGGGCCCGGTACTTTTCAATATTTTTGTAAATGATCCGGATGAGGATGTGGAGGGACAACTCTTTAATTGTGTAGGTGACACCAAATTGGGAGTAGTGAACACCCCAGAAGATAGACAGAGAATCGAACAAGATCTGAGCACACTGGAAAAGTGGGCGGATGTGAACAAGATGCAATTCAACAAGGATAAGTGCCGAGTTCTACATCTGGGTAACAGAAATGAGGGACATGCATACTGGAAGGGGGATACACTTCTGGGTAGCAGTGTATGTGAACAAGATCTTGGGATACGAGTGGACTGTGAGTTAAATATGAGCAACCAGTGTGGTGCAGCGACCAAAAAGGCTAAAGCGATCTTGGGGTGTATTAACAGAGGGATAACATCCAAATCCCAAGATGTCATCATTCCACTGTACACTGCATTGGTCAGGCCGCACCTGGAGTATTGTGTGCAGTTCTGGAGGCCCCACTTCCAAAAGGATGTGGACAGAATTGTGTGGTTGCAGAGACGTGACGAGGATGATCAGGGGCCTGGAGACCAAGCCTTATGGAGTTGGGAATGTTCAGCCTGGAGAAGAGGAGGTTGAGGAGGGACATGATTGCTCCTTTTAAGTATTTGAAGGGCTGTCATGTAGAGGTGGGCAGGGAGCTGTTCCTATTGGCAGCAGAGGATAGGACTCGTAAGAATGGGTTTAAATTGCAGGTGGAAAGGTACTGGCTGGATATTAGGGAAAACATTTACAGTAAGAGTTTTCAACCATGAAATCAGCTAGCTAGGGAGGTGGTGGTGAGCTCCTCTCCCTGGCAAGCTCTTTTAAGCAGCGGCTGGACAAGCACTTGTCAGGGATGCTCTAGGCTGATCCTGCACTGAGCAGGGGGTTGGACTAGATGGCCTGTATGGCCCCTTCCAACTCTATGATTCTATAACGTAGCAGGGGCTTCCTGCCATCTACAGGGGGAAATTCCCCCCCTTTGGATACCACCCACTAGAACATGAGCGTCCTTCCTGGGCCCTCCTCTGAACTGCTCTTGCCTGTTCCCCCAACTCTCTTCCCTTCTGGCCCAGACACCAGCCCCTTCCCCACCACCATGGGAAAAAACTTCTGCTCTTCCACAAGGGTGTTTATGACCAAGCCACTCCACACCCCCCCCCAACCAAATAAGCATAACACAAGAAAGTGGTGTAGGGGGTTGATTTGCAAGTCATTTAGGAGGACCAAAGACCCTCTCCAATCCCGTCACAGATGCAGGGGCCTCCGGCTTCCTCTTGTGGCTGCAGAGCCCACACATTCGAGAGTGGTTTTTTTTTTAAAGCTCTCGGGCATCACTTCCGAATGCGAAGGGTCCTGAGCCCAAAGGGGCATTTGGAAAACCAAACAGACAGCATCTCGCTTCATGGGGTCCGGCAGTAGGTGATGTGCAAGACCCTTTTCTGCCAGAGACTCTGGAGCACCGCTGCCAGTCAGAGGAGACAAGGCTGACCTAGAGGGTTGCCAACCTCCAGTTAGCACCTGGAGCACACCCAGATTATGCCTGATCTCCAGAATACAGAGATTCATTCCCCTGGAGGGACTGGCAGCTTCAGAGGGATCACAACCCTGCTGAATTCTTTCTGCTCCCCAACCTCCACCTCCCCCAGTCTCCCCCACTAAATCTCCAGGAATTTCCCAACTCAGAGTTGGCAACCCTACTGACCTGGTGCAGGGCCTTTTGGGAGTCTGTATGCAGCGCCCCCCCCCCCACATCCCTGGGAAGAAGATCCTGCCTGAGCTTCTGCCCCAAACTGTGTGAACCAAGCCCCTCTGCTCTGTAGGCATGGATGGGGACGAGACCCTTCCCTTCTCAGAAGACGGAGAGATGCCTGCATGGTGGCGGCTCTGGAAGCTGAGGGGCCCAGGAGCAGGCCAGGGAGCTTCTGGAGGCTGCAAGGCTGGGTGAGGGTGGCTCCTCCTCACCATTCTCCCTTCCCAGCTCCCCTGGGCCTTTCTTTCTCAACTCCCTCCTCTGGCTAAGACGGAAGGAAGGAAGGAAGGAAGGAAGGAAGGAAGGAAGGAGGCCAACTGCTTCGGCTTGCATGTCCCTCACTGTATGGGGTGAATGCAGCCACAGGCCATGTCTATCTTGCAAGCCACACAGAGGCACACCCAGTCGTCCAGGGGTGGGGGCAGGCCCCTCCCACACAGCAGCAACTGACCGGGAGAGCGGAAAAGCGAAAGCCCTGGGCTTGGCTGAGAGGCAGATGCTTCGAGACGAGGCAGGGGGCTCAGCTGGGACGGGGCCCCAAGGAAAAGCCCCCCCTGGCCCCTGTGACTGCCTGTGCCTGTTCGCCGCCAAGGAGAGGCCCTCGCCAGCCAGTGCGGAATCCCTCCTACCCCTGCAATCCAAGGTCCCGCTCTTTCCACTCCCCCCTCCCTGACCCACACAGAGTCAAGACACACAGGGGCAGACTTCTCTGGCCTTGGTTATTTGGCAAAGGGGAGAAATGGCCGCCATGTCCTGAGCTGTAGGAAGTGTCCCGAGCAAGGAGAAAGGCAGCCCAGCCGTGCAACCCAAAGAGCGTCCTGCTCCGTAGGGCCCTAAGCAACGGCAAGAGTGCTGCCACTGGCCCTTCTGCATGCCCCTTCGCCCCTGGAGGAGCCACCAGGCCCAACTCCTGCACCACCAGCAAGAGCTGGAGCCTCCAGGGCCCTGTCCTGAGCACTCAGGAGGAGCATGTCCCTCTGCTCCACACTGCCAGCCAGGATGGGTCCCAGCATCTCCCGGTGCGCCTGGCATATCAGAGGGTGGGTTGGGGGGCAGAGCAGCCCTGCAGTCGGGGATGAAGCCAGGGCTGCCTTGGGGCATTGGGTGCCTGGGCCACAGTCCAAAGCCCCATCTCACGCAGGGGGCCCCTTTCCGTGCTGCCTCCCTGCAGGCAGGCAAGGGAGTTGGTGGCCGGGCAAGGGCTCCACTGGCTGGACGACGTGAGTGGGGCGGGCTGGGGGGGGCGCAACGTCCCAACAAGGAGTTTGTCTCTGGCTTTGGGGCTCCCTCCTTCAGGGTCTGTCCTGAGCCCCCATCAGCTGGTGCAGACGCTGGTGACGGAGGCCGTGGCGCCCGGGTCCACCAGTCCCAGCTCCTCCTGCTCGTTGATGCAGAGCTGGTAGCCGCAGCCCTTCCGGCGGGGCAGGGGGCCGGCGAAAGGGGCGTCCTCGGCCTTGGCCTGGGGGGGCAGCAAGAAGCCCACGCTGCCGGCGATGAGCATGTGCCAGATGCTGTGGATGTAGAAGTAGTTCTCCTCCGTCTCCACGAAGGCGTAGAGCAGCACGGCCGAGGCGGCGATCAGCGCGCCGGGCAGCAGGTAGAACGTCCAGCGCTGCCAGGTGGGTGGGTAGCAGCGTCTCCGGCGGATGCTCCGGGCCGTCTGCAGGCAAAAGGAGAGCGACAGGAGAGGCAGTGCGGTGCAGTGGCTAGCGTGTCAGACCCAGGTTCAAATGCCTGCTCTGCCATTGCGACCTTGGCCAGAGCCGCAATCTCACAGGGGACAAAATGGGGAGGGGGACAAGTACATATGCCACCCCAAGGCTCATTGGCAGAAGGGCAGCATGAAAATGTGGGGCTCAGCAGCTGGGCCTGGGCTTCTGCAAGGTTGTCCCTGGGGGTCTGCTTGGCCTGCCGAGGCACAGAAGGGACTCGGAGGGTGTTTCTGCCCCTCCTGGGTCCTCTGAGGGCCAGGGAACAGACAGCAGCCGTGGGCTAGGAGGGGTGGACTCGCCCTCCTGCGTGGAAAAGGTGAGTCAGGAGCACCGGATCTTGCCAGGGGTCCCGGACCCACTTTCAGCTCTCAGTCACCTCTTCTGTAAGCAAACCGCAGGCCAGAGTGAATTTCAGAGGGCAGCTCAGGCTGGTCTGCAGTGAAACAGCTGGAGTCAAGCCCAGCAGACCAACAAGATTTTCAAGGTGTGAGCTTTCGGGAGGCACGGTGCCCTTTGTCAGGGAGGTACCTGAGGGAGGGAGCTTGGACGCTCGAAAGCTGGCACTCTGAAAATCTTGTTGGTCTCTCAGGTGCTCCTGGACTCAAATCAGGCTGGAGTCACCTCAGTATTACAGCTCATGGGAACAAGCTGCAGGCCAAGGTATGTATCAAGAATTAACAAATGACAGATTCTAAAGCCCCCTTTTTGCTAGGCAAAGTACAGGCCAAATAAGGCCTCTCCTGTAAGTCCTGAACACAGGCGCGAGAATGACTAAAACTCCAGTGGAGTCTGGAGTGGGGGTGGCCGGGGGGGGAGGCTACCAAGGGGCTACGGAAACTCCAGTGCGGTGAGCGAGGTGGGTTCCAGGCTCTTGTCTTAGTGGGG
This sequence comes from Euleptes europaea, assembly GCF_029931775.1. Taxonomy (NCBI): domain Eukaryota; kingdom Metazoa; phylum Chordata; class Lepidosauria; order Squamata; family Sphaerodactylidae; genus Euleptes; species Euleptes europaea. Next base: position 123,352,664 of record NC_079315.1, read on the forward strand.
GGAGCAGGAGCTGGGCTTCTGCATTTTGTTTTGGAGGGGGAAGGGGTGCCCGGACCCCGCCCCCCAGGTCCTTACCCAGGCGACGGCCATGATCCCCAAGGCAAAGAGGCTGGGTCCCAGCAAGTTCCAGAGGCCGTGTCGATCCAGCTGCAGCGCCATGGAGAGCAGCATGGCACCCAACAGGTACAGCACCTGCCCAGGAGGGGAAGCGGGTGAATCAGTGGCCAGGGAGGCAGAGCGCCAGTCCTGGCCTCTCCATTTGTTCATTGCCCCTTTAGAAAATGAAAACTGAAGTGGGGGCAAATAGGCTGGGACTTGGATGGGAGAACACCAAGGAAGTCCAGGGTCGCCATGCAGAGGCAGGCAATGGCAAACCACCTCTGAACGTCTTTTGCCTTGAAAACCATACAGGGTCGCCATAAGTCAGCTGTGACTTGACAGCGCGCACTGTGCACACATGTATTATTTAGATACAAGTGCCTATCAGTTGCTTGCTATAACCATGAAAGCATATTGCTCTAAAACTGAGTCATGCTTTCTTGCAACTTTCAAGGGTACGCTACAAGTATCTTAAATCTCCGACTTCTTTATTTTAGGGAATGATGTATTTTAGACTCTATTTGAGGCTGTGTGAGCATTCTCCCCTACAGCCTGCAGTCCGGAGAGGCTTTTTGCAGGATGGAATCCACACCCCTGGTTATCTGGGGCTTTTTTATTTCCAGTGCTCCTTTCAATTGATGCCTGCTCTTTCTCCTCTGTCGTGTAGCTGTCCTGCCTTGCCCTGCTTTGCCCCGTAAAAAGTAAATGATCTCAGCCAGAGGCAACATCTGGCAATAGTTCTGGCCCAGATGACCATTCTCCACGAGGTGGGAAGGAAATGTCTGTGTTCATCCGGATCTCTGCGATGAGAGTCCTGAGCCAGCAGCAGAGACCGGGCAGCTCCTGGGCGTGAATGAAGAGTGACGGATTGCCCAAAGGGATGGATCTGTGGGCCGTACTTGGGGTGACCTGCCAATCCCCCCCCCATAATATCAGTGCATGAGTAATTACATTGCCAGATGACAGATGAACAAGTCGTTCTCTTTGAAGAAAAGCAGGGCTTCCATGCATTTATTCTTAAGGGAGCCTATGTTTACATCATGTATAGATTTCTTTATAAACCAGTTTTTTTTATAAGAGGCACTGTAGCTGGAACTACAAAAAAATTAAACTCTATTTAAAAATAGATATATAAAATGTTACCTTCCTGGGAGCTATTACCTGACCCCTCTAGCATAAACTCCATCAAGCATAAACTCCAAGCGGAACTGGTCCCTAATTCCTGCGGGTGCCCCAGCCGAGGCGGCCTATGGGGTTATCATAGACCCACAGAGGCAGGATTATCCCAGCAGAGAACTCCCAGCCCCCTAAGTGACCCTGCTGGCCCCATAACATGTGTGCATGACTGTGGCCATTCCCCGCACGTCGCAGACGTTTCCCAGAGCGCCCCCCAAAGTTTGCAGAAGGTGATGCTGCCCACACGGAACCCCCCTTCACCTGCTTGATCACCGGCTGGAGTCGGGCCATGGCGATCACGGTGACCCAGACAGACATCAGGGAGCCCAGGAAGTCGCAGAACTGCAGCACGTCGTAGTCCATGATGCAGAAGACCACAATGCCCGGCTGGTCACAGGCATGATAGAACTGGCAGTGGGAGTTCAGAGAGGGGGTTAAGTCATGGCAGAGAGACCCACGCTCTCCCCCTCCCTGCTCCCCATTCACACCCCCCCCCAAGGCAGCCTCTCCCGAGCACTTCTGAGCCTCCAGGCCCCCACCCCTAGCCTCTCCCTGCTGGCCACTTGTGGCTGGGGCCCCTGCACAGGGCCCACCCTCATGGCCCACTGGTGGGTCTTCCGGCGCAAGACCCCCATCCTCTGCAGTGGCTCTTGCAGGCTGGGACTCATCTGTCCAGAACTGTGACTCAGCGTGTGGCAGCTTTGAAAGAGGCAAACTCCACGCTGAAGACTATTAGGGAAGGAACTGTGGTGGGTGGGGTGGGGGGAAACAGACGGTGTTGTAAGGCCCTTGTGTACATTGAGGGGAGGTCCACATCTGGAATATTTCTGCTTAATCCATTCAAGTCAAAGAGCCCAGTGCTTCAAGTGGGAGGGAAAAGGCAGTTTTGTTTCAAATTAGGCCAGACTAATTTTAGCCTGTGGCCCATTCATCATCGTTAGGAATATAACTGTTGTGAACACTGTTAGCTAGCAAGCTCGAATTAGATATTCACAGTGAGGAGCCATAACAATCAGTTAAGAAAGATGGCAAGAACAGAGTTACTATCCATGAAGTCAAAAACACCAGTGAAGTTGGGCTAATATTCGGTATGACAAACCTTCAAAGACACAGAGACACAGACTTAGAGACCAAACCCTGCGACAGACAGACCTAGATGCCAAGTTTGTCCCCATCTACACTCAGGGAACACCATTAAAGGGCCCAACAGCCTCAGCTGCACCATCATGGGGTCTTCCGTTTGCATAGCATCCAATTTCATAGGTGCCATCATGAGCCAAAAATGCCCTTTTACAGTCTACATTTGACAAACATGGCAATGTCTGCCTGAGAGAGTCAATGAACACAAATCAGCCATAAGAAATCACATCCAGAAACCAGTAAGGGATCATCTTAATGTCCCCGGACACTCGCAGATCTGTTCTTCCCCCAAAAAAACAACCTTTCAAAGACAATATACAGCATGAAAGTGCTGAATCCACATGCATAAAGAAATGAAAACACTTCATGTCATCCTAGCTTAAGCAGAGATTTGGATTTCCTTAAGGTAAAGGTAAAGGTCCCCTGTGCAAGCACCAGGTCATTCCTGAACCATGGGGTGACATCACATCCCGACATTTACTAGTCAGACTTTGTTTTGGGGGTGGTTTGCCAGTGCCTTCCCCAGTCATCTTCCCTTTACCCCCAGCAAGCTGGGCACTCATGTTACCGACCTCGGAAGGATGGAAGGCTGAGTCAACCTTGAGCCGGCTACCTGAAACCGACTTCCGTCGGGATCGAACTCAGGTCGTGAGCAGAGCTTGGACTGCAGTACTGCAGCTTACCACTCTGCGCCATGGGGCTCGTTGTTGGATTTCCTTACTCACTACAATCTCTGTTTAAATCAGAATGACATGAAGTGTTTTAATTTCTTTATGAGTTTGGATAGCTCTACAGGACCAACCTCTTTGAAATTTAGTTGGCAATTCTTAACATGTTTTATCAGACCGTAACCTTGTTCCAACTATCAGGTAGTTTTAACTTAAGAAGTAGTCTGAAGCCTAAGGCCATTTATGCATGGGGTTTTTTTGCCTTGGATTTGCTGCTTTCTAGATGCACATTTTCCCCATCTGATTTCTCAAAACTGCATGGGGGTTTATTTTTGAGTTCTGAGAATTCAGAAGGGAAAAATGTGCATCTACAGAGCAGCAAATCCAAGGCAAAACCTCCCATGCATAAATGGCCTTAGACTTCAGACTACTTCTCTGCGAGTTGACTTCATCACTCTGCCTATCTGTTAGTAACGCTTACTCCTGTTCTCATCCCTGACACAATTTACAGTGAGGGAAAAAAGTATTTGATCCCCTGCTAAATTTGCCCGTTTGCCCTCTGACGAAGAAATGACCAGTCCATAATTTTAATGGTAGGTTTATTGTAGCTGTGAGAGACAGAATAACAACAGGAAAAACCCCAGAAACCCAGAAGACAAAAGTCAGAGATTGATGTGCATTATAATGAGTGAAATAAGTATTTGATCCCCTATCAACCACCCAGGTTAGGGTTCTGCTGTCGACAGAAGCAATCAGTCCATCAGATTCCAAACTAGCCACCATGACCAAGACTAAAGAGCTGTCCAAGGATGTCAGGGACAAGATTGTAGACCTGCACAAGGCTGGACTGGGCTACAAGACTATTGCCAAGCAGCTTGGTGAGAAGGTGACAACCCTAACCCTAACTGTCAACCTCCCTCGGTCTGGGGCTCCATGCAAGATCTCATCTCGTGGAGTTACAATGATCATGAGAATGGTGATGAAGCAACCCAGAACTAAACGGGGGGAACTTGTCAATGATCTCAGGGCAGCTGGGACCATAGTCACCATGAAAACAGTTGGTAACACACTACGCTGTGAAGGCCTGAGATCTTGCAGAGCCCGCAAGGTCTCCTTGCTCAAGACAGCACATGTACAGGCCCGTCTGCAGTTTGCCAATGCGCATCTGAATGACCCAGAGGAGAACTGGGTGAAAGTGTTGTGGTCAGATGAGACCAAAATCGAGCTCTTTGGCATCAACTCAACTCGCCGTGTTTGGAGGAGGAGGAATGCTGCCTACGACCCCAAGAACACCATCCCCACCGTCAAACATGGAGGGGGTCATATTATGCTTTGGGGGTGTTTTTCTGCTAAGAGGACAGGACACCTTCACCGCATTGAAGGGACGATGGACGGGACCATGTATCGTCAAATCTTGGGTGAGCACCTCCTTCCCTCAGCCAGGGCATTGAAAATGGGTCGAGGATGGGTATTCCAGCATGACAATGACCCAAAACACACGGCCAAGGCAACAAAGGAGTGGCTCAAGAAGAAGCACATTAAGGTCCTGGAGTGGCCTAGCCAGTCTCCAGACCTTAATCCCATTGAAAATCTGTGGAGGGAGCTGAAGGTTCGAGTAGCTACACATCAGCCTCGAAATCTTACTGACTTGGAGAGGATCTGCAAAGAGGAGTGGGACAAAATACCTCCTGAGATGTGTGCAAACCTGTTGGCCACCTACAAGAAATGTCTGACCTCTGTAATTGCCAACAAGGGTTTTGCCACCAAGTACTAAGTCATCTTTTGCCAAGGGATCAAATACTTATTTCACTCATTATAATGCACATCAATCTCTGACTTTTGTCTTCTGGGTTTCTGGGGGTTTTCCTGTTGTTATTCTGTCTCTCACAGCTACAATAAACCTACCATTAAAATTATGGACTGGTAATTTCTTTGTCAGGGGGCAAATGGGCAAATTCAGCAGGGGATCAAATACTTTTTTCCCTCACTGTATGCCCGAAAGACTCACGATGGAATTCTCATCCAACCTCCCTGTTTCAGCACCCCCCATTCCCTTTTGTAATCTTCCCCTTAAGTAGCAGTCCCCATATCTGAGCCTCTGAGGAAGTGAGCTCTGACTCACGGAAGCTCATATTGAATCAATGTTGTTTGTCTTGAAGGGGCCCCCAGACATTCGTTTGACAAAGCCTTCCAAACCCCAGCTGAGCTTATTTGCACTGTGGGGGTCCCCCCCCCAGCTCCCTCCCAGGTTAGTTTTCACCCATTGAAAAAGAAGGGATCATTTTGGGCTGCCTGAAAAAAAGTGGACCGCCTCCCACCCTCCCTTCCAGCAGTGTGAAGAACTTGAAAAGCTCAAAGGAGATGGTCTGGGGGCTGGGAGAAAACACAGATTAGTCCAGCGAAAAGACTGCTGAGGGGGAATGGGATTGAAACCTCTCAGAATGGGGCAGGGGGGTTAGCCTTTTTTCTCACCCAGAATATGAGCCCATCCAATTAAATCGATTGTCGTTAGGTACACAACAGGGACATGATGCGAGATCCCACCCAAGAGGGATGGGATGCGCTCTGGGGGGGGGGAGGCCTTCCAAGAGGGAGCATCCGGGGCAGCCAAACGGGACACCCCCTAACCCGAGCCTCTTTACTGCTGAACAGATTGGGGCAGGGGGATGCGGCACTGCAGTGCATCAGCCGGAGGTTTCAGGCCAAGACCCTCCTGCTGCAAAAGTTCCCAGGGAGGTGTGCCCCTCCCCCTGCCTGTGGGCCTCCAGAGGTGGGTTTGCGGCCACCTCACTCCCGGGAGCCCCACCCTCACTCACCGTGGAGAAGAACATGGTGAAGATGTAGACGGCCGCTTCCAGGAGGTAGTTGCTCCGCACGGCAATGACCACCGGCGGGAGGAACATGAGGTTGCTCAGGCAGAGGAGCAGCGTGGAGAGCAGCTGGAACCCGTAGGAGAAGGCCGCAGCGTTGTCGGTGCAGCCCCAGCCGTTCCAACCTGCGGGCAGAGAGAGAGGGGCCGGGAGTCAGGGCGGGGAACCACAAGGAAAGACATGAGGGGAGACATGATAGAGGTCTATAAAATTATGCATGGTTTGGAGAGAGTGGACAGGGAGAAGTTTTTCTCCCTCTTCCATAATACTAGAACACGGGGTCATCTGCCAAAGCTGGAGAGCGAGAGATTCAAAACAGATAAAAGGAGGTATTTTTTCACACAATGCATAGTTAAATTGTGGAACTCCCTGCCCCAGGATGTGGTGATGGCTGCCAACTTGGAGGTCTTTAAGAGGGGAGTGGACATATTCATGGATGAGAGGGATATTCATGGCTGTTAGTTAGAATTGATACTAGTCATGCTGCATACCTATTCTCTCTAGTATCAGAGGAGCAGGCCTATTATATTAGGTGCTGTGGAGCACAGGCAGGATAATGCTGCTGCAGATGTCTTGTTTGTGGCTTCCTAGAGGCACCTGGTTGGCCACTGTGTGAACAGACTGCTGGACTTGATGGGCCTTGGTCTGATCCAGCAGGGCCTTTCTTATGTTCTTAAGGGGCCCCTCGGCAGGCCTTCTGGTTCTGCTCGTGTTGGGAGCCGTAATGCAATGCTTCTCCCCCATGGCCTCAGCAGGACAAAGGAAAAGGTCTGCTCCCCTGAGCCTGGATGCCCTGGGAAGGACTGGGGGTTGGCATACTCCTGGCAGGGCACTGCCCGGAGCCTGGCTGTGGTGCTGAGGGCCAGCCCTGCCTGGCTCCGCTCTGAGTTACATGTTGCCAAGCCCAGGAGGTGGACACCTGGACTGCCAGCAGAGAGGGTGGTGGGGTTCTGCGCTGGCAACTTGCATGTGGGGACCCAGTTTGGATCGGGACTCCAGTGTGTGTGTGTGGGGGGAAGGTTCAGTCTCTCCCCCCACACTGCTCTTTTCCTGACCTGAAAGAGCCCCAGAAGTGACTCTGAGCCCTGCTGGGAAAGGCCTGTGTGGTTGTGAGCAGGATACTTATGGATGTCGAACAAAGGGATCATCTTGAACTATGTGGTGATGCCAAAAGGAAATGCGCACCCTCTTTCTGGGGATTGAGCACCCCGTCTTTTACAGTGCTTCCAGGTTATTTAAAAGTCGTAACTATTCCAACCTTTCAAAGACTTTTCTTCTTGGCCGGACATAATGCCTTTCCCCTCAATGAATTATTTGGCAGATTCTCAGATCGGTCCAGTTAAGCAAAGAGCGTGCCCGTGTGGAGAGGCAAAGGCAGAAACACCCATTCTGTATTCAGTTGTGATTTATAGTCTCCTATAAGATCTTCTTTTATTACTCCATTGATCTCACACTTTCCAGCATGCTCACATGATTATCATTTAATATATTTGCTGTCTGGTAAAGATGAGGCTGTTACCCTGTCCGTAGCTCATTATTTTAATGGCTGTCTTGAAGATGTGTCCAAAGCTATAATCAAAGTTCGCCCAGATGCTCATTTGCGTACAGAGGCGTTCCTTTTGCCCTGGAACTGGGATGAGTCGCCAACAGTCCCTGTTCCCCCTCCCCAGGGGGCCAAGAGCAACTCCCCAGGGCCATTCAGGTCGGGGGGGGGGGGGGCTCAAGCTCTTTCTCCTGGTGCGCCAGGGTCCTGATCCAAATTGGGCCCCAGCACACCTGGGAAATTAGTTCCCAGCGCAGAGCCCACGGTGGCCCCCCCTGGTCTCCATGTGGACTTTGTCACTTGTGACTCAGCCCCTGAAGCAAAGGGTTGCCCATAAACCAGCCAGTGCCTCAGAGGGTGGGCAGAGTGTCTTTCTTGCAGCCCCGAGCGACCCCAGCCGGCTTGCTCGGAGCAGTCCGTTGCCCCCCCTCCCCCGTCTGCCTGCCTGCCGGCCGCTGGCTCCCCCCCCCCGCCCAGCTCACCCGCTTTGCACTCGCAGGCAGCGTACAGGTAGTTGTTGGTGCGCAGTAGCTTGCACTGCCCGTAGGAGCCACACTCGTCGATGCAGGGCGAGAGGTAAGTCCGCAGGTACACCTCGGCCGTCACGTTCCCACAGGGCTCCAGCCTGGAGGGGAGAAACGGGTAGGGGGTCGGCTGGAGTGCGGTGGGGAAAGGCCCCTCTCACCCGAGTCCTTCTTTGTGTGGAGTGGGGTCATCATGCGCAGAGTGCATGGGAGGGTCAGTGGGGAGGAGGGTGGGGAGAGAAGCAGCCGAGGTAGGGTTGCCAACCTCCAGATACTAGCTGGAGATCTCCCGCTATTCCAACTGATCTCCAGCCAATAGAGATCAGTTCATCAGGAGAAAAGGGCCGCTTTGGCAATTGGACTCCATGGCATTGAAGTCACTCCCCTCCCCAAACCCCGTCCTCCTCAGGCTCCGCCCCAAAACCTCCCACCTGTGGCAAAGAAGGACCTGGCAACCCCAAGCCGAGGCCTTCTGCCCGCCCAGGGAAACTATTTGTCCAGAAGGTGGAAAGGGCCTCCTCGCCAGCGCCCATAGCAGCTCTTGGAGAGTGGGGTGGGTTGACGCTCCCCTCTTGAGGCCTGGTGGCAGAGAGCAGGGCACTCCGGAAGCTGCCTTCTACGGAGTCGGACCCTGGCGAGAAGCCTTCGGGGCAGGGCGGACGGGGCGGCCTTACCCACGGTCAGAGGTGCACAGCGAGCGCAGGCTCAGGTACCAACTCCCAGTCTGGGGGTAGGGGATCCGCAGTCGGGTAAGGGGGGCCGTGGCATTGATGGACAGAAGGAACCCAGCCAGCAGCTCTGCCAAGGAAAAGCAGCAGGGGGGTCAGAGGCCTGGGCACGGCCCCCTCCCACTCCAGCACAATCCCTCCCCCCACACACACACCACGGGAACCCTTGCAGAACGTGGCACGGCCAAGTGGGGCCTCCCCATTCCAGTGCGGCCGGCAGTGCAGAGCCGGACCCCGTACCTGTCTCACAGCTGACAGAGGAGTTCTCTTCCAGAGCCAGAGGGACCTCGTGGTTCAAGCAAGCGAAGACGGTGGCATTCTCCCCCCGCAGAGAGGACTGTGAGGACAGAATTCCTGTTATGGAGAGAGCCCCCTGCCCCTGCGCAGCGCCCACCCCCAAATGTCCTGGGCTGTTGGCCTGCAGGCCTCCGTGCCCCCAGCCCTTCCCCTTCCCAGAACCCCTCTGCAGGGGGGGTCCCCTCTCCTCCGCCTCCCCTGGCCCACGCACCACGTTGAGCCGGAGCTCCAGGTTGAGGGTGCTTCCGCTGTCCAGCACTGGCAGGAGGCCGATGGCAAAGGTGGCCGGCCGGTCGGGAGGTACCGAGACGTTGGGTCCGAAGAAGATGTAGAAGTGGACCGAGAAGGTGTCCAGCTCGTTGCGGAGGGTGGGCCGGATGGGCCAGCAGCGCTCGCTGGCCGGGGGAGGGGCTGTGGGGGCCGAGGAGCTGTTCAGAGGGGAGGGGGGCAGGCTGTCTGTCATGGCTGGGGCTCCCCCTGCGGAGCCAAAGGAGTGCGGCATGTTCAGGTTGGAGCCGGGCAGCTGGAAAAGGGCCCGGCTCAGGCCTGTCCGGGAGCAGTCTGCAGGCAGAGGGAGGGGGGTCGGAGATGTAGTCAGAGAGCCCCCCCGACTCTCAGAGAGGACCCCCCATTCCGCTCCCACTGGTGGTTGTATTTCATTGCTGGCTGCTTTAGCTGCTGTGGGGTGTTTTATTGTTCCAAATTTGGGCCCAGGGAATCCTCCATAAGCCAGGGGCCAAACCCTGGTGGGCCCCTCGGTCTGCCTCTGCGCTCTCTTAGCCGGTCTCCTCCTCTTTGCATGCAGCATTGGTAGACCCTCTATGCGGTGCTTCTGCCCTAGGGTTGCCAACCTCCAGGTACCAGCTGGAGATCTCCTGCTATTACAACTGATCTCCTGCTGATAGAGATCCGTCCCCCTGGAGAAAATGGCTGCCTTTGGCCATTGGACTCTATGGCATTGAAGCCCCTCCCAAACCCAGTCCTCCTCAGGCTCCGCCCCCAAAACCTCCCGCCGATGGCGAAGAAGGACCTGGCAACCCTGTTCTGCCCCCCCCCCGCCCCCCGGCAGCCCCACTCACCCTTCAGCTGCACAACCAGCTGGAACTGGATGCTGCCAGCCGCGCCGAGCTCCTTCTCAACCAGGACGTAGTGCCAAGTCTGCCAGAAGGGGAGGTCCAGGGCCAGGCGGCAGGGCGACCGCTCCCGGCAGTCGACTGCGGTGGAGTTGTGCAGAGGGGGGGCCTTTCCCCGCACTTTCAGCCACAGCGGGCAGCCCTCCCCGCTCTGGTTGGCCCCGTGGCAGCTCCGCAGCTGCACCACGATGCGGGAGGTGTAGCTGGGGATGAAGACCCTGGCGGGGGAGAGGAAGGGCCTCGTCATGGCCGCTCCCGGCCTTGCCTGCCAGCTGACCCTCGAGCTGAGTCTGCACACACACACATGCACACACAAGGGCTGTCCACACACAAAAAAATTCTGTAAATTTCAGGTTTGGGTTTATTGGGCCTGAATTTTTCGGTAAACCCTCAATAAGCTGAATACCCATATCCACCATTATAGTTTCCCCCATTCCCCCGTTATAGTCTATGGAATTTATTTTCAAGGCTTGGGGTGTGTGTGCATTTTTCGAGGTAGAGTCACCAAATTTGCAGCATAGTTGCAAGGGGACTCTCCTTAGGTGGACACCGAAGTTTGGTGAAGTTTGAGACAGGGGGTCTAATTTTATGGGTAGGCAAAGGGGTAAGCCCCATCCTCCAGGCATTTGTAAGATCCGAGCTGTCAATCAGTTTTCAGGTTCAGAAGGTCAGTGTTGCTGAGGACTGGTGGAAAGAGACGATTGGCAGGCTGGCACCTCAAAGTCTGGGGACTCCCTTCGTATCTGGGTCACTTTGGAAGCTAATTTGCATGGACATCATGCAAACTGAGGAAAACAGCTTAAATGCAAGAAAAATAAGGCACAGAAAATATTTCTTTTGTTGGCAAACAACACCCTGTGAACAGTCCTTTAATGCAGTCATCAAAAATCTGATTTAAAGAGATTTACACTGCAGGTAAATGAAGGCTCTGCTCAGGGCAATCTTCAGTTTGAGAGCAGGTTTTCATAAGGGGGGGCGGTGATATTGGAGCCAGCTAAAGTCTCGACCAAGGGGGCCCTTCTGAAGGCAATTGCTCATCCGTGCAGGTGAGGGAGTCTTCATCAGAAGCCCAATCAGCAGCTGTTAAAGCTGGTGCTTTTAGTTGGAGGGTATATCCCTCCGGATGGGACTGGGTAAGCCCCATCTCTTAAGGACCCTTCTGCTTTGCAGACTAGTCTTCTGTTGGGTGATGTACCTGGAAAGTCGGTCAGACCAAGTTGGCTCTGATTACACAACCCCTACCTCTAAAGGGCCCCACCTATGGGGCCCTAACAAAACCAGTCAAAGATCTCTCTCTCTCTCTCTCTCTCTCTCTCTTTAAAAATTTTTTTAATAACATAAAACAAAACAAAAAAGAAACATACAAACGGGTACGTACAAAATTTAAACTCATCCTTATACAATGAAATAATAGTATTCAAGGTACCCTTAGAACCCACCACCCACCTAGAACCCAAGAGAAAGATAGAAAAATGGGAGAAGGCGCAGAGCCATGCATCTGAGCAACAGCGAATAGCCGAAACCCAAAAAAAGCTAAATATCTGTTTGGATTTTTGGGGATTGCCTGTTCGGCTTTGGGCACATTCCCAAGGTTTGGTATTCAGCAGAAAATAAGCCTGAATATTGCCAAAGGATCATTTCGGGTTTATTTGCGGTTCGTGTTTACCAATGTGCACAGCCCTAACACACATGCACGCATGCACACACCAGCACAGCTGAGGTAAGAGAGGGCCTCTGTGCTGGGGGCCATGGGGAGCTCGGCTGTCATTCTGCAACACAAGCAGTGTGGAATTGAAAGGCTTCCCCCTTTCTAAGGAACGCAGGGTGGGGGCTCTCAAGGCCTTGACACTACCCAAAAAAAAAAAAAAAGGCTGCTGCATGTGAGAGCAAAGCCAGTGGAAGCTGGAGGGGGTGGGGGTGTTGAGCAAGATTTCCTGCAGAGTTGGTGCTTCAGTGCCCAGTATTGCTCTTTGCAGCACTCTAGACTTGGAAGGAAGGAAGGAAGGAAGGAAGGAAGGAAGGAAGGAAGGAAGGAAGGAAGGAAGGAAGGAAGGAAGGAAGGAAGGAAGGAAGGAGGGAGGGAGGAAGGAAGGAAGGAAGGAAGGAAGGAAGGAAGGAAGGAAGGAAGGAAGGAAGGAAGGAAGGAAGGAAGGAACCTGAACGAAGTCTGTGCGGGAAGTGGAGGGCCTGGGGAGAACCTGTCTCCTGCTTTGGGAGCATCTGTCCCTTGGCTTGCAGAGGGGGTGGGGGGAGCCTTTGAATCCTCTTGAGCCTTGTCCGCCTCCTCCCTCCCCCCCCTCGAAAGCCATTCCCGTGCTGCTGGCACTTACTTGTAGAGCAGGGACCTGTTGTGGGGGGTCAGCAGGTGTTCGGTCACATAGCCGGGGTAGAGCACCCCAAGGCCCACCAGGCGCTGGACAATCAGCTGCGGCTGGAAGAGGTACTGGCAGTCCTCCGCAAGGCCCTGCAATGGGGGGGCACGCTTTTGACAAGAGGCCCACAGCCGCCCCCTTCAGAAAGAACAGACTGCTCCCCCCGGGGTGTGGTGGCAGCAGAACACGGAACTTCTTGGGATGGGGTGGGGGGTGATGCTGGGGCACAAGACTTGGTGGCCTTACAGGGAATCAGACTGTTGGCCCTTATAGCCCCACATGGCTGGAGATCTCCTGGGATAACAACTGATCTTCAGGTGACAGAAATCAGTTCCCCTGGAGAAAATGGCTGCTTTGGACAGTGGACTGTATGACATTATACCCTGCTGAAGTCCCTCCCCAAACTCCGCCCTCCTTAGGCCCCACCCCCAAAATCTCCAGGTATTTCCCAACCCAGAGCTGGCAACCCTACCCCACACAATCCCCCCTGACTGCTGACTGCTCTCCACAGAGACAGGCGGAGGGTCTTTCCCAGAGACCTTTCCCCTTTACCTGACAGTTTAATCAGAAATGCAGGGACTGATCCTGGAAGTGCAGAACCTGCAAGGCATGGACCCTGTTGGGGGAAGGGAGCCCACCTGGGGGAAGTAACCCAGGACCCCCACCCACAGGATCCACCCCCGCTGCTTCTGCCCACCAGGAATTGGCACTCTGGGAACTGGACTTAAGCCCCAATCCGCTTCTCCTTTCTCAGGCCTGCCTGCTGACTTCCACATTCCTGCAACCAGAGAGTAAATGCATGTCTCCCCGCCATTCCCCCAGTCTCACCTTGACAGAAATCTTGCCCTGCTCTCTGGGCAGGTGGGCAGCCAGGAACCAGTCCCCAGGCAGGGGGCTGGAGATGTTGAAGACCCCCGTGGTCCTGTTGGGCAGGGTCCAGGTGAGAGTGAGGGCAAAGGAGCCCGGCACGGCCGTGTCCCTGGGGAAGTGGGTGTGCAAGGGGTTAATGACTGGGGGGGCCCCTGAGCGGAAATACCTGCCAAGGAAAGAGAGAGAGGTGAGTCTGGGCACCCCTCGGGGGTTCTGCGTGTGTGGGCACGAGGGAAAAGAGGCTCCTGGACTCTGACTGAAGCCACACGAAAAGTCAGCCTGGGGAGGCAGGGTCCGAAGGCAGGGGAGAGGTTCCCAGCAGCATCCTCCTTTCCAAGGAGAGGGACTTGCAAGGGGCCCCCAGGAGCCATCATTGATCCTCTGCTCTGAGGGGGAACCCCCCTTCCAGTGTACCCCCAACAGCTTCCCCCCCCCTCCGCAACACACCCATCCAGGGCAGGCCTGTCTTTTCACATCTGTTTCCCTGCCTGCCTTCAGGACGACTCCCGCTCAGCCCCTACTCTGTGGGGCTTTAGGAGGTGGGCGGGCAGGGGCCAGAGGCAGTGGGTGGCTTCACCAAGGGGCAGGCCTCCTCCCCCTTTGTCCTCGCAAGCACTGGGCCTGGGCTTCTCTGTGCTGTTCGCAGCCACAGCTCGCCTGGCTGTGGGCATGCCTTACAGCTGGCACGCTTCTACGCCACCCAGTCTTCGGGTGAAGGTGGGGCAGAGTTTCTTCAAACCAAGTGGTGGTGGGGAGTTGACATGAAGCCTGCCTCCCCCCCCCCCGCCCCCGAGATTCTCCTGTGGAAAGACCTGGGAGGGGGGGAGGCTGAGCACCAGGCTCACTGCAGACTTGGCAAGATGAGAGTTTTGATCCTCCCCCTCATTTTCTCTTGTGTGGGGGGGAGACAGATGGAGCAGGGAGGGGACTCAGCACGCAGCCCCATTTCAGCATCAGGCCCTCCCCGCACAACCAGTTCCTGCTTCCTGTGTGCAATTATTCTGCTTAAAGAATTTCATTTTCCAATACTTGGCTATTCATATTGATTTTTATCTCTCTCTCTCTCTCTTGCCTAGTATCAAAGAAAGAAGATGACTAATATGGGCGGGAGGGGGGCAACTTGATATGTGGAAAGCGCAGCAAACCTTCCAGACAACAGATGGCAACTTAAACAACATTTCCAGACTGGGCGTGGCCAGAGAGAAGGGGACTTGGGGTGGGCAAAGTGAACCCCCCTCCCCCGAAGAAGCCTCTATGTCCTGGAAGGAGCCACGCCTGGGGCTGAACAGCTTCCAAGGAGCTCTGGAGGTTCAAAGCCGCTATGAGGGCCCCCCAGGCACAACCATGTGGCCACCCTACATGAAAGAAAGACCCCCACCATGGCCCATTTGGCCCATTTGGGCCAAGGCGGTGGCTTCAGAAATGGGCCTTGCTAGGAATCAGCGCAGCTGCCTGAGGAGTCGGTCTCTAGGGGGGCACGGCAGGTGCCCTTGCCAAAGCCCCGCTCCTACCCACTGCCTGAGGACGTTGGTGGGACCCCGGGGCATATGCCATGAGCAGGGACGCCTGGGAGCAGAAGGAACGCAGGAAAGCCGTGCCCAAGGGGTCGGCCTTGTAGGCTGGTGACAGGAGGAAACATCAGGGAAGGGCATCGGCCTGCAGGGCATTGCGTGAGGAGGCAGGATGCCTGGGGCTACAGAGAAACCCTCCCTGGTCTGACCCAGCAGGGCTCTCCGGACGTTCCTGTGTCCTTAGGCTCTCCTGGCAATGAGTCTCCCATAATTCCTATGTGGTCTGGCTTGCTCACAGGGAGCGGCTCCTATCAAGCGTCCGTCTGGCTCTTCCCAGCTCCATCACAGTTGCAGGAGTAGCTCACCTCTGCCCCACATGTGCAGGGCCCAGAAAATGGCCACTTGGGGGCACTGGAGAGCACAGAGGGTTTGGTCTCCTCAGAGCTCAGCAGGAAAGCAGAGAAGCCCCCCCACCAGATTCCGGCCCACCCCGGAGCTCCTTCAGGCTATGAGCTCGTGTCTGCCCTGCAGTTAGTCAAGGTGCATTTTGAGACAACTTTTATTGCATTAATATTCCTTCTGACAACTCCAGCCATACATTAGCATATTCAACAAAAGGGTTTTCTTTTACATGACTCGATACAGGACAATTCAGGGGAACCTCCAGTAGCCAAGAACCCCTCTAACGGGCCTCCTCCCACCCCAAGAGATCCCCTCCTTGCCTCCACTGGTTAACTTCTCGGGTCCTGGGAATTCCCTCCAGCACAGCCCTCACCAGCCAGGGAGCCCAACCCTCTGGGCCCACCCAGACGCTCCTTCCCTTTCCCAAGCCCAGGGAAAAGAAAACCTTCTTATTGCCTTGTTCATAACTGGGAAGTTATGTCTTATGACTGAAGCCAGAACCTTGCCTCAAATTGTGCTTGTCTCGGGGAGGGGCCCTGGCTGAGTGGCACAGCCTCCGCTTTGCCCCTAGAAGGTCCCTGGTTCAGCTCCTGCCATCTCCTGTTAGTAGTAGATGATGTGAAGGACCTCCCCCACCTGTGATCCTGGAGAGCCACTGCCAGCCTGAGTAGCCAAGAGTGGCCTTGATGGGCCGCAAAGGGGCATGACTCCATCAAAGCCAGCTCCGTGGGATCCTGCCCTGTGTTTGGACTTCCGTTCCCTTGCTGTGCTCAGCCCAGCCTTGTGCAGCAGACTCTGGCTCCCTCCTTGCCCTCTGTTCCCCTTGGGCTTGTTTGCTTGGGCCACTGCCTCTGGCCTCAGGAAACACTCTGTGGGGGGGGGGGACGGTCCCCTCTCTCCTTTATGTAGTCCTGAGGTTCCCTTGGTGGCTGTCAAGGTGGGTGGCTGCAATCCTCACTTGAAATCTCTGCTTGGGACCTGACTTGAGGGTGACTCTCTACACCCCCTCCAGCTCCTGCCTTACTCTTCTGGAATGGAACAAACTGTAGAAGTGTGTGTGGGCATTTGGGCAAGTAGGTGTGGCCATGGTACATTTCACTGTGGGCATTCTAGCATTTGGTGCTATTTTTGAATGCTTGATACAATCATGACTACTTGAGTGTATTTTATTCCCCTCAATTAAAAAAAAACACAACTATTTCCATTTTTACTCTATCCAGGAATCAGTGATCCCTTCAGACTTGCCTATGGGTACTGTTACTTTGCCAAAACCAATTCCTCAGTTTTGTGCCAGGTGCAAAATCTAGGCAAGCTGCTCTTTAGCATAGGAGTGAGAGGCGGAGGAAGGAAGATCTCTTCCTTACATTTGGACTTTCCCAGACTGCCCTTGGACTTAGCAGGAAAGTCGGTCTCCTTCACACACAGACATGCCTAGTGCATATGTGTCTTCTGACCACACAAGGTAACTTGCTGTGTGTGTGTGTGTGTGTGTGTGCATGGTATTGTGTGGACGAAAGGGACTCAGGCACACTGTGTCAGGGCCCTAAAGCAGCACTCTCCCTTTCTCTCTGGGAAATGGTTCTCTGGGTTAGGGTAGGACCATTCTGAAACTTCTGAGATTCAGGGGGGGTCTTTAGCAGCAGAGGTCAATAGTCCCATGGAAAGCACTTAGCCACATAAGACCCCTCCCTCCACCTAAACTAAGATCCAAGTGCAGAGCAAAAGGCCTGCAAGGCTCCAGGGATCTATGTCCCCACATCTGTTCAGCTCAGCCAACTGGGGGTCCTACTGTTATCCCATCACTGGAAATGTCTTTGTTTGAGGACTGCCACAAACAATGACATTTGAAAGGGAAATTACAGTGTGAAATTGCTGAACTCGAGTTAATTCACAAGTTCAGAACAATGGACACACACACCCCAGGGCTGAATAGGATTTTTATCTTGCTATGGGTGCCAATTTTCTGCCTCCGGGCATTTCCCCTCTGCTATAATCAAGCAAACCCCACTGGCCAACACCCCCCACACTGCCCCCACCCACTCACACAGTGATGCTTCGGTCTGGGCACTGGTCTCCAAAGGTACCACCCTGCTCTTTGAAGGTGATGAGATTCCAGACGGCCACGATCGTGTCCTCAGGGATGCGGAAATGGAAAAGCTCGATGCTGGGGAAGGATCGGAAGGCATTCAGCTTGCGGGGTGTCCGGGTGAAATAGTCAGTGACAAAGAGCCCATCTGAAAAGAAAGGAGGAGGGTGGGGCTGAATTCAGCCTGCAGCCAGGAGTGTGAGCCAAAGGATGCCTCCCTCCTTGCCCCCCTCCTCCCCCAGGGAAGTCTACACAAGCACTGAACCTTCTGCCACCATCCCTAGGAACCAGCACTGAGTCCCACCGGGAAAGAAGGGAGCTGCTTTGCAGGGCGCTGTGCCACGCCTGCCATGCCTGCCTGTTCGCAGCACAGCCTCCTCTGCCCACCTGGCTGAGCCTCGGCCATCCTCCTTGCTTCTGCCGCCTCCCTTCCCCCCATCACCTCCTCCTCCTGCTCCTGATACACCTGGCAGCTGTGTCTCCCAGCTGCCTCCATTGGTTTTGACTATTTATGAAGTTGCTAAGCAACTGTCAAAGTAGCAGCTGAGATCTCTCAATGCAGCACTGCAAGATCTATTTTGCTCGTTAAAGTCATTAAAAAAAGTTTTAAATGTTCTTGTCAAGTATTTTTTTTTAATTGTGGATGTTTTTATGCAAACTTGGGTGCTTTTCCAGGGTTGGTACAAACACAAACACACATCGCGACTGTACCTGGCCCCAGCATATGGAGTTTTTGATCCACACTTATTGGGCCCGGTTCAGAATTAGTTGTAGGGATACGTAACTTTGTGGGAGTCATCTTTCTCTCCACCTCACTACAGGACAATATCAAACTAATTATTTGCCTTTCTGCCTTGCAAAACTCAACGCAGCTTAAACAGCAATTATAAAAACACATAAAAGGCCACAATTTAAAAACTCCAGTTAGGACTACCAATAAAAAAAACCAAACATCAAATGCAGCCCTAATTATAACTGCCTCCTGAAGACTGAACATGGCCAGGCCGGGCGCACCTCCCTGGAGAGGGAGTTCCATAAAAAGGCCCCCTCTCTTGTGTCCCCACCAGATGAGCCTGCGTTCAGACACGTACTGAAGTTCCCCACTTGGAGCATCTCTTTGAATCCGCAGCAATGGGAACACGGTTTTAAAGGGGAATAATTAAGGAGACAAAAGCTCATGTATCTAATTTTCAACCCAGGATTGAAAGCCAAAGATTGTGGAAAGCTGTTTGCCGGAATTTTCTGGCATGCCAGACTGCTCCATCATTTAAAAAAGCCACAAGCAGCAACCTGCGCCAAGCATGGCCCTCCCCTCCTCTCTTTGTGGATTGGCCCTGGGGCATCAGAAGCTTCTTTTGGAGGAGTCTCAGGCCTGGGCTACAGAGGGGGGGGGTGGGGGCTCTTCAGGCTCCTCAGCTGGGGAGTTCACATTTGAATGCATCCCTCTGGGAAAAAAATGTCCTGCCAGAGCGGAACTACTGGAGAGCCTGGGGTCATACGAAGCCCAGCATTGTCACCGGAGAAGCAAATTAATCTAGCTGCAAACAAATGCTTTCTTCCATCTTTATTTCACCCAGAAGACGGCTCCCTACCTTGACTTGGCAGCCTGAAATGCGTCTCCCCCCCCCCACTGAAATGTTCCTCCTGACCCCAGAAACAGGATTTCAGGGGGGCTTTCAGGCTGCCGTGGGATGGGGGAGACCAGAAAACTGCACTGCATATGAGCTCCTGTCCTTCCACCCTCCAAAACACTCTGGTGGATCTAGGCCCATAAAAACCATTTGAAAATAGCAATCTGTTTGTTAAATGACTGGGTAAGAATTAATTTGACACTCTGTTTTAAGGTTATAGATGGGCAGCCCAATGCAGAGCAGGTGACAGCTGTGCCACTTCCTGGCACCAGCGCTAAGTGGCTTGGCACCACCTTAAATGCCCCGTGCGCTGGCACAAGGGGCATTTATGCTGGTCCCAGGGTCATGCCACCTCCTGAGCGCTTTCACTCCCCCGCCATGGACTTCCAAAAACAACAAAGTCCTCCAAAGGCTTCTGAGTAACCTTAACCCTCATGGGAGGAGAGGACTGGTTCTGCCATGGACCAGCTGCTGATTAAACAAGGCAGTTCGGAGGGTTCTCGCCAGGGGAGGAAAGAAACTCCTCGCCACGGGGCTTGCTACTGGGACCAGTGCTATTTAATTGGTTCACAAAAAAAGTCTGGAATGGAGGCCAAGAAGCGCCCAAACATGAGATGACAAGACGTTTTTCAGCCCAGTGACAACCAACACAGATTGTGAGGATCTCCAAAAGGGTTTCTCCAAACTGTGAATGAGTGGAAATTAATGTGACAAAATGAAGTATTTCTTCACACAACACATAGTTCAATTGTGGAACTCCCCACCCCAAGATGTGGTGATGGCTGCCATATGGCCTCCCGCATCCTTTCATACCCAGTGAAGAGGCCAGATCCATGTAGGGTTCCTTCCTTTAAAGGGGTGAGTATAGCAGGGCCTTCTCTGCATTGGCCTCTCTTTCATGGATACCAACAACCACTTTCAGGCTACCGTCTTTCAACAGAAATTGTGAGACATTCCTGTTTGTACTCTTATTCACTCTGCTTGAGAAGGTTGTACTGACTGTTGGTCTCCATGCAGTAAATGTTTTACTTTGTTTATTTATGGCTGTTACAGCACTTGTATTCCCAGCGATGTATTAAGAGTCTGAAAACGTTATAAAAAATACTATTCAGACTTTGTTTGGCCCCTTTAGCTGTGAAGACGTCTTCCAACCATTTATAAGCTGTGGTATCCAAAAACCCTTTTAAAGCGATATTTTTTACAACATTTTCAAACTCTTTGCTGGGAATACAAAGTGCAGTAACCCCCAAGCTCTGCTATTTGTGTTTGTTTGTGTGTTTTTTTAATTAAGCTCTGCTATTTGTGTCAAGCCTGAACTGACCCTAGAAGCTAAAATGACTAAACTGAGGCTATCGTGTTTTGGTCACATTACGAGAAGACAAGAGTCACTGGAAAAGACAATCATGCTAGGAAAAGTTGAGGGCAGCAGGAAAAGAGGAAGACCAACAAGAGATGGATATGCTCAATAAAGGAAACCACAGCCCTCAATTTGTGAGACCTGAACAAGGCTGTCAAGGACAGGACGTTTTGGAGGACATTGATTCATAGGGTCACCATAAGTCGGAAGCGACTTGACAACACTTAACACACACACACACACACACACACACATTTGTGTCTACAGAGTTATAAACTACTCTGAGTCAGCAGGGAGACGTGTGTGTGTGTGTGTGTGTGTGTGTGTGTGTGTGTGACGGATCTCCCCAGAGGGCAAAGAGGAGATATTTTAATCAGGGTGTTCCCCACAAGCCTGCCAGTCACAGCACTGGGAAGTCCCAGCAGGAGCCCTGGCCATCCCCCCACCACAGGAGGCTTGGGGGAATGGGCAGAGATTGGGGGAGGGTGAGGTTTCAAGGAAGCCCCGTCAGCCTTGGCCAGAAAAGACTTCCTTGAAAGTTCAAGGGAGCACACACCAAGTCCCGCCAGCCACGTCCTTCCCCATGAAAACGATCTCATTATTCTTGCGGAAAGCCATCCATTCCTAGGTAATTAAATGTCCTGGGATGCCGGTGACAGACGGAATCGCTCCATCTACCCTGGGAGTGATGAAGACGGGCATTGCGCACCCGCTGCCCGGAGAAGCAGCCCTGGAAGACGGGGGGGGCAACGTCGGAAGCCCCCCCCCCCCAGAGCTGGAGGGAGATGCCCAAAGGCGGGCTGGAAGAGAGGTGGGCCATGACAGCGGCCAGGGGGAGCCCGAGGGGTTCTTTCGCCAACAAGGGAACAAGTCATCCATTTCCCCCCATGAGTGGGTCTGAGAAGGGGAAGGGGGGAGGCGTTGGACAAAGGGGCTCCGGAGGATGTCGGTCAGGGGACAGTTTGCCCACTTCCCTGCAGAAGTGGACAGAGCAGTGTGCCCACCTTTCCCGTGTGGCCTTTGCCTTACCCCCCCTTTTTGCGCTGTAGGCTCCTTGGGGCAGCGGCCTGGGACCCCGTTCCCCATGTGCACGGGCAGAGTCAGAGCAGCGAGTCGTCGGAGGGAGGGAGGGAGGGACGGAGGGTTCCAGCCCCTTCCCCCGAAAGGCCACATCGACCCTGGGCCCAGGCTGACCCTTGATGGGACGCTGGGGAAGGGGGGGCGACAGGCAGGGAGCCTGGGGGCGTCCTTGCAACCGACAACAGGATCGCGCTCCCCACCCCAAGCTCAGGATCCGCCTCCCGCCGGTCCCCCCGGCAGGCCAGGCCAGGAGCACGTTCAGCACCAGGGCGCAGGACAGCTCCCGCCGGCCCCGGCCCGCCCGCCCGCCCGCCCTTCAGCACCCCGACTCTGCGGACAGCTCCCCCCGGCCCAGGGCGCCGCCTGCCGGGCAGGGCAGGGCAGGGCCGGGCCGGGGGGCGGCGGTGGCCCGGTCCCTCGCCTGCCCCCCCCCCGCCGCCTGCCCCCCCACTCACCGGCCGGCCCCCCCGGGCTGAGCCAGACGAGCAGTTGCAGCAGCAGCTGGAGCCGCCCCAGAGCCGGCGGGCCCATGCTGCGACCCCAGCCGCGCCCGCCCAGGGGCCGCCGCCGCCGCCGCGCTCCGGCTCCGGCTCCGGCTCTCGGGCTCGGGCGGCAGCAGCAGCAGCAGCAGCAGCAGGAGGAGGAGGAGGAGGAGGAGGAGCAGCTGCCCAGCAGCCATGACGTCAGGCCCAGCTGCCGCCCGGAGCCCCCGCGCCTTCCCCATTGGCCCTGCGCGCCAGGCCGCCCGGGCAGGCCGCGCCTCATTGGTCAAGCCGCCTGCCCGTCACTGCCCGCTCCGCGGCTGCCCCCGCCTCCGGAGGAAAGGCCGGCCGGCAGGATGCCCAGCCAGCTGCGCCGAGGGGGCGGGGGAGAGGCCCGGCGCGCCCTGGACGACGGCGAGGGAAAGGTGCTGCCCTGGGGGCC
Source organism: Euleptes europaea (assembly GCF_029931775.1). Classification (NCBI taxonomy): domain Eukaryota; kingdom Metazoa; phylum Chordata; class Lepidosauria; order Squamata; family Sphaerodactylidae; genus Euleptes; species Euleptes europaea. The sequence goes on from NC_079315.1 coordinate 123,375,075, forward strand.
AGACGGGGCCAGACGGGGCCCACTCCCCCCCGCCCCCCCGAGAGCGGGCCGGGGCGAAGAGGACCCCTGCTGAAGCCCCCTCCCCCCGCAGTGGGCCGAGGAGGGGGCTGAGGGCGAAGCCCCCGCCCCGCATTCTGCTGCCAGCTGCTCTGCGTGCAGCAGCCCCCCCCCCGCGCCCCAGCAACTGATCCGCATATATTTCCGGGGGCGATGTAAGCCGCTGCGTGTGGGGCCGGAGGGGTCCTGGCCTGGCCTCTCCCCTCCGCAGCCTGGGCCCCCAGGGACAGGAAGGGGGGGCTGGGCCCCCCGTGCCGGTTTCCTGGGCTGCCTGGCCCGTTGGCGCGCTGGTCAGGTGCGCGCCGCGGGAAAACAACGCTGCCTCTTCAGGCCCACCGCTCAGCCCCCCAGAGCCGGGGGAAAGCGCGCCCGCATTGGGCCCCAGCAGTCGCCCAGCACGCCGGCTTTCCTGCCGGGGGGGGGGCAGAAGCCGCGGGGGAAGCGGCCGCTGGAGCTGCGGCCCCCTGGCAGAGCTCTGTGGTTTTTCCTCCCCTCTGAACCCTCGCCATCCACGGGTGGGGGGCTGAGCCCTCCTCATTCACACCCTTCGCCTCTCTTTTTTCGGGGAAGAGCCCAGAGAATACTGACGCTGCCCCTCTGCCCAGGGATCTGCTGCCAGGGTTCCCAGAGCCCCTTCCCAGGAGGTTTCGAAGCAGAGGCTGGAGGGCCACCGGCCAGCAAGGCTGATTCTGTGACCTTAGGCAGGAGAGGGAGGGCATCTTGGCCATCTTCTAGGCATGGAGTAGGGGGTCAGTGGGGTGTGTGTGTGAAGGGGGGAAGGTAGTTGTGAATCTGCTGCATTGTGCAGGGGGTTGGACTAGATGACCCTGATGGCCCCTTCCAACTCTATAATTCAATGAAGATACCCTCCCCACAGCCAGTCTGCCCAGCACCCTCACTTTTCTGCCATGGCAGGTGCCCATACCTGGGATGCCAGCGGGTGGGATAGGAAGGGGCACCCTCTGCAGCAGCCAGAGTCCTGGTCCTGAGGGGCTCAGCCCTCACCCTCGGTTCTGATGCCAGGATCCTTGCCAAGGTAGCCACAGAGACCTTTAGGATGGTTGCTCAGCGGCCACCCCAGCAGGGCCCCAGCAAGAGCTCCGACTCCAACTAGCAATAATAGGGAGCTTCCATCACACACAGTCTCAGCAGCTGTCAAAAATTGCAGGTTTGCTTGTGTGCGCGTGTGTGCGTGTATTGGGAGACCGTGAGGGGGCCGGGCAACGTGTGTGGGGGGGATGGTGGTTCCAGCTGCTGCCAGGCAGGGTGTGTGTGATTCCCAGTGTATTTTTTTTTTAGCACGTACTTTATCCTCCAGCCTGCAGGGGGTTCAAGAGCATGTGGTTAGGTTGCCAGAATCCAGGGTTGGAGATTACCCAAAACATGTTAGAAGCTTACAGAGCTCTAGAGACATAGAAGCAGGCAGGCAGGCAGGCTGTAGGGATAGCCCAGCCTATTCTCCCCCCACTCTTTTGGAGAGTCAGAGCCAAGGTCCTGAGCAGATTTTTGCACAAAGTCTGCTGTGGACAGAGAAACTCCCTTCCTCCCCTTTTAGACTACACAGCTAAAAAAAACTCTGCTTTGAAAACGTTGTTTTCCTCTCGAGAGGAGCCAAGGGGAGTGCATGGGAAAAGCACATGAGGGCTGTCCTGTCCTAAAAAAAATACACTGGGAATCACACACACACACACACCCTGCCTGACAGCAGCTGGAACCACCTTTCCCCCCCCCCCGCACACATGTTCCCCCGCCCCCTCACGGTCTCCCAATGCGCGCATGCGCACACACAAGCAAACCTGCAATTTTTGACAGCTGCTGAGATTGTGTGTGATGGAAGCTCCCTATTATTGCTGCTCTCCCCTCCTACAGCAGCCGGGACCGGACTCTGAGGCGGAAGCCAAGCGGATTAGCAGTCTTGTCCAGGATACCCATCAGAAAGTCCACGGCCACATAGAAAAAGTGTAGTTTATTTGTACAGTGCAGAAATATATACAGATACTCCTTTCACACTCTCCGCTCATAACATAGAACTGCTGTTTCACTTCAATATATACACCTGGTGGTTGCAGCCACCAATCACAGTAGATACCCAATTATCCTGGCATTGCTACTGCCTTGCATCAGCCACCTGGCTATAGCTGGATCAGGCCAGCTTTCTCTAGCTCCCCAGGTACTTTCCAAGCTGATTATATCATCCTTAGATCTCACTGATCTATCCTGCACCTGTCAAACTAACTGACAGACTTGTAATCTTGACAGACTCCGCTGCCCGCATCTCCCAGACCACCCTTGCCCCCACCCCACCCCCCTTCACACAGCAGCCTGTGAGGCGAGGGAGGAGAACCAGGCATGGGGTCAGCCTGGGAGGTGTTGCTTGCTGGGTCCCTGTGATGTTTGGCAGATGATGGGGGAGGGGGGACCAGCGGCAGCTTCACGACCATCCGCAGCCACCCAAGAACCCTGCCTCTTGGAGGTGTCATGGGCAGCCCTTAGGGGGAGTCAAGAGGGGGTGGGGAGGGTATGGGGCAGGGAGGGGCATGGTGCTCCTGTCATGTGGTTGGAACCAAACAGACTGAGATGCAGGGGTGGCACAACCTAGACTTTGTTGAACTGCAAATCATGGTGCAGTCTGACCACTCCCAGTGCCAGCTCCCTGGGGCCATATGGGGAGACGAAGTGAGCCTTCCCTGGCATGGCGGGCCCCTCCATGGGAGTGGCGTCACAGGTGGGACTTGGGAGGGCTGGCTGGGTGCGACGCTTCACTCCCAGAGGTGGGCTGGGACAGCAGACTGAGCGGAGTGGGGTGTGTGTGCGTGGGGGGGACAGGACAAGCCAAGCCCACAGGTCTTCCTGTTGAATCTTTACCTGCAGGAAAGCAAAACAGAGAGACATGCAGCCGTGGCAACCGGGTATGAGGGCCCTGCTGGGCTCAGCCATAGCTGTTTCACCTTGGAAGGGTCTGCAAATGCACCCACATGCGGGGGGGGGGCTTTGCCACAAACCCCCTTGAGGCGTATGAGGGGGCCATCTGAGCTGCTCTGACCTGTCCCTGAGTGGGAGGGCTCAGTCACTCCCACTGCGGTCCATCTACCCCTGCTGCTCAAGGCTCTGATCCTGCCAGGGGAGGGGTCTCAGGGTCACCTGGCAGGCTGGGCCATGGTCTAGGACGTCGGCTGCGGACAGCAGGGAGAAGGGCTCTGGGGTGGGGGCCCAGAGCAGAACCTCAGCCCATGTGGGCATTCTGCTTTGGGGGCACCATTAGGGCTCACAGTCACCTCATCTCTCTTGCCCCCCCTTGCTCAGCAGTTTGGGGGCTTTGGTCCCCATCACTGACCTCCATCCCCTCCTGGCTCAGCACAAGGGGGTGGAGGCCTGGGTTGACGGGCCCGAGATCTCGGACCAGCGCCCTGCCCGTTCAGTTGGCGCCTGTGGCCTAAGCCATGTTTTTTGTTGGTGTAACTTTGCACCTCCGACAAGGGGCATCCCCGGGGGGAAAGGGCCTAGGGAACTAACTGTGGCCACGCCCCCAGAACTGCCCATAACCATGAGGGCGCAGGGGCCTACATCCCAGTGGTGCTGATGGGCAGCCGCTGTGGAGCTGTGCCGGTGCCCAAGAATGGCGGAGTGGTGCTGGGGGCCCGTATCTGAAGAAGGGAGCCGTGACTCATGAAAGCTCCAACCCTGCCAGAAATTTCCTTAGTCCTTCAGGTGTTGCTGGACTCTTGCTCTTTTCTGCTGCTACTGACAGACTAACACAGCTGCCCATCGTGATCTATCTCCATTTGGCAACAGTGAGGTCACAGGCACTCTCTGGGGCACGCAGCCCAATAACTGGGGACTGGCCTACTCGAGAGGGGGCAGAAAGGGCGCCTTTGCGCACGGCATCCAGCGAGGCCAGTCAGACTTGTTTGCTCCAGAGCGAGCCTGGTGAAGAGTAAACGGTGTGTGTTTGTATGTTGCCGGTTGTTTTCCTCCTGTGGATGGAACAGGCTGCTGCTTTGGTAGCCATCTTGAGGCTAAGGATATGAGGCAGGATAAGAACCCAAATTGAGTCCACAAGCCCTTTAAAGGCCAGCCCCATTTCCCAGGGCGTACACGCTCTTGAGAGACAAAGCTCACTTTGTAAGATACAAATAGGAAGGCAGGATAAACATAAAAGGGAGGGGGGAAAGAGGGAGGGTAACAGTGAAGTACCCCCACCACTTTCTTATTTTTGTTATTTGTTGATGTACTTAGTACCCATACCGTGCACCAGAAGTACAATCTCAGTCACTTTTTGTGAAACCTGCCAGGCCCCTCCTTCATGCCCCTTTCCCCCCTTTCAGCTGAGAAAGCAACACAAGTAGTAACCGCGGAAAGAGAAACCGACTGCAGAGGGTTCACGATGCAGCCCAAGAGCTTCTTCACAAGAGCCAGCATCACACACCCCAGTGACCACTTAGCCGGCTCTGCAGACAGCCCCCGCCCCCAGCAAAGGTACCTGGATCCCAGCTGACTAATGGTGACCCCTGGCCGGGCCTTCAAGGCAAGAGGCGTTGGGAGGGGGGGTGCTGCCACTGCCTGCCTCCGCATCATGACCCTGGACTTCCTGGGTGGTCTCCCAGCCAAATACTTGCCAGGGTCAACCCTGCTTAGCTTCTGAGATCCGACCAGACCAGGCTGGCCTGGGCCACCCAGGTCAGGACTCCCCTCGGTTTCTATTGTCATGGCAACCCCTCCTTCCTTCCTTCCCTCCTTCCTTCCTTCCTCCCCGTTGCCATGGGAGCAGGGCTTCCAGGCTACAGCTGGCGTGCCCAGTGAAGAACCCAACAGTCTCAAAACACAGAGGTAAGAGGGCAGCAAATATAACCAGAGAGCCTGGGTCCCCGTTTCCCTCTCTCTGCTACCCCCTCTTCCCTGGGCTGTCTTGTCCTACTCTGCCTGGGGATTGTTTCCCTGCCAGGGCAGCACCTGCTATGCATTGAGAAGTTCAATCCCCAGCATCTCCAGCTCAGGCCAGCCCTGGCAGAAGGACTCTGCCAGCCAGAGCAAGCAGTAGCAGCTGGACTCAGCAGAAGAGAGTTCCCAGAGTGCTGCGAAGGAGAGAGGTGGGCTTCTATTTCCTGGTCCCTCTGCTCAGCCATCTTGGCAGGAACCCAGTGGCTCTGCCCCCTCCACCCACCCCAGCCTGGCCCTGCCCTGGGAACCCCGCTGGCGCTGGCGCAGACCTGCTTTGACCCACTGCCCCACTGCCCTCTCTCTTGGTGTTCCAGAGCAGCCAGCATGGAAGGGAAGCCCCGTGAGTTGCTCGGGGAGTCCTCCGAGGTGGAGGAGGAGGAGGAGGACGCTCCCAGGACCTCCTCCACGGCCCCGGAGGTAGAAGAGGAGATCATCGTGCCAACTTCCACCACCACAGAGGTGGACGAGGAGACCCCGGGGCCTGCGTCCACCTCCATGGATGGGGGGGAGGACATCAAAGAGACCTCCCTCACGCCTTCAGAGTGGGAAGAGACCTCCGAGTCGGTGGGGCCCCAGGTGCAGAGCCAGAGCGAAACGTCTTCCCTCCCTCTGGAAGAGTCGGGGGGCCTCTGGTCGTCCACCCTTTCCTCCCCAAGAATGTCCCCCCTTCCCTGGAAAACGCACCAGGATGGCCTGCGACCGCTCGAGGAGGAAGAAGGCAGTGCAGACAGGCAGGAGAGCACCAGCCCAGCCCAGAAGAAGATGGTGAAGAAGAAGGCCACTGCTAAGAAGGGACTTCTGAGTAGGTCGTGTGGGTGAACCCAGCTCCGGCAGGCGAGAGGACCAGGGCCTGGGGCGTGTGTGTGTGTATGTGTGTGTGTGTGTGGGGGGGGTCCCTGGTGGAGCAGCCCATGGTTGCCAGAGGCCCAGTGCCCTTGAACCAACAGAGCAGCAGCACAGAGGGGAAATCTGGAGCCAGGAGGGTGGGCCTGCCAGGGCAGGAAACCAACGACCCCCTGCAGGGCAGGGCCCCTGGAAGCTGACCTGGCAGGAGGCCACGCAAGGGACCAGCCAGGGCCCCCAAAATGAGAATGAAAAGGTGGCTGGGAACTGCACTGTCTCCTCCCTTGGTAGGCTTGCCAGGTTCCCCCTGGCTACTGATGGGGGTTGCCAGCTCTGGGTTGGGAAATTCCTGGAGATTTGGGAGTGGAGGCTGGAGACGGCAGAGACCCCAGTGGGCTGCGGTGCCATCGAATCTACCCTCCAAAGCTCCATTTTCTCCCGGGGAACAGATATCTGTAGTCTGGAGATGAGCTGCAATTCCAGGAGACCCCCCAGGCCCCACCCAGAGTCTGGCATCCCGGTCCCTCAATCCTGCCCTCAAGGTGGGTAAGAAGGGCCCAGATGGGCGCCTCTTGGGTATTGGCTGGGTGCTTCCTTCCAATAGGGCTCTGGACAGAAATCTGGGGAAGGAGAAGAGTCAGGGGCTGGTCTTAGAGTGCTTCTTACACAAGCTATTCAAGGGTTAGGGTTGCCAACCTCCAGGTGGGGGCTGGGGATCTCCTGAAATTGCCAGTGACCCTCCAAACTGCATAAATGGATGGTTTGTTATCGGGTTATTTAAAACATTTCCTGGAGAAAATGGCTGCATTAGAAGGTGGACTACACGGCATTATATCCTACCAAAGTCCCTCCCCTCCCAAAACCCCCACTCTCCCAGGCTCCCCCCTCAAAGCTCCCCAGAGTTGGCAGCCCCACAAGGGGTGGGGTGTAAATGAGAGAATGAATTCCCCTGTGTGACCGGGAGAGAGAGGGAGATTCATCTTGACCCTCCCCAGCTCAGGCGTTTTCGGCATCAGACCCTGGCAGGGTCAGGCAAGCGCCCCCCCCCCCCCCCCGATCTCAGCATCGCCAAGGGCAGCTGATGGACAGCCCCCTTCTTGTGGGGAGGGGCCGCCGTAACCAAGGCCCATTTTAGTTGTCCTGTTTATCACAGCAATTCTCAAACAATGGCTTGATACAGCTGGTGGGGCCACCTGGATTAAAGAATCAAAAAGTTGGAAGGGGCCACCCAGGCCATGTTTGAATGGAATGTACCTTTGGTACCTCTTGTATAACCTTTGCCACTCTGACTGCATGCCTACGCCTCAGTTTGTGAGCGGCTGTGTTGTGTGAAGGGTGGTGGGGCAGGAGCAGGCATGCTTGTTGACTCAACGGGCAGCACAAAGAAGGGTGAAACCGGCAATCCTGGCAGAACACAAGCTTTCCTTTCAGCGTCCGATGGAGCGGTGGATTCGGTCACATGGGCTTTTGTGTTCCCAACTCACGGCTTCTCTGTCTGCAGACTACACAGTGCGCCCCATTGTGCCAGCAGAGAAAGCAGAGCTCCTAGCTGTGGCCAAGGCGATGCACCGGGACAACTTTGGGAGGGACGTCAAGGAACTCTTCCACCTGGAGAGGGAGGCGGCACTGAAGACCATGGAGACAGGTGAGGAGGCTGTTTGGCTGGCCAACACCCGGGATGATGCCCGTGGAGCCTCAGGTGGGAGCAAGCCCTAAGGAAGGATGTGATTCCAAAAAAGAGGCCCCAGCTCTGTGTGTGTGAGAGAGAAAACGTCCCACCTTGTGGCTCATATTCCAACAAATAGCAACGAGGAATTCTCAACCCTCTCACAGAACGAGTGTAGCCAGGGCTCATTGGGGAAAGCCTCAGTCCCACGGGCCTGTTTTATGTGCTGGAGGCCAGGCCACGCAGAGGCTCAAGGGCTGCCTTCCTCTCTTTCCTGGGAAGGCATGAGTAGTCCCTAGATGGCAACAGCACTGTGCCAGTGACATTCCACACTCCCCACCCCCAGGATATATCATTGCATCTGCCACCCACCCCCCGAAACAGACTTGCAAAGGAGGTAATCCCCCTTCTAAGTACCTGGGTCCTGGACATATGAACCCACCTTATTCTGAGACAGACCCTTGGCCCATCCAGCTCACTACTGTCTTCTCCATCTGGTAGTGGCTTCCCAGGGCCTCAGGTGGCGAAAGGTCTGATCCTGGGAAGAGAACAGGATCTGACCTGTCCAGAGCGTGTCCTCTGCTCCCCTGGATCCTTCTGCAACCAAAACACCCCTGGCCCAGCTTCAGTAGATCAGCCAAGGCCTATGTAGCCCAAAGCCAGAGGAATTCTCCTCTGCTGAGGAAGAAGCAGGAGAGAACTTGGTTGCCCAGAAGATGGACAATCCACAGCAGCAGCTGAAGAAGGCAGCTCCCTCCCAGAGGCCAGAGAAGGAGTTTTAGTCTCTCTTGTGTCACGGCAGTCTGGTCTGGAAGCTGGCTTGTTTTCTCTTGCCTCTTGGTCTTCCTTCTAAAGGCCTTCTGTGCTCCTCTTCACCTGGCAGCCAAAGGCTACAGAGTTAAGAGGTATGGAACAGACATGAGCCAATCCCAGGAAAAAGTGTTCCTTTTCCCATTCTTCTCACACAACCAGAAGCAGGCTGGGTTTGGGGCAGGCATCGCAGGGATCCCTAAAGGGCCAGTAAAAATCTCTACTCAGTGTCTTTGTGTCCTGTGCTGTCTGGAGTCAGGGTCCGGATGCCCACAAGAGAGCAGGTGGAATGCCAGAGCGGCTGTGCTGGATCAGACCAGCGTTCCATCGAGGACAGCTGACTCCCCAGTGCAAGCGTGGCTTCGCTGTAACCGACCAACAGCCCCTCAGTCTTGTCTGGGTTGAGCTTCAGTTTATTGGCCCTTGCCCATCCCGTTGCTTTCTCCAGGCTCCTGTTCGGGACCTCCAAAGATCCATTTGACTGAGCTGTTCAGGCGAAAGAGAGCTGGGTGCCCCCAGGTGAACTCTCCCAGCGGTTTAGCATAGTGGGGGGGAGATGGATCCCTGCTGTGGGACCCAATAACACAAATGTCACGGGGCCCAGCGGCAGCAGTCCCCCAACACCCCCTTCTGGAAGTGGCCAGCTAAGTAGGAGTGTAACCACTGGAGCACTCTGCCTCCCACGACCGATCTGGCTCGTCTCTCCAGCATACCACGTCTGATGGTATCCAAAGCTGCCAAGAGGTCTGGGAGAATCAACGGGGATGCCCCCTCCTGTAACTCGCCCAGTCAAGATGGTCTGCCGAGGCAACCAAGCCAACCTCCAGTCAAGCACAAGTTCACCCCTGTGTAGGGTGTGCCAAGAGAGGGGAAAGAGTGTCAACTTTTGACATTCCTAAGACAGCAAAGACCTGCTGCTCTTCTTTGGCCAAACCAAGAGGCTGAACTTACACCTCGTGTTGACAGTCATGACAAATGGAGGAGGGGAGGGCAGGCAGGCCAGGGCAACTGTTGACTCTGAGCACCGAGAATGTGGTCCTTGGACAGCCCCTGGAGATGACGAGCAGGCCAGCGGTCCCTGGATTGTCCCCTTCTTTGGTGCAGCGCCATCGGGTCTCTCACCTGCTGTGGCGGTGCATCTTCCCCCAAAATGTGCTTTCACTGTTGGAGAAAGGAGTTTCTGAGCTTTGGAGGAAGGCAGGCTTCATTAAAAACACGGGAAACTGTCGGGGGGCCAGAAACTAGCAGCGGTCTCCTAAAGGCACCTATCCTTGCAGGGTATGATGTCACTCAGAAAGTGGACACCAAGGCGTCTACATTGAAAATACCCCCAGATAAAAATCCAGGGAAGTTTAGCTGAAGGTAGCACACACTCTCAGAGGGAATTACTGGCAGAGAAAACAAAAGTTCCACCACCATCAACTCACAAGGACATAAGAAAAGCCCAGCTGGATCAGACCAAGGCCCATCAAGTCCAGCAGTCTGATCACACACAGTGGCCAACCAGGTGCCTCTAAAATGCCCACGAGCAAGACGGCTGCAGCAGCACTATCCTGCCTGTGTTCCACAGCACTTCATATAATAGGCCTTCTCCTCTGATCCTGGAGAGAATAGGCATGCATCATGACCAGTAGCCAGTTTGACTAGTAGCCATGGATAGCCCTTTCCTCCATGAACATGTCCACTCCCTTCTTAAAACCTTCCAAGTTAGCAGCCATCACCACATCTTGGGGCAGGGAGTTCCACAATTTAACTGTGAATTGTGTGAAGAAATACTTCCTTTTGCTTGTTTTGAATCTTTCACCCTCCAGCTTCAGCAGATGATCCCATGTTCTAGTATTATGAGAGAGGGAGAAAAACTTCTCCCTGTCCACTCTCTCCACACCAGGTATAATTTTATAGACCTCTATCATGTCTCCCCTTATCTGCCTTTTGTCTAAGCTAAACTGCTGCTCATAGGGCTGTTGCTCTAGTCCAGTCCCCTGATCATTTTGGTTGCTCTTTTTTGCACCTTCTCAAACACTGCAATATCCTTTTTTGGGTGTGGTGACCAGAACTGTACACAGTATTCCAGGTGTGGTCTCACCCTAGATTTGTATAAGGGCAGCATGGAACTTACAATACAATCTGAAGCCAGTATGCCAGCATCTACCACTTCCTTCCTTCCCTCTTTTTAGCAGACACCTGAAAAGGTACTTTTTTATGCCACAAGGAGGCCTGCTAAGTGGCAAGCGTCAAACTCTCTTGCAGCCAACGAGAGATGTCTTGTCTTGGCCAGGCGGAGGAATCCGGCAGGCAATTTCTTCCAGAAAAAAATGTCTTCACATTGTTCCTGGAATACTGATCATTACTTGTGATGGTAGAATCTGTAGCACAGCTTGATGTAAATACAGCAGAAATTTCATTGGCTGTTCTGAATAGTGCAAATACAGCAACAACCGTGTACGGAGAAGCAATTAATCACAGGTTTCAGAATGAAGATTTGTTTCTATCAGCATTCTGCTGGCAACATTCAGAATATATTTTCTTACTGATGGAGTGATATATATTCTTTGTTATTCGAGCAACATAACATTTTTTTTAAAGTCAGATACATTTGTAGTGTCTGAACTTCAATTCTCAAACATGAGACCAAAGTCACTGTTGTTGTTTTCAAAAATCTTATCTGCATACCTCTGGTAACCCAATGTTCTTTGACTCCATGTTGTCTAAAGGCTCCATTGACCCAAAAGACCTATGATTCAATGCCTGGATTATGTTTCCAGATGATCCAGGAGGGGAGACACAGGGCAGCGTGAAGGTGTACCTTTAGTTCAGTTTATTTATTTACGGTCATTTGACCAGCAGAGGTGTACCTTTAGCAAGATGGTGTCCTCCTGGGTTCCGTAGAACATACTGGGATGTCTACTGAAGTTTTCCCTGTACTTTAATGTGCATTTTTATGTGCAATGGTGAAGTTCAATCAGTTTTGGTTTTGCTAGAGGACTCTGTGTCAGGCAGGATTATGAAGACTGAAAACGAGGGGTGGGGTGGGGATGGGGGTCGGTGTTCTCAGTAGGTTCCTGAGATCCTCAGAGGAGCCCTGCTTCATCCCACCATGAGGTTTGCCTGATACCTTCCCTGCTGGTTGTGTTTAGGCATCCGGTGAAGGAGGGGGGTTTGCACTTCATGGGTCACATTCAGATGGTGTAGCAAACCTCCTTCCTGAGGGATCTGTGCGCTCACGCACACACAGCTTGTGTTGGGACGAGCACACACCCTCCCTCCATCCCCTCCCTTTGCCCATGAGGTGTAGTCAGACTCTTGCTGGTGATTTGGGAAAGCTTCAGTCAACTTCCAGTTTGTGTCCCCACCCCCCCACCCCCAGTGCAGGCACCTGGGCAAACTGGAGTGCGTTTCTTCTCAGTCTGGGATTCTAAAACCTTGGAGTCAGGGCCATATCTGGGGGAGGGGGGGCAAGGTGGGCAGCTGCCCTGGGCAGCAGGCAGAAGGGGTGCCACGGTGGCAGCCAGTGTAGAGGCTGCAGGCGTGGCTGCCCACTCCACTGCTGCACTCACCGCCAGCACCCTGGGCTGACCATGTGACAATGCCCAGTTCCTCGTGACTCATCAGCTCACATGACTTCTGCAGCACCAGCATGACGGGGCCTGCCCACAAGTGGCACCAAGGCTCAGCGAGACAGCAGGGAGAAGTTGCGGCCCGGGCATAGTCTCGTGGCGCCAGCCCCCAGGCCAAGAGCATCCAGCCACGTGGCTGTCCTCTGGGGCTGCCTTCACGTGATGCAATTGGGCCCTGAGAAGACGAGGGTGGGGCATCACCAGCCCTGCTGCCTCCCAGTGCAGGAACTGCGGATGCGGGGGGAGGCAAGCCTGAGTCCAGGGAGAGGTGAGCACGAGCATCTCTGGGCTGGGGGGTGGGAAGGCAAGCCTGATGCCAGGTGTGTGTGTGCATGATGTACAGTCAAAGTCACTTCCCATTTATGGCAACCCTATGAAATACTGACCTCCAAAACATCTTGTCAGTAACAGCCTTGCTTAGGTCATGCAGACTGAGGGCCGTGTTATGTCTTCCTCTTTGCCTGCTGCCTTCCACTTTTCCTAGCATTGTCTTTTCCAGTGAAGCTACTAGAGGTTTGCCATGGAGTTTGAGCGAGGAAATTATGGATATTCATGCGTGAGAGCTCAGAATCATAGAGTTGGAAGGGACCACCAGGGTCATCTAGTCCAACCCCCTGCACAATGCAGGAAATTCACAACTACCTTCCCCCCACACACCCCCAGTGACCCCCACTCCATGCCCAGAAATACTTTTAAAATACTGCCTTTCCTCCAAGGAGCTCAGGGTGCCAGCCTTCATTCTCCCCTTCTAACATTTTGTTAGGCTGAGAATCTGTGACTGGCTCAAGGTCACCCAGCCAGCTTCCATGGCAGAACAGGGATGTGAACCAGGGCCTTCCAGGTCCAAGTCCAGCATTCACAAAAATCACAAAAAATCACAAAATCACACAAGGTTGGAAGAGACCACAAGGGCCATCCAGTCCAACCCCCTGCCATGCAGGATCCCACAATCAAAGCACTCCCGACAGATGGCCATCCAGCCTCTGCTTAAAGACCTCCAAAGATGGGGACTCCACCCCGCCCCCGCCCCCCGAGGCAGGGCATTCCAATGTTGAACAGCCCTCACTGTCAGAAAGTTCTTCCTAATGTTTGGGTGGAATCGCTTTTCTCTTAGTTTAAATCCATTACTCTGTGTCCTAGTCTCTGAAGCAACAGAGAACAAGCTAGTTCCCTCATTAACATGGCATCCCTTCAAATATTTAAACATGGCTATCATGTCACCCTTAACCTTCTCTTCTCCAGACTAAACAAACCCAACTCCTTAAGTCTCTCCTCATAGGGCATAGATTCCAGAGTCCAGACCTTTGACCATTCTGGTCGCTCTCCTCTGGACATGCTCCAACTTGTCAACATCCTTCTTAAATTGTGGAGCCCAAAACTGGACACAGTATTCCAAGGGAGGTCTGACCAATGCAGAATACAGTGGTAGTATTACTTCCCTTGATCTAGACACAATACTCCTATTGATGCAGCCCAGAATTGCATTGGCCTTCTTAGCCGCCATATCACACTGTTGACTCATGTTCAGTTTGTGGTCCACTAAGACTCCCAGATCTCTTTCACATGTACTGTTGTCAAGCCAACTCTCTCCCATCCTGTACCTGTGCCTTATGTTGTTTCTGCCTAGGTGAAGTACCTTACACTTCTCCCTATTGAAATCCGTTTTATTGCTTATGGCCCAGCTCTCCAGTCTATCAAGGTCAATCTGAACTCTGACCCTGTCCTTTGGGGTATTAACTACCCCTCCCAACTTGGTGTCATCTGCAAATTTAATTATCATGTCCTCTCTTCCATTCTGCTGCCACTACACTATTCTGGAAGACAAAGAGGACATGGGAAAAAGCTGAGCCAGCATGCCATTTTTACTGGCATAAGAAATAAGAACATAAGAAGAGTCCTGCTGGATCAGACTGGTGGTCCATCAAGTCCAGCATCCTGTCTCACACAAAAGGCAACAAAAGGAATTCCAGGAGGAATTCATAGATAACAGATGGATAAGATAATGTAAAAGTGTAATTATTCATTAACAATTCATAGAGGTCAATGCAATTTATTCTGTTGTTTAAAAGCGCTGTTGAGTGGGAGGGGCTGGGCCACAGTGCTGGTACCAGTCAGGGAAAAGCCGAGGTCTGAAGGCAGCTGTTGTGGGGAGGGGGGGGCTGATCTCCCTCCCGGCTGGGGAAGGGCTCTGGCCCCCGCTGAGGCTGCGCTGCTTCTGTCTCCGCCCGAGAGGGATGCTCTGATGCGGCTCTTCAGAACACTTTGAATCTCCTGCTGTACTTTTTCTGATGGCTGTTTTACATTTCTAAACCATCATTTATTGATGAAGGTGCATTAAACAAACTGGAAAAGTGGGCCTAATCGCTTTAAAGAAATGGGTCATAGTCACTCAGGGAAAGGCACGGCCACACGTGCCCCTCTACCTGGTAGATCAGGACCCCCCGGGGGGGGCGCAGCTGTTGGCTTGAAGTGTCTCCTCCCCCCAGGTCTCTACATTGGCTGGCGCTGCCCCGAATACCTGTGGGACTGTTTCCGTGTGGGTGACGAATCCAAGTGTTTCTGTGGGCATCTGCTGAAGGAGCACCAGATCTACGTGGGTAGGTAGAGGCTGGCGGGTTTTGCAGGAGCAGGCAGAGCGCAGGCTGGCCCTGGGGCAGGCCCATCCACTGTGGGGCAGCCATCAGGCCCAGAAGCCCCCTTTGCTGCCGGGACTCCTTGACCAGGAGCCGCTGTGGCCTGGCTTCGAGGAGACCTGCCAACCAGCCACCTTTTCTTGGCATGCTCCTTGGGGGAGGAGGAAATGCAGGCTGCTCCTGACAGCGAAATAATGTGCCGGGTGCGGGGTTGGACAAGCACTGGCTCTCTTGGCTGGTTTTTTGTGTGTTTTTTTAACCGCTTTTGTTTTGCTCGTCTGCGAGTCCCCGGAAGGGCCTCCTCGGCTGAGGGCAAAGAGATGGCCCAGGACATTTTCTAATCCTGACAACCAACCAGCCTTCAGTGCCCTGCGGGGCCCTCCTTGGGCCTGACCACAGACCGCGGGCCACCTGCCCCCCAGAGTCCCTCTTCCATAGAGGGGGGTCTTGGGTGCAAAGCTGGGAGAGGGGACTTTGGCAGGGGCTCCAGTCCGCTCCCGGAGATCTGCCCCCTCCCTCCACGGTGTGGGCCGCAGCGTGAAGACGGGTGGGGGGTGGCTCTTCAGCCTCTGCGGTGGAGACGCAGCCGGGGGCCGAAGCGTGGAAGGGCCCCCGGCCCCCTAGCCGCGGCGGGCCCCTCTCCTCCCCTGCCCTGCCCTCCTCCCCCTCGTGTCTTGCAGAGCGCCGCGCCACGGTGCCCTGCACCCGCCCGGCCTGCAAGTGCGCCAGCTTCACCTTCGTCCCGTCGCGGCCCGAGCAGGTGGGCGAGTTCTGGCTGCAGCGGCGCACCGGCTTCGACCCCGCCGCCTGGCGCGCCAAGTGCCGCTGCAAGCACACCCACGAGGAGCACGCGCCGCTCGCCGCCCGCGCCTGCAGCGCCCCAGGTGGGTGTGGGGCGGCGCGGAGGGAGGAGAAGCCCCCCCCCACGGGCCCAGGCCAGGGAGCCCGGGAGGGGCCGGAGCAGTTCTTGCCAGGGGCATGGATCCTCTGAGAAATGGCTGCACCGCAGACTCGCCGAGCGAGCGAGCAGGGAGGGGCAGGAAAAGGGCAACAGGCCCGGCTTTGGCTGAAGGCGCTTTTGCACCCCGGAGGACCGCAGCCTCCCTCGCAGGGATTGTCCCCACACGCCACAGCCAAAGACAACTCTCTCAGGAAGCCAAGGAACTTCCAAAGCGGCCAAGATCCACCCCCCCCCCCAGCTGCTAAATAAAGTTGCAAAAGAAAAAAAAGTTCATTGGTTCTTGTAGGTTATCCGGGCTGTGCAACCGTGGTCTTGGTATTTTCTTTCCTGACGTTTCGCCAGCAACTGTGGCCGGCATCTTCAGAGGAGTCACACTGAAGGACAGTGTCTCTCTTCAGTGTTACTCCTCTGAGGATGCCTGCCACAGCTGCTGGCGAAACGTCAGGAAAGAAAATACCAAGACCACGGTAACACAGCCCAGGTAACCTACAAGAACCAATGAACTCTGACCGTGAAAGCCTTCGACAATATTTTGAAAAAAAAGTTGCTGGGTTTAAAATTTGGTTATGTCGGCAGTTTATTGGCATGTTTGCTAGGAGTGAGTTTCACTGCACTTACCTCTGAGTAGGCACGCGTGCTGCCTGTACTCATCCTTACTCTTAGTCTTGAATGCTGCCCCCAGTCCGGAGGACCCAAACCTTTAGAAGCTGGTCTGTCCATTATGATCTCCCATGGAGGCCCTACAGTATGAGGAGGGGGTGAGGAGGGGGTGGTGAGGAGGGGGTGGTGGCCAAAGGTGAGGAGGGGGTGGTGGCCAAAGACAGGCCTTCAAAGGTGAGGAGGGGGTGGTGGCCAAAGACAGGCCTTTTCTGTGGTAGCCCCTTAGCTCTGGAACTCTCCGCTGCTGAATTGTTCTAGGCAACAAAGATTTGCTCCTTTGTCGAGCTGATTTTGCATGTGCATTTTTAACAGCCTTGCCTGGGATTGTGGACTTTTCCCACTGCCCTACCTGCACGCTCGTTTTAAGGCTAATAATGCCTGGCCAGTAATAATGTATTATTTTGAAAATGAATGTATTTTTTGTATTGAATAATACAATAATGTATTCTTTTGAAAATGACTTGTGCTGCTTCGTTCATACCCAGGTTTCAAGAGCCACCTTGGGAGTCACTCATTCAAAGGCTCTTGTTAACCTCAAGTCGCCTCAAGCAGGTTTCTTAGAGAGGCGTTGGAGAAATGTTCTAAACGACACGATACAAAAACCAATGCATTCAAATAAATGAATGCGAAGACCAACCTCCTGAGCAACCAGCCCCCCCCCCTCTGATTTCTGCAGGGCTTGCCCCCAAGTCAGCATGCATGCATAGGCCTGGTGCCAACCCACTGAGCTGCCTCCATTGGGATGCGCCTCCAGCACTGACGCTCCGCCCTCCCTCCCCACCCCTCCAGGCTGCTCCTGCATGGCGTTTGCCTCCAGCTTCCTGTGTGCGGCCTGCGATCGGCGCTGGGAAGAGCACGAAACCTTCTTTGAGTCAGAGGAGACACGCCGGAGAGGAGGCCGGCCATGCGGTATGGGCTCCGCTGGGAGCTGCTGCTGCTGCTGCGAAAAGCCACCCTGGCCTCCCCCTTGGAAACTGGCTGTGAACCTCCTGGACACGTGAAGCTGCCCGGTCAGCACACCCTGCCCTGCAGCCTGCCGTGGCTGACCCCCGCCCCGCCTGGCCTTTCCCCCAGGGGCAGCAGCTGGGCCCTTCTCCAGGCCATGAAGGGGCTCTGCCATGGTAGCTGGGGGCCCTCCAGCCCCCCTTTGCCAGCTGAGCCCCACGTGCTCACACCCCTACCTACACGGCAGGTGGCCAGAGCGACGGGCATTTCCAGCTGCCTCCTCCAGTGGCAGAGAGAGAGGGGCAGGCACTGCCAAGGGCTTTTCCCCATTGGGCTGGAAGGGGTCCCTCACTAGCCACCCACCATAGGTGGGCCTGTGTGTGCCTGAGCTGGACTGGCACAGGGGGAGAGTGGGCTCCTTCCCCAAGAGGAGGGGGCAGGGGAGAACTCTCGGCCTTGCCTGGCCCCTCCCTGTGAGGCCGGGGGTGGGGGGGAAGCTCATTGGGACATCCCAATCAGGCTGCAGCAGATCAGCCAGAGGTCCCGATGAGGGAGGAACACGTTCCTCTCCACCAGTCCCCTTTGCTGGCCAGGCACTGCCCATTCTCCCATATGGACCCCTCTGCCCCAGAGGAAGCCTCGCCAAACTTTATCACCAAGGGCGGCCCATTGGAAAAAGGCATTGCAGCAGTCTGGGCCCGTCAACCTCTGAGCTTCTCAGGGCAGCAGCCTTTCTGCCTTGAATGCAGCCCCAAGCAGCTCGGCCAAGAAGAGCAAAACCCAGTCCCAACGCAGCGCAGCGTGCAAACTGGCCAGGTGGATTCTTTGCCTGTGCCAAAGGGGACGTTTGGGCTCACAGGCGCGAGGCTTACTGTCTCCCTCGAAAACGACCCTCTGGGTCTGGCCCCGAGGCCTTCCCTGCAGGGGCCCCTCCTGCCTGAGCGTCTCCCCTAGAAGCCCCCCCATCCCATGCCTGCCTCTCTCTCCCCCAGGAGAGGACTATTTGCCCTTTGCTGAGATGCCCGAACTGCGCAACGCCGTGCTGACAGGGCGCTCCGTGGACAACGCCGCCTCCCGGGGCCTGCCCGCCCCCTCTGGCTCACCTGCTCTGCCTCTTCCCCCCTCAGGGCCCCCCCGCCGGATAGTGGACAAGGATGACAAGAAGGCCTGAGGGCGGCTGGCAGCGGAAGGCCATTAAAAGAGCTGGCTCTAGCAGTGCCCCTGGGTGTGTGCGTGTGTATATCCCTGTGATGAACGGGGGCTTCCTCAGCCCCCCACCCTCCCCGTCACGACTTCCCACTAGCAGGGACCAAGCTGCTATTGGGGATGGGGCGGGTGGCCAGCGGCCAGTAAGGCCCTGCTAGCAAACAGCTGCGCTGGGTTCCAGGCTGCCATTACAGAGGAAGCGGGTTGGGTGGGAGGTGGGGGGAGAACAGGAACCTGGGGCGATTTCTGAGGCTTTCCCCCTCCCCGCCCGACTCACACCAACGTTTTCCTTTCACAGCACAAATAAGGTTATTGTCTCTTTTGTAGAAGCCTCCAGTGGGTGGGTGGATACAGTGAGGAAAGGAGCAAGATGTGGGTCGTTTGCAGCCAGGGACAGCAGACCTCTGCATTGGAGCAGCCCCACTTTCCCGCACCCACCCCTGGGCCAAACTGAGGAGGTATTGCTACAGGGGTGGGGGGAGAGAAGGGTCCTCTTGGGAACTCTTCCTCCTCCTCAAGCACGGGCATCTCGGTCCGTTGAAAGGGACACCAACCCACACCGTGTCCCTCCGGCAGCGCAGGATTTTGCGTGTGCCTCCCTGCAGGCAGGGGTTGATTGGCTGGGGGGCTCCTGGAGCCCTTTGGGGGGTGGTCCAGGCTGCCCCACAAAAAAGCAGAGGCAGCGCCCTCCTGCACCAGCAAACGGCAGGGCCGAGGTCAGCAGCACGCTTTTGCTGCAGGCCCTGGAGCTGTGGCGGCAGCTGCCACGTGGGGCTCTGGACGTGGCCAAGCCAAGCCCAGCAGCGCAGCAAAGAGCAGACGGATTTAAGTCTGCAGGCAGCCAATCAGGAGGCTCCTTTGAGCGCCCCCTGGTCGAGCCCTTGCATAGTTGTGGAATTTCTGCAGATTTGAGGGTGGGGCCGGGGGAGGGGAGGGGCCTCTTGGGTGCGTAATACCATAAAGGCCATCCTCCGTGGGTGCACGGTAGCTCTGCATGCTCGGGGGGGGGGGTCCTGTCCACGCCTTTGGGGGAAGCATCACTGGGTGACCTTGGGCCAATTGCACATCCTCAGGTTAATCCCCCTCACAAGGTTGTTGTGTGGACACAATGGAGACGGGGTGGTTGTTGAGAGCCACCTTGGGTCACCAGTGGGGAGAAATCACTAGATCAAGGGGAGGATGGCGGTGAGGGCTGCTCCCCTCCTGCCTGTGCCACAGGGGCCCATTCCGTGGCCCTGCAAAGCCAGCTTTGGTGCTCCTGTCGCAACCGGCCTACCCTGCAGGAGGCGCACCAAGGCTGATGGCGGCTCAAGGCCCTCTTGGAGGTCAGAGGAAGTTGGGCCGGCCTCCTTAGGGCAGGGCTGCATTGGGCTGACCACCATATTTGGAACGGGGAGGGGCTCTGTCCTCTGGGCTGCTCCCAGCCTGAAGAGAATCGACCTGCAGGTCTCTCTACCGTGGGCATCCGCCATCTTTTTGAGCCTGTGGGCTGTTTTTGGATTTTGAAGCAGGATGGCAGGTGCCACTACAAAACAGCTGCCACAGGAGGTGGGGCCAGGAACAAAATGGCTGCCATGGAAGGTGGGGCCAAACACATTTTCACATATAAGGGAAAAAAAGATGGGGACTATAAATATATATAGGCACAGAAAGCAGCCAAGGGGGTAAGGTTGCCAACCTTCAGGTGAGGCCTGGAGATCTCCCAAAATTACACCTAATCTCCAGGTGACAGATGTTACCCTGGACAAAATGGCTGTTTTGGAGGTTTGACTCTAGGGCAGGGGTGGGGAACCTTTTTTCTGCCAAGAGCCATTTGGATATTTATAACATCATTCGCGGCCCATACAAAATTATCAGCTTAAAAATTAGACTGCTATATTTGGTCAACCATTTAGCCAAGAGGCATGACCGGAGACGGCTCCGAGTGTCTGCCACATAGAGCGACTCGCTTTTGAGCTCTGCTGTCCCCAGCTGGGCCCAAGAGATTCAGGAAGGGCAGCATCCTTCTGAGCTAGAGATCTGCCAGGACCCATGAAGGGCCAGACCAAATGATTTTGCGGGCCTTATACGGCCCCCGGGCCTGAAGTTCCCCACCCCTGCTCTAGGGCATCATAGCCAACTGAGGTGCATCCACTCCCCAGGCTCCACCCCCAAATCTCCAGGAATTTCTCAACCTGGAGTTGGTAACCCTACAAAGGGGGAAGGGAGGCTAAAGCACACGCAGAAGAGAAAAACGGAGAGGCGAAAGGGGGGTTCCCTCGCCCGCACTGTCTTGGTCACAGACCCTGGGGTCTTTCTCCAGTGAGCCCCGGGAAGGATCCAAGGGGAAAGCCCCTCCTTTTGTGGGACCATAGAAAAGAATCACAGAATCGAAGAGTTGGAAGGGGGCCATACAGGCCATCTGGTCCAACCCCCTGCTCAATGCAGGATCAGCCTAGAGCAGGGGTTCTCAACCATTTTTGCTCCATTCCCCCCTTTCACCATTGTTCAGAATATAATTCCCCCCTTCCCGAAATAGTCATAAACTTTATTGAATTTCATGGATTAAATTAAAAACAAATTACAATTTTACAGATTGTACGTAATCTACAGGACATCACACTTTGCTGAATAGTGGACCCAGTTCCCCTCTTGGAACACTAAAATCCCCCCCAAGGGAGGAATTCCCCCCTAGTTGAAAACCCATGGCCTAGCAGTGGTGGCGAACCTATGGCACGGGTGCCAAAGGTGGCACTCAGAGCCCTCTCTGTGGGCACGCATGCCGTTGCCCCAGCACAGAATTTGCCTGAGTTCATTCCCCCGGCTGAGGAGGCTGGGGACCAGAGGTGCCTTCCCGGTTCCTCTGGGAAGTACTGGGCTCCTTCCCAGAGCCTTCTCCACAGTCGCTGGCTGTGCGCTTTGGAAGTGAAGACAACAACGAGCCTTCTGCCGAGGACTGGAAGAGGTGGAGCCGGGACGGGGCTTTACCGGGAGTGGGACGCCTGGGCAGCCGTCTGCGGCAGGCTGGTTGGTGACTGCAGTGCGAGGGATTGGCAGTGAAGGCCGAAAGGAGGCCCACCTGGTGTTTGTGCTGGAGCCGAGCCCTTTGCTTAGCTCGGGTTTCCACTCTGCTCGTTCATGCAACCGAAGGTGCCTCTGAACATGTGCAGAGGGCTTTCCCCACCATCAGCCCCCCCGCATAGCAGTCTTTTAAAATTCGTATGAAGATAACAGTTGGAAAAAGAACCAAACTGAAGGAGTGGGGGCTATGCTCCAGATGCTTTCCTTCCCCTGCTCAGCCGCCCATGCAGGGTTGCCAACCTCCAGGTAGTAGCAGGAGATCTGCTATTTCAGTTCACCTGGAGAAAAGTGGCCGCTTTGGCAATTGGACTCTATGGCATTGAAGTCCCTCCCCAAACCCCACCCTCCTCAGGCTCCGCCCCAAAAACCTCCCGCAAGTGGCAAAGAGGGACGTGGCAACCCCTAGCCCCATGTGGACTTCTAGCTGTGTTGGCACTTTGTGATAAATAAGTGGGTTTTGGGTTGCAGTTTGGGCACTCGGTCTCTAAAAGGTTTGCCATCACTGGCCTAGAGCTTGTCCAGCCTCTGCTTAAAGACTGCCAGAGAGGGGGAGCCCAACACCTCCCTAAGCAGCCGGTTCTACTGCTGAACTACTCTTACTGTAAAATATTTTTTCCCTGATATCCAGCCGGTACCATTCCACCAATTTAAACCCATTATTGCAAATCCTATCCTCTGCTGCTAACAGGAACAGCGCCCTGCCCTCCTCTAAGTGACAGCCCTTCAAATACTTCAAAAAGAGAGAAGAAGAAGAAGAGTTGAATTGGTTTTTATACCCTGGTTTTCTCTACCTTTATGGAGTCTCAAACTGGCTTATAATTACCTTCCCTTCCTCTCTTCACAACAGACACCTTGTGAGATAGGTGGGGCTGAGAGAGTTCAGAGAGAACTGTGACTGGCCCGAGGTCACCCAGCAGGATTCATGCGGAGGTGTGGGGAACTGAACCTGGTTTACCAGATTAGTCTGCCGCTCATGTGGAGGAGTGGGGAATCAAAACCGGTGCCTCCACTCTTAAACACTACACCATGCTGGAGAGCAATCACGTCCCCCCCCCTCGGCCTCCTCATCTCCAGACCGAAGATTCTCAGCTCCCCCAGCCTGTCCTCGCAGGACAACCCCCCCCCCCCGGTGGGCCCGCGGCAGCCGCGGCCGGCCCCGGTCTTCCGGCCGCTTTCCTCCCCGGGCTCCTGCTCCGGCCCTCACAACTACCCGGCGGGGTAGGCAGGCCAGGCGCCTCCCAGGGCCGCCTGTCGGCCAGGCGCGGGGCGGGGGGCGGGGCGGGGTTGGCCGGCTGGGGAATACGGGCAACGCCCCTTCCTGGGAACAACCGGATGCCCCTGAGCCGGCGGGACACTCTAGGACTCGCCCCGACTCGGTGGCTTTGCTGTGCCCGCCCGCGTGTGCTGGGGGTGGGGGGGGAGAAGGGAAGGCACGCGCAGCCCCCCCGACCCCGAGCAGGGGGGCTGCTGGTGTGTGTGTGTGTGGGGTGGGGCGGGGCGAGGGGGTCCGGCTCCCCCCACCCTGGGCGCGGTCGGGGCCGGGCGGCGAGTTCGAGTTCGAGTGCGGCGTCGGGGGTGCGCGTGCGCGTGCGCGCGAGGGATGTCGGGGTCCCCGTGGCCGCCCTTCCCGGGCCCCTTCGAGGCGGGGCCCCCGAGCCGTGGGGGCGCGTGGGGGGCGGCGGCGGCGCGGGTGGGCGGGTGGGGGGAGGCGGGTCCGGTGCAGGGCCGGGACGCCCCCCACGCCCCCCCGACGGGCCGCTGGGTGGGGCGCCGGCGCGGGCGGGCGGGCGAGAGGTGGGCGCCGCTGCAGCCCGCCCCCCTGCCCCTCGCCGCCGCCGCCTGGCCCCACACCCCCCCCGGACCCCCACCCGCCGCCGCCGCCGCCCCGGACCTCCTCTACGCCGGCCAGGCCCGGCGCCCCGGACCCCCCGCCGCCCGCGCAGCCCTCGACTTCGCCGGACAGGTGAGGGGGGGGCGGGCCGGGCCGGGGGGGACGCGCTCTGCCTGCCCCCCCCCCCGCGCCTCACCCACCCACCCCTGTGCCCTCCTGTCCCCCCCACCCCCCGCAGCTGAGCCGGCTGGCCCGCGAGCACCCCGACGTGGCCTTCGGCGCCCTGGGCCCCCTCCTCCAGCAGCACTTCTCCCTGGCCCCCAGGCTCCTGCCGGTGAGTGGCCCCCCCACCCCCACCCCACCCCCCCTCGCCCTGGCCTGGCGCCTTCCCTGCCCCCCCTCCCCTCTGGCTGCCTCCTGCGCTGCGGCCGCTTTCTTTGGAACCACCCGACAGCCCTGCGAGGTAGGCTAGACCGAGAGGGGGGCAGCCGTGGGCGCACACGCAGGACATCTGGGCCCGGCCATCCCTGCAGCCTCTCCCCTGGGCTAAATGCCCCCCCCCCCGCCTCCGTCTCCTCTGACCCCCAGTGTTGCTTCTGTCCCCTGCAGAGGAGAGCACGGGGCCACGTCCTGCGCGTCACCACCCTTCTGAAGGAGCTGGATGCCCAGGGAGCCCGCAGGTCAGCCCCTCTCTTTTCTCTAGGCTGGGGGGCAGGGGCAGCGCCGGCAGCCACTGTCGGTCATGCCGCCCTGAGACTCACTGCCACTTGGGCAAGGCTGAAGCTGGCTCCGTGAACTGGGGCCAAGGTTGGCCGCGGGGGGGGGGGGCTCAGCTGGCCCCCCTCCAGCATTCACAGTAGTCTGCAGGGGAAGGAGCTTGGGGGGCTCCTTTGGCATCCGCCCGGCCTGTGGTTTGGCTCGAGGACTGGCTGGGGGGGAATCCCTGCTGCCTCCCCCACCCTCTCTGCCACAGCCAGACACCACCAGGGGTGGGGTGGGGTGGGGTGGGGGGAGATGGCAGAACCTGGGGGCCACCCTGCCCCTTGCCAAAGGTGGTTGGATGGGGGCACCCCGCGATCTCAGAGCTGGCTTTCTTCTCCCCAGGAACTGCCCACTTTTCCGGACTATGCAACGCCCGCGCAGGTTCGCCCACCTGTGCAGGGACTGGCTGTTTGAGCTGCCCCTGGAGTTGATGGGTGAGTGGGTGCACGAGGACATGGCTGAGCAGTGGGGACGCCTGCCCTTTGACGACGCTCCCACCGGCGGGGCACTGGCGTGGGTGCCCCAGGAGAGCAGCGCAACGCCCGGCCGCTGCGGCTGTCTGGTGTATCCGTCCGGCCAGGCCATGAACCAGCTCTGTATCCTTGCAGGGGAAGGAAGGGGGGTGAAATCCTGGGGGGAGCAGGGGGGGAAATGACACCTGCTGTGGGAAGGACAGGAAGCCCCCCTGCTCTACGCTGCCCCCCACAGCCAGGCAGTGAAACTCTCGTCCTGGGCCTTGCACCTCCCTTTCCTTGCCCGCCCACCCGCTGGCGTCAGGGTTGGCTGCCTCTGGTGCAGGTGGCTGAGGGACAGCTTTCTTCATAATCGCACAGCAACCCTGTGAGGTAGGCTAGGCCGAACCTGTGAGTGTTGCTGGCAGGGAGGTGCCCAGGCGCTGACCCCTCCTTGGAGCCCCCACCTTCCGTGAGCCGTTCCTCAGCTCCCCCCTCCCAGGTTTTCAGGGTGTGGTTCTGGAGCCCACCAGCGACGGATCCCTGAGGCCTCGCTCCCGTGGAGCCCCCGCCCAATTTGAACTCAACGGTGCAGTTCGCCAGGTGGCTGCAGCCCATGTGGATGGCCACGGTGAGCACCCGGGGGGGGGGGGGCTGGAGGCACCAGGCCCCTCCCCCCAGATCTTTCAATCCAGTCTCCTGGTTCTGCAGACTTCATTGGGGTGCGTTCAGACCATCACTGTGGGGTGTGGAGGATGCAAGACACCGCGGCCCCCGTGGCACTCCAGGTGGTCTGCACAGACGCCCCCTGCTCCTCCATCGCTGTCAGGTAAGCCCCGATGGCTCTCTTGGGGGAGGGGCTTGGCTGGTGGCTTCCTCTCAGGGGGATGAGTGGGACGTCCTCAGGGCTTGAGGGAGACATCCTGCCCACGGGCAACCTTTGGCAGGCGAGAGCCACACAGTCTGCCAGCATAAGGCAGCTGGCATACCAGCAGGGGGGGATTCGGCAGCACTTTTCACCAGCACCATTATTTAGAAATAGTTATTTGTTCAAATTTGAATCAGAAAGTTTTCCAGTCCAAAATTTCCCAGAAAACCCTTTTCCTTTTGCTAGTTTTAGGTAGTCGCAGCAGACTCAAGAGTATTCCGGGGGTCCTGCCTTGTCCTCCTTAGTCTGGGGGAAATCCCTTGGTGAATTCTTAGGGAGGAAGCTTCCTGGGTCTTGCGAGAACTAAGAGCATGCTTAGTCTTTGGTGGGTGAGCCTCCGCCCAGGGTGCTTTCCTTGATGCCCGGAAGGAGTCTGCTTTCTTTGGACTCCCCCTCAGCTTCCTTCATTGCATGTTGCTGCCGCTTGTGACTGTGCCGGCAGCTCTGCAGCTCCCCTCCATCAACGGCCTTGGGGAGAAGCCAGCTGCACGAGCAGCCCTTGAGCTCCCAAAGAGCCCCCGTGGCTCCCTCCAGCCACCACAGGTCTAGGTGAAAGAGCTCCCCCTGGTACCCTGGAGAGCTGCTGCCAGTCTGAGTAGGCAGTACGGGCCTCGACGGACCACTGGTCTGGCTCTGCAGAAGGGGACTTCATGGGCACGCTCTGGAGACCCTGCCTGGCCTCTCTCAGGGTGCCGCGGTCTGGCTCGGCCTGGTCCCGTGCAGCAGCTTCCCTGGGGGTGGGGCCAGAAGGTTGCCCTCCCTGCTGGCCTGCAAGGGGGTCTGGGGGCGCAGGGTTGTTGCAGGGGCTGGGGGGGATATCGAGGAGTTTTCTGCTCTTCAGATTGTTGTACATGGTGTCGTTTTGTTGCTGTTTGCCTGCCTGCCGTGTTGTGCGTTTCCATAAGCTTCTATGAGCCCCAACAGGGTGGGGGGTGCACATGTGTATTTGTGTGCAGGCTGCTTGGGTTCTAATCAATGCGAGGAACTCCCTGTGCAGCCCCCCCCCATGGCACAGCTAGAGTGGTCCAAGGGGCGTCCTCTGCCTTAGCCCTCTGGGGCTGACTGTGCCCCCTCTTTCCCTTGCAGCCCCCACATGCCGGGCGAGGCGTCCCTCTGCACCCTCAGTGGAGCCCTGTACTTGTGGAATGTGGAGCTGGGGTAAGCGGCACCTCTGGGCCGAGGGAGGGGAGGGGGGCTCATAACGTTCCCATAGCAGGCGAGGTCCGAGTCTGTCGCCAAAGTCTGGTCTCCGATGGGCCGTGGTGTTGTGGGCCCCTGTCTGTCTCCTGGCAGGGAGGGTCTCTGGGTGGGAGGGGAGCTGGCAGAGACCCCAGAGAGGCTTCCAGCTCTTCTGACACTTTGAGTAGGTATGGGAAAGGGGGGTAGGTGGAGCGGGACTTCTGGCACAAAGGCCCCCTGTTCTGTGTCTGCCTGGGCCCTCCCTCCCGCCTGAGAGCCGGAGGCAGTGAAAACAAACCGAGCCGAGCCGTGTGGTTCAGCTCTCCCCTCCCCAGAGCACAAAGGCCCTTTTCTTCCCAGCTGCCCTAGTTGGGCATATTTGGGGCACGTTGCCCTTTCAGTATGACCTGAACTCAGGCCTCGGCTGCAGCTCCCATTCAGTCCTGTTCTGCAAAGTCTGAAGCTTTGCGCAGCGCAGGAGTGCTGCTGGCAAGAAGGCGGAGCAACTCCAGGGGCGGGGGGGATCACTCCAGGCACTGCCAGTTCTTTCTCCCATTACTTTCCAGAGAGGGCTGGCAAGGGGTGGGGGGCTGGCAGCCTGATCCAGACCCCCAGGACAGGTGTGCCGGTGGGGGCGCTGTCCTGCGTCTCCAGTCGTCAGCCCTGCCTCCAGTCATCAGCCCTGCCTGCATGTCTCTCCTCAGGCTTCAACGGCTGCACCAGGACAGGCAGACCATGTTTTTCTGCGATCCCTCCCCTTGGCGCTGGAGTGACTTCACTGCCCACCCGCTGGTGCTGAGCTACGCGGACCGTACGGGGCTGATGGGCATTGACCGCAGGGTGAGCTGGGGGGAGGGACGCAGCACAGCAGTGCCCTCTAGCAGAGCTGGGCGAGGGAAGAGACTGGCTGTGCTGTGTTTCCTTTTCGACAGCAGTTTCACTTGGTCTGAAGTAGAACTCTACCCCCCCCCCCCGACACACAAACAGATGCATTTGAATATCTTCCTGGTGCATCAGAAAAATCCTGTGAAAGTCATGGGGGGGGGCAGGAGGCCCCGGGGGGGGGGTGCTGCTATTCTCTGAGGACTCACAGGGTGGGGGATGTCTCCCTGGCTTCAGGTGCCTTCCGGTCCCCAGGTTGAGCTCTTCAAGGTGGGGAGTGAAGCAGCATGCCAGCGCGGGGAGCGCCTGGTGCAGGCCAGATACCTGGGCCAGGCCGATCCCTACCATCACCTCATCGCCACGCAGGTAAGCGCCAGGGTGTGGCCTTCTGGCCTCCCCTTCCCAGCCATCCCCTCTCCACCCTTCTAGCCGGGCCCTTGCAGAGGGCTCAGCTCCCCAGCGTAGCGCTGCGGGAGGAGGGGCGTGTCGGCCAGCTGGCCAGCCTCCCCTTGCCAACCCCTCTGTCTCACTCCTCTTGCTGGAGCCGAGGTTGGTGGGGGGGAGGCTTCCCTCCCAGGGGCTGCTGGCATCTGGCTTTCGGCTGCCATGTCTGTTGGCGAATGGAATGAAAAGGATATGGATGTCTTCACGGAGCCCTTTGGCGGGGGGAGGCTCAACCCCGGTCAGAAAGGCTATTGCCGCCATTCACCCTTGTGGGGTGGGGGGGAGCTGATGGGAAGAAAGCGGCTTCCCTCAGGCTCCACTGCGAGTGCCCTGAGGTTGCCTGCGGGCGTGCCCAGCCTCCCGGGTCTCTCCTGCGCCTGAGTGCCGGATCTGAGGACAGGCCCAGGCGTGAGAGGCTCTGCTCTCTCCTGCCCGATTTCTATGAATGTGCTGGCAGGGTGTGTGTGTGAGAGGCTGTGCGCCCCCCCCCCTCCAGTCTCACCCTCCCCTTCTTGCTTTCCTTAGTTCTCCGTGTACTTGCTGGACGAACGCTTCCCACTGGTGCCTGTTCTCCGCTGGCAGCACATGATGCGCAGGCCCCCCCTCTACAGCCACCTCACGCCCGGCGGGGGGCCGCAGCGCACCCACAAACTTCTCCTGGGCACCCACCACTCTCAGGAGCTGCTGCTGGTGCAGTATGCGGGTGCGGGCCCTGAGCGGGGGCCCGGGTGGGCAGGAGGGCCGGGGTCCCAGGCCCCGCTTGGGATTGGGGGGCCGTTTTGCTGTGTGGCAGCTGGTACTCACGACTTCTTTCCTCAGGCGGCAGCAGCGCCCCGTGCCAGCTGTGGGGGCCCCCCCAGAAACTCTCATCTATCAGCGAGTGCCTCCCCCACTTGCCCCTGCAGGTGCCCTCCGGCCACAGCGCCCTGAAGCAGCGCCTGGCTGAGCCCACAGCTGGTAGGTGGCGGGACGAGGGGCAGCCGTGCCTGCTGCTTCTCCCGGGTGGCATGGGAAGGGGGGAGGCCTGGGGGAGATCCACACTGGCACTCAGAGTGTGCCCCTGAAAGCCCTTACGCCCCAATCGAGAGCCTTCACAGCCTGGCGCCTGTTTCCTTGGCGTCCCACAGTGTTTTTATTGGTGGGGAAAGCGAAAGGTTGTTCCGTATTCCCTCTGTGTGGACGGCGTGTGGGGCTGTCCTTCTCTAGGCATGGAGGTGATGGAGTGCAGGGGAGGGGGGGAGCCTCTGGCTGACTCTGCCCCCTGCCCACTCGCCTCCCCTCCGTTCTTCTCCACTAGGCATCACAGCCGCTGTGGGCCAGCAGGGCCGGAGGGAATCCTTGCTTGTCTTCCAGCTCTCAGAGGCCGGGGACCTCTTCTATCAGCCCCTCCTTCACCACGTGGCGGCATGCGAGGAAGTGGAACGGGACTCCACACTGGGCGCGGAGACGCTGGGCTCCCTGCAAGAGGTCCCTGGGGGCCTGGCAGGGGACGGGCCCCATGCAGATACTCCAGCCCCTCCACTTGGCCCTGCTGCAGCCGTCAGTTACCGCCGTTGGCTCAAGGCCTTTGGGCACAGCTGGCAGTGGATGCCGGTCACGCCCCGGCCCTCCAGGGCCATCAGCAAGCGCCGTCTCTTATGCCAGCGAGATCTCCAAGAGCAGCCGGGAGCAACCGTGATCCTGCAGAGGGCCCGCCAGCGCCTGTGCCAGGCCATGCAAGAACAACGGCTCCTTTGCCCCTGGGAGCCGGGCCTTGGGCCGCCCGCTTCCTTGCCCCCAGTGCCAGAGCTGGAGGCCTGGCGCTCCCAGCTGCAGGAGCGGCTGTTGGCCTCCTGGGGTGGGGGCTGGTCTGCCTGGTGGCAGGACAAGCTGGGCATGACCAAGGCTGAGAAGAAGCGGGCGCTGAGGGAGCAGCGGCGCCGGCTAAAGAGGGCACGGGGCACCCCCAGCCTGGCCCCCAGCTTCACCTCCTCCCTCAGCGACTTCTCCCAGGGTTCAAGCGCCAGCACCGTGGGCAGCCGAGCCCCCCCTGCCGCCTCCCAGGATGACGCTCTGCCAGCCTCCCAGGACTCCCAAGGGTCACTGCTCTCCAGCCAGACTCTGGGCAAGCGAGGCATCCCCCGCGAGCGCCGCAGCACCCTGCGCGATTACCTGGCCGTCCTGGACCAGCCGCCGGAGCCCCCCGAGGACCTCTTACTGGCGCAGCCGGCCAGCCAGGGTTCGCTGCCCTCCTCCCAAGCCTCACAGCCCCCCCAGCGCTCACAGCCCCCTCGCAAGCGGGCCGTCATGGGCTTCTGAGGGGGGGGGGGTCCCATCAATAAACAGTAAGTGTTGCTGGAACCCCCCCAGGCCTCCTGTCTGTGTCTCTTGTGGGAGGGTGGGGGGCAGGTCTGGCGTGCAGGGGGGATCCTTTCCGGCCCCTTTCTGTATCGCCTGCACCTGTGGTTGCCACCTCCAGGGGCTGGGGAATTCCAGGGGGGGGGGAGTTTGGAGGTGGACTGGAGTCTGAGGAGGGTGGGGTTTGGGGCGAAGCTTCAGCGGGTGACCGTGACAGGCAGCCCCCACCTCTGCGATCCCAGGTGGCCTCCAGCCAGGCCCCCACCTGTTGGGGGGGGGGGCGCGCTCGCGGGATTGGCGCGGCGAGGGTTAAGTGGGCGGGCCTCGCGGGAGGAGTGGCAGCCGGCGCAGCCAACGGGGCGCGGGTCCGGCCCTCCCGTCGAGGAAGGCCGATGGCGGCGCTGGTGCGGGGGGCGGCGCGGGGCCTGCTGCGGGGCCGGGGGCCGCCCGGGCAGGTCGGTAGGGGAGGGGGCTCGGGCGGAGGGTCCGCGCCCTCCCCGTGGCGCCGCTTCGCACGTGGCGCGCTTGGGCCCTCCGCGGTTGCAGGCGTAGGCAGAGAGCCGGTCCCGCTTCCTGGGGGGGGGGGGAAGAGAGAGACTGGCTTGTTGGGGGAAGGGGGGGCACGTGGCTTGCAAAGATTGGGGCCCGATCCTCTCTCCCCCCACGAACCCCCGTTTACCACATCAGAACAGCTCCTTTCATGGGGGGGGGGGAGAGAGAGGAGGGAGGGTGGCCAACTTCCCCCCCACCCCGCGCAGGCCCAAGTAGCGCCGAGGGTGCAGCCGAGCCCCCCTGCACGCCTCCCCTTGCATGCACGTCGGAAGTGCCCGGGAGGGGGGGAGGCTGGGCTGGCGGAGACGCCGGTTGATGCCCCCTCCTCTCTCCCCCCCCCCCACTTCCCGGCTCTTGCAGCGGGCGTGGCTGGCGGTCGGGGGCCCCGACGGGGAGGTGGCGGAGGCGCAGCGTCAGGGCGGGGGCCCCACCGTCTTCGCCAGGATCCTGGACGGCTCCCTCCCGGCCGACGTCCTCTACCAGGACCAGCAGGTGACCCTTCTTCCCGGAGCGGGGGGGGGGGGGGCTGGAGCCGGGTGCCCCTGAGCATGGGCGGAAGGCCCTCCTGGCAACGGAGTGCCGGCTGGGGGGGGGGGCCTCTGCCCCCGCCCTGCCGCAGCCTCCCCTGGTTCTGCCCCGCAGTGCATGGCCTTCCGGGATGTGGCCCCGCAGGCGCCGGTGCATTTCCTGGTGATCCCCAGGCGGCCCGTCACCCGCCTCAGCTGCGTGGCCGAGAGCGATGCCCAGGTGAGTCCCGGGGAGGGGGGGGGAGCTCTGGCAGGCTCCGAGGGGCAGAGGACTGGGGCCGTCCGCACCCCGGGAGCGGAGGCAGAAGGCGGGCACGGGTGGCCTGGCATGGGCGCCTTCCTTCCACCTCCCTCGCCTGGGAGCCGCGTCTCTGAGATGGGGGCTGCCTTTGAAGGGCTCCCTTGCTATTCGTGGGGTCTAAAAACAGGAGGCGACTGGCACGGGTTTCAGTTCCCTCTGAAACTCCTATATATTTTGTGTGCGCTCCATCAGGGAGTTCTAAAACAAATTCCATATAAAGGCCAACGTTAAGCATACGTTTAAAAGGCATACACAACTGAACGTATGAAGAAAATAGCGATTTCAAAAGTCAAACCTCAGAGCAAATCATACAGGGTTCATTTTGATCCGCCCTAAGATGTTATCAGGCCAGCACCCATCCCCAAGGCCATGTTAGGTAGTGAAAGTTTTTTGTGGAAATGCAGAGATGTGCCAGTTTCTCACCTTCCTCCAACCTGGGAAGATGAGATTGCTGCTAAGGGGGGGGGGGGGGGGAGAGAGAGAGAGAGACACTCAGTTCTCCAACCACTAGGCTATACACCCAGTTAGGTTTCTCTTTCAGTCTTGCACTTAATCTGATTTCTACACTTAATTTTTCCTAATAAAACAACTGCAATTCTGCACGTTTGAGAAGAAGCCCCACAGGGCTTAGTTTACATCCAAGTAAAAACAAGCACAGGGCTGGCTTGTGTAGTCAGAAGGGCTGGGAGAAGGGGAAACCTTTCCAATCGTGACATCCTATGTAGAGTTACAGCAGAGTAATCCCATTGGGGTAAAAAGACGTATACCATCCTTGTCCCAAACAAAAAAATTCGTTTTTCTTTAAAAATAATAATAAATATTACAGATTGTGACAAGCTACTATGGTTGCAACCTAAATGCACCTAGTGAGTTGCACAATAAAAATCAGCACAAAAACTAAGGTGTCTGCCCCAAGGTGCTTACAGTCTCAGTTTAGACAATAGGAGACACAGCAGTGGAAGGAGTAGATGGAAAGCTGGCATGAAGAAACGTTCATGCACAAGTTGACTCTGAGGCACACCCTGGTCCTGGGAATAGTTAACTTTGTGATACAGGGTTGTGGCCTTTTGCGTTGTTGTCATGTATTATGCTGTTCAGTTGCACAGTCTGCATAATCTGCCTTAATGAGAAAGAAACAAGCAGGCAACCCAAAAGATTCCCCCCCCCTGCCCCAACCAATACACACACTTTTGGCAATCACTTCTTTTGTCAGAGTTTTGTTTGAAGCAGGTTAAGCCGCTGGGGGCCCTGCCCTACCCTCCCGTGTTGAAAAAAGGAGTGGAGGCAGGGAAGGGAACTGGCACTCTGGCACTCCTCCCCCACCCCCATCCCAAAGACAGGGAAGGTTCACTGAAAATGGCCAGGAATTCAGAGCTTAACTTCCTTGTGCGTGATTTGTGTCTGCTTTGCTTGTCCTTGCCCCGAATGTCCCCTCCTGGACTCTGACCAGCCCCTTCTCCCCCCCAGCTCCTGGGGCACCTGCTACTGGTGGCCAGCCAGACCGCGAAGGCACAGGGACTCTCCGACGGCTACCGCGTAGGTGAGTGGCAGCTGACCCCCCCCCTCCATTGTCTTTATTTTCCCTTGATGGGCAGCAAACACTCCCTGCGAGTGCCCCAATTGCAGGGATGTCACTGTGCAGGTGACCGGGGCAGGGATGGCTCTGCTCCTTCTTGGGGCCAGAGGGCCATTGGCCCCCTTGGGGAGCAGAGCAGGCCCCCTCCTCCCTGAACTGGGTGGACACCCTGAGGCTGGGAAAGTTCTCCTGGACGTGATCGCTGCTGCACCAGAGGCCCAGCCCCTGGCCCTTGCCTTGACCATGGGGACAGAGTCTCAGGGCCGGGGAGCTCAGGCTGTGGCCAGGGCTCCTTGAGGCTCTTCATGCTCCGCTTGTGTGGATCTCCTCCTGGGCAGTGCATTTGTCAGGGGCCCGGCCCCCTGGGCGGCCAGTGCCGCTGTGCAGGATTGGCGCGGGGAAGCTCTTGCCAGAGGCTCGCCCAGGACGCTCTGTCACACCGTCCTTTCCTCCTTCTCTTGCAGTGATCAACGACGGGAAGCACGGGGCCCAGTCCGTCTACCACCTGCACCTCCACGTCCTGGGGGGCCGTCAGATGGGCTGGCCGCCAGGCTGATCTTCTGGCTCTCAAAGTGGCTGGAAACCATCTAACAATAAATATGTCCCCTGAGCCCTCTTTGGGGTGATCCTTGCTAGGGGTTGCTCTTGCTGGACTCCCCATCTTGGGGCTGAGAGACCTGGCTCTGGATGGGGGCCTTACCCCACTGCATTGGGGCAGCTCTGATTGCCCCCCTTCCACATTCTGCATGGAGCTGTGTTCTGTTGGCAGTTATCATGTGCCTCACCCTGAGGGTGCCGGGTGTGCAAAGGCTGTCCTGCCTGTGGGCCAGGTGCCAGAGCAGTAAAAGGCCCCCAAAGTAGGAAAGCCCCCCAAAAAAGGTTCCAGTTATGACCCCTGCCATCTTTCAAAAGCCAGGTAGAACAGGAGAAAAGCTAAAACGTTGGCCCTGACTTTCTAGTATCCTGTGGGCAGGAATGCATGCTGGCAGGTGAGTGCACAGGGTGGAGCATTTGAGCACATGGGCCCTCCCTCACAGTCCGCAAAATGGGTATGCCAGTGACTCTGTGGCTCTTTGCCAGTGTGCCAGTCTTGCTGGGAAATCCTTGAGTGCTGCTTTGGCACAGTTTTTATTTACTTGGAGTGCATCTTATTTATGTAAACATTGTGCAAACAATACACAGTTCATGGCTACCGCAGCAATCATATTTTTATAAAAAAAACAGCAATGTCTCCAAGACCAGAACAAAGTGATCTTCCAGAACTCAGCAGAAGGATTCCAAGTTCTTGGGGAAGAAGGGTTAAAGCGCTAAAAGCTTTGAGGAAATGTTCATTCCCCACAAAAAAGAAGCTGGAGCGCCCAGGGGAGAAGGGCTGATGGAAAGCAAGTGAGCCCCAAGGTGGGGCGAGGCAGGGGAGGCGGCAGCAGCGGCGGCAGCTGTGCACTGGAAAGAAATGTGCGAAGGGGACCTATCAAAGAGAGCTTGGGTGGGGGGAACCTTCCCACCAGTGACAGACCACGAAGTGGTCTAGTTGCGTGACTGAAGCGCATCTGAATTTCCTCGGATGCATCTGCAGATTACTAATCAGCAAAGAGGAGCTCAGCCGAACCAGCAGGCGATCGGGCCCATCTGATGATATGCGAAGGGCAACGTCACATGGGGAACAGACACTTTGGTGTTCTGGCTGGGTGTTTTAATTCTGGACAATAACTTTCAATGTTTTATGTTTTTATGATGTTTTATTTTACCAGCAGCCTTGGGCAAGGCTCACTGGAGGGGCAGCACAAACATTTTAAGGGTTGCCAGGTCCCTTTTTGCCACTGGTGGGAGGTATTTGGGGCGGAGCCTGAGGAGGGTGGGGTTTGGGGAGGGGAGGGACTTCAATGCCATAGAGTCCAATGGCCAAAGCGGCCATTTCTTCCAGGGGAGCTGATCTCTGTTGCCAGGAGATCAGTTGTAATGGCAGGAGAGCTCCAGCCACCACCTGGAGGTTGGACCGGAAGAAAATAGTGCTGTATAGTATTGTAAGGAAACAAAAACTGCACACAAGTAACAATGCAATATAAATATAAGTGCAATTGTGAAAAGTGAATAAATAAGGAACAAACAATACACACAAGTATACAACAAAGTACAGACTAACAAGAAGGACCTTACAACCAAGGTAAGTAATATGTTAAACAGTCTTATAATGCATAAATATTTTTTGTTTCAGGGTATATGTTTCAGGGTAAGTAATATTTATAAAAATCAATAAAGACAGACTGGGAACAAAGTCCACAGGAAGAACAGCCGGAGAAGAATGGACGTGTTGTCTAGATCGGTGTCCACGTTTCGCCAGAGGCTTCATCAGCTGATCATATTCTCAAGGGAAATAATAATGAACACAAGTCATAATCATATTAGGGACGAGTTTCCAGCAGCCTGACAGGCTCTTCAGTAAGGCCAATGTCACGTCCATTCTTCTCCGGCTGTTCTTGCTGTGGACTTTGTTCCCAGTCTGTCTTTATTGATTTTTATAAATGTTACTTACCTTGAAACATATACCCTGAAACAAAAAATATTTATGCATTGTAAGACTGTTTAACATATTACTTTCCTTGGTCGTAAGGTCCTTCTTGTTAGTCTGTACTTTGTTGTATACTTGTGTGTATTGTTTGTTCCTTATTTAGTCACTTTTCACTATTGCACTTCTAATATATTGATATTGCATTGTTGTTTGTGTGCTGTTTTTGTTTCCTTACCACCTGGAGGTTGGCCACCTTAAGCATTTTCTAAATAAAAGCTGAGAACCAAACAAAAAGGCTCCCGTGACCCGCGGCCGCCGCTCTCCTGTTTCATCCTCACAGCCACCCCTCCGAGGTGGGCCGGGAGGGGGGGGGTCCTGCCCACGAGCCCCGCCTCAGTTCTGCGGCGTGTGAAGAGCGCGCCGAGAGTGACGTCATCCAAGGCCGCCGCCCGTGGCTGGGCAACGGCCTCCGCGCGGGAGGGCGGTGGCGCGCAGGCGCCTGGCGGGTGGGCGGGGCTACTGGCGGCCACGTGTTGTGCGTGGCGGGAGCTCCCGCCTTTCCGGCGCCTCGAGGCGGCTGTGCGGCCCCCCTTCCTCCCTCTCCCCCCCCCCCACAACTGGCGCCCTGTGAGGCGGGGTGGGGTGGTGATGGGGGGGGGGCTGAGCCCGGTTCAGGAGGGGCGGGGAGAGGGAGAGAGTCTGGCTGCAGCCTGGGGTCACGATAGGGTCATGGAGCTGGAAGGGGGCCGCCAGGGCCGTCGAGTCCAGAGCTGCCTCGACTGTGTAACGGAGTGTGTGTGGGGGGGGGGGGGGTCGCGAAAAATTTGGCAACAGTATGCAAAATTGCTTTCGTCTTTAATAAATGCCAAAAGTATAGGTATACCAAAGAACTGTTTTAAAATAAATTTCTTTATTATTTATTATCAGTAAATGGTTGATTTGTATACCTATTTTATATACCCAGGGTTGCGTAAACATTTTTCAGGCGAAAAGGCGTTGCGAGTGGAAAAAGTTTAAGAAGCCCTGATCTAGTCTATCCCCCCTGCACAACGCAGGAAATTCACAACTACCTCCTTCCCCCCCACATCCCCAGTGACCCCCTACTCCATGCCCAGAAGATGGCCACGATTCCCTCCCTCTCATCATCTGCCTAAGGTCATAGAATCAGCCTTGCTGACAGATGGCCATCTGGCCTCTGCTTAAACACCTCCAGGGAAGGAGAGCTCACCGCCTCCCGAGGAAGCCTGTTCCACTGAGGAACCGCTCTGTTAGAAAGTTCTTCCTAATGTCTAGACCAGTGGTTCCCAACCTTTTTTTGACCAGGGACCACTAGGACTTTTTTGTTCGGTGCAGGGACCCCAAGGTTCAAAATAAAAATGCCGAGAATTTGAAAATAAACTTTAATCATAACTGTTAGTTAAAAATTAAACTTAGAATATTATTTGAATATATATTTTTATAATAAGAGAACTTTTAATTGAAAATATTAATTTATTATGGGTTTATAACTTTGTTTTGCGGACTTTAATTTAGTTCTCGCGGACCCCTGGGAGTCCACGGACCCCTGGTTGGGAACCAGTGGTCTAGACGGAAACTCTTTTGATTTCAACCCGTTGGTTCTGGTCTGACCTTCCGGGGACTTTGATTTCTCACTTGCCCTTCCCCCTGCCCTCTTTGTCTGGGCCTGCTCATAGCCCCTGGTGACTACTGGCTTCAGCTGTATCATATTGGTTGCTTTCATTAATCCATAAAAAGGACCCATCGCCACACCCCATGGCTGCTACGATTACTCATGACGTCCCTTCCCCCAAAGAAGCAGGAGTAATTTTGGCAGTTGTAGGTGATAGGCAAGGTACCTCAGTTGGAAGGCCAGGTGTTTATGCATTTATTTTCCAAAATGTATACCCTTCTGAAATTAAAGGACAATCAAATAGACCAGGGGTCTCAAAACTGTGGCTGCAGAGCCGCATGCGGCTCTTTGGCCCGTTGAGTGCGGCTCTCAGAACTTGGTTCAGAGCCCCTGCTCTTGCGCCTGCGGGTCAAAGGTGATGTGAAAGGCCTTTCTCTGCCTCCTGGAAACTAGGCCAGTGCCAGTCAGAGGCGGCCTTGGCAGAGGGGGGGGGCCTGATGCAGGCGTGGGGGGAAACGCCACCCCCCCCCACCCCCAGTTCAGCACAGCGGCTGTGTGAGGGCAGCATTCTCTGGGTGGGCCAGCAGAGGGCGACGTCTGCCCAGCATCAAGGGCCGGCTCCAGCCCGTAAAGCCCTATGAGGAAAGGCTGCGGCATCTGGGACTTTTTCCGTTTGGGGGGGGGAAAGGAACTAAGGATGCAGGGGGGCACACGGTAAAGCTTCATAAAATTATGCAGGGGGTACAAAGAGTGGACAGAAAGAATCTTTTCTTCCTCTTCCAGCATGCCGGAACTCTGGGGCACTCAGAAGTAGACGGAGGACGGACAAAAGGAAATACTACGGGATTAAAATGTGGAATTTGCTGCCCCAGGACGTAGTGATGGCCACAGCTACGGTGGTGGAAAGTGCTGTGAAGTTGCAGCTCAGTTATGGTGACGTGGTAGAGCTTTCAAGGCAAGAGACAAACAAGGGTTGTTTGCCATTGCCTACCTCTGCCCAGGCACAGGTGGCTTTAGAAGGGCATTTGACAGAGTGAGGGAGGAGAGGTCCATCAGTGGCTGCTAGCCATGGTGACTAAGGGGAACCTCCATGTTCAGAGTCAGCCAGCCTCTGAAACCCAGTGCCAGGAGGCGGCAGCATCAGGGGAAGGCCTCGCCCTCCATGCCCTGATGGGTGGCCCTCCAGAGGAACTGGCTGGCCTCTGGGTGAGAAGGCAGGATGCTGGGCCAGGTGGGCCCTCACTGGTCTGACCCAGCAAGGCTCTTCTGAGGTTCTTGTGCCTGAGAGTGCTGTGGGAAACGACACATGTCAGCAAGGCAGACTGAAGGGGGAGAACCAAGTGATACTAGGAACTAGGAGAGTCCGGGACCTTCAGTCTAGAAAAAAAGATGGCCGAGGGGAGACATACCAGAGGTTTATCAAATTAAGCACGGGGCGGAGGAAGTGGCCACCGGGAGCGTTTTCTCCCTCTCCCCAAATACGAGGTCTTACGGGCACCCAAGGAAGTGGATGGCCGTGAATTCCACGGTTTAACGAATAGTTAAACCGTGGAATTCACTATCAGTGGACATAGGGGTGGCCACAAGCATGCGTGTATGTTATGTGCCATCAAGTCGCTTCCAACTCATGGCAACCCTATGAATTAATATCCTTCAGAACATCCTATCAGTAACAGCCTTGCTCAGGTCTTGCAAACTGAGGGCTGTGGCTTCCTTTATTGAATCAATCCATCTCCTGTTAGGTCTTCCTCTTTTCCTGCTGCCCTCAACTTTTCCTAGCATGATTGTCTTTTCCAGTGAGTTTTGTCTTCTCATAATGTGACCAAAGTACGACATCCTCAGTTGGGTCATTTGAGCTTCTAGGGAAGAGTTCAAGCTTGATGTGATCTATAACCCACTGGGGTTTTTTTTAGCGGTACACTATACCTGTAAAACTCTCCTTCAACACCACATTTCAGACGAATCTACTTTCTTCCTGTCAGCTTTCTTTGTTGTCCAACTATCCCAAGAGAGCAGCTCAGTTATGCCATGGCCGGCTGCATCACGAATCTCCAGGGCTGAGGATTGGGCTGCCCAAGTGGTTTGTGGAGGTGAGCTTTGTGAGGGCAGTGACTGAAGGCAGAAGCCTGTCGGGGACCAGTGCTGGGCAGGGGCGTGCCACCGGCCGGGGGATGGGGGTGGGGGCGGGGAGAGGTCTCTGCCCTGTTTGTTTGGCCCTCCAGGGCCCCTGGGGGTTCAGTGTGTGATGCTGGATGCTGGACCTGACGGGGCCTCCCTGGTCTGAGGCAGGAGGCTGTCCCTGTGTCGGGAGGGTGCTGGTCAGGGGCCTGCCTGGAGGGCCTCCTGGGGTGTGGGGCTCTTCCTGTGTAGAGAAGACCTTTGATCAACTCCTTCCTTTGATCCGCAGGCCTTCCTTTGGTGGGGAAGAGTGGTCTTTCCCCTCACGCCCTGCGTCCTGTGGGCTGGCTTCTTCCTACACTCCTGATATTTTTAAGGTCAAGCGTTTCTTGAAAGGTGCTGGCCTGTGCCTCTGGTCTAGGTAAGCCAAAGGCCCCCCCGTTCAGGGCAAGCGAGAGGTTCTTGTGGGGTGCAGGCATAGCTGATGTGAATGGGTCGGGACCACCCCCTGGCTTTGCGAGTGAGCGCGAGTGGCTCCTCTGCCTCCCCCTTTGCCAGGCAGGCCATCCTGGTGCCCCTGTTTTCTCAACCCCCCACCCTACCCCCAGCTGCTGCCTCCCGCTCCCTGCTTGCATCTCACCTTGCCTAACCCGCGCTCTAAATTTATCACGCTGTGCCTGTCCAGGCGTCCACTGTCCCCTGGCACAGAGCGTGGCCTCTGGAGGGGGGCTCGGCTTGCTGAGCAGGGTGAGGTCTCTGGGGCCCTGGCAGGGAGCGCCAACCGCAGGCTGCTGTCCGGATAATGCCCCGTCTGTTCCCTTGGAAAGTGCGGCTGGGTGGGCGGCCGCCAGGTGGCGCTCCTGAGCCACAGAGGCTGGAGCTGGCCGAGCCGGAGGGTCGAGCGCGGGGGTGGGGGGGCTTCTGTGTGCCCCCTGTGCGCTTGTGGGTGTCGCAGCACACGCGCTCCGCAGGGCTCCAAGAGTGGGCGCACGGACACCGCTGGGGCAGGCGGAGGCCTGTCTGCTGTGGGGCTGCCTTCCCAAGCACAGGACCGTGTGCTGGGGAGGGGTCGAGCCCCCTCCTGCTTCAAGAGGGAATTGGCCCCGAGCATCCGTACGGCTCAATCTGAGACACAAAACAAACTCTGGACCCCTCAGCTCTACCTGCACCAGGTGAAAAAAAATTACAGTAATACCTCTAAGCGTGTGCAGAGAGCAAAGGAAACAGTGTTAGAAGTGCCAGGCTTGCTAGCTCAGTGTGGTGGTGGCATAGTTTGGCACTCAGCTCCCCACACACTTGAGGCAATTGGGGCCAAAGCACCCCCCCCCAAAAAAAACACCCTTTTCCAGCCAGTGGGGATGTTTCTTCTTTGCAGATGTCCCTGCCATGATCTTGCATTCAACAAATGTTCACAGATACATGACGCATGACCAATTTAATGATAAATGGATATTGGTTCTTGTAGGTTATCCGGGCTGTGTAACCGTGGTCTTGGAATTTTCTTTCCTGACGTTTCGCCAGCAACTGTGGCAGGCATCTTCAGAGTAGTAACACTGAAGGACAGTGTATCTCAGTGTCAAGGGTGTAGGAAGAGTAATATATAGTCAGAAAGGGGTTGGGTTTGAGCTGAGTATTGTCCTGCAAAAGTATTGTCCTGTAAGTATCAAGATAATGTGCTAATGAGGGTGTGGTATGTTAATATGGAACCATTGTATCCTGAAGTGATCTGTTAATGTGTGTAATCCAAAGCTAATCTGCATGGCTATTGTTGAATGTTGTCTTTGTTAGTCTGGAGGTTTTTTAGAACAGGAAGCCAAGCCTTATTCATTCTTAAACTCTCCTCTTTTCTGTTAAAGTTGTGCTGATGTTTATGAATTTCAATGGTTTCTCTGTGCAATCTGACAAAATAGTTGGTAGAATTGTCCAGTCTTTCAGTGTCTTGGAATAAGACCCTGTGTCCTGTTTGTGTCAGTCCATGTTCAGCCACTGCTGATTTCTCAGGTTGGCCAAGTCTGCAGTATCTTTCATGTTCTTTTATCCTTGTTTGTATGCTGCGTTTTGTGGTCCCGATGTAAACTTCTCCACAGCTGCAAGGTATACGATATACTCCTGCAGAGGTGAGGGGGTTTCTTTTGTCTTTTGCTGATCGTAGCATTTGTTGTATTTTCTTGGTGGGTTTAAACACTGTTTGTAGGTTATGTTTTTTCAAAAGTTTCTCCATCCTATCAGTGACTCCTTTAATAAATGGCAAGAATACCTTTCCTATGGGAGACTGTTTTTCCTGAGTTTTCTGATTTTTGTTTGGTTTAATGGCCCTTCTGATTTCATTCTTGGAGTAGCCGTTTGCTAGCAGTGCGTGATTTAGATGATTAGTTTCTTCCTTGAGAAACTGTGGTTCACAGATCCGTCTTGCACGGTCCATTAATGTTTTGATTATTCCTCTTTTCTGTCGGGGGTGGTGGTTGGAGTTTTTGTGTAAGTAGCGATCTGTGTGAGTTGGTTTCCGGTAGACCTTGTGACCTAACTGAAAGTTTGTTTTACGGATGACAAGGGTATCAAGAAATGGGAGTTTACCCTCAATTTCCTTTTCCATGGTAAACTGAATGTTTGGATGGATATTATTAAGATGGTTTAGAAAGTCCATTAATTTTTCTTCACCGTGGCTCCAAATGGTAAATGTATCATCTACGAACCTGAACCAGACTGTAGGTTTGTAAGGTGCTGATTCTAATGCTGTCTTTTCAAAATATTCCATGTAAAAGTTTGCTATTACTGGACTGAGTGGACTTCCCATAGCTACTCATAGTTACACAGCCCGGATAACCTACAAGAACCAATGAACTCTGACCGTGAAAGCCTTCGACAATAAATGGATATTATTTTATAGATATGCTGAGGCCCAAGGCTAACTGAACTAAATCCAAAAACTTAATGATTCATAACAATAACGTAAGTGTAAGTGTAGAGTAGGATATCGCCTTGCCAGCCGTGATGTGTGGAGGGTGGTTTTTCTTTTTATGAACCCCTTTGCAATTTCACCTGGACAACAGTAAGAAAGAATATCTGTGTAGTCTGCTTGACGAGTATTTACGACATTTATGTACGTGACATTTTTCTTTTCTTTTTTTCTAATTGTAAGACGGGCACCCTCTATCATTACCCACCCCAATTTTTCCTTCTGTATCCTTATTATAAAATAAATAAAATTATTTTTTTTAAAAACCACGAATGTTCACAGCCACCTCAAGCACATTTTGGAGAGTGCAGGTGGATATCAATCTGTTAAAGAAATACAAAATGAACAAGATGAGATTTTTTGTTGAACTATTTAGGAAGACTCCTAGGTAAAAATAGAGAATGTTTACTTTTCCGTATTGTTTTTGCCTGTTATTGGAAAAAGAAGTTTTCCCTGAATAGACAAGAATGACCGGACAAAGTAGAAGATTGTCTTTGCCCAGCCAGATTAACTTTCCTTTAGAACACTAACAATCCTACTGGTATAGATGACTGGAGCCATGCTATGGCACGTATGGAGACAATGGGGAAGATTTAATGGTACACGTTATACTGGGTTTTTCCTTTGTATTTATGTGATCCAAAAATTGAAAAACAAAGTAAACGAGAAAGATCACAAGACACGAGGTGACCTTCAACGCATGGCGACCAATCAGTTGCTCCAGACCCAAGAGTAGGGGCAGCTCTTGCCGCAGACCCCTCCCTGCTTCCTTGCCAGGGGGCTCTGGTGCGGACGTGCCGTTGGCCACAGCCGAGGCAGGCGTCTGGGGGCAGCCCCCCCCATCTTCCAGGCACCTGCTAAAAATAGCCAGGCCAGGTGGCCCTGCGTGGGCCTGGCCCAGCGCAACGCCCTTCCTCCCCTGGAGCAGCTGCCTTTAGTTGCACACAAAAAGGCCAACGCCGGTGGCCCAAGAAGGTGGGCGGGTGGGGGGACACCCACAGGACATCTTCCCTTTTCTGAGACTGCATGGCCACCATCTGATTTCTAAATCCTCAGGACACAGAAGTCAGTGGACTGATTAATTTTGGGAAATGCAGCAAATCCCACTCGCTATCCAAGTCTACTCCTCAGTCCTCAGAAGGAGATGCAGAATCAGGGGCTTTTCAGACCAGGATGGGAGTATGTTGCTGGTCGCCCCCACAGCGGCAAGGCGGGCACAGACTCTGCCAGCTCCGTTTTGGCATGCCAACGGCCTCCAAAGATCTTCTGCCTAAAGGGGACCGGCACAGCCAACAAGCCAGAGCTGAGGCACTCTGAATGTGCCAGATAGGTCAGAGGTCAGGTCTGTTGGGACCCACAGAGGGGCCTTTCCAGTCACCCCTCCCCCGACTTCGGAGCATCCTCCCCAGAGCAGACAGGGGCGTCCAGCTGCAGGCCTTTCAGAGTATGGTGACGCCAGTGCGAGGGCAGCGCCAGGACCAATGCCTGCTGGATTTTTCAGTGTTGTGGGTTTTAAGCCTCATTGTTGTAAACTGGATTTTAAAATGCTTTACAAGTTGCTTTGGGAGCCTGTGAGGGCTAAACATTGAATGATAAACACTCTTCCTATTTTAAGTGGCACCTGAAGAGCAGGGCAGTGGCAGAACTTGGCAGAGGCTTGGTTTCTTCTGTCAAGGGTTCAGCACAGGCAACAAGCCTGCAAACAGCAGCCCAACAAAAGAAACTTCACGGGA
This sequence comes from Euleptes europaea, assembly GCF_029931775.1. Classification (NCBI taxonomy): domain Eukaryota; kingdom Metazoa; phylum Chordata; class Lepidosauria; order Squamata; family Sphaerodactylidae; genus Euleptes; species Euleptes europaea. The sequence goes on from NC_079315.1 coordinate 123,419,188, forward strand.
ACAGGAGCAGCATGTTGCCAAAGGTCCTCTGTCGAAGGCAAAGGGCCCCGTTGTTTTTTCCCTCCCCATCCACACAGTCCAGGCCGGACAAGGGGATGCTGGCCAGGGGCTGCGCTCTAAAGAGTGATGGGCCATTGCCAAGATGGGCCCTGGAAGCACCCTCCCCGGATGCCAGGAGAGCTGGGGGCCAGGAGGCACATTGGCTGGCACAAGGGAGCACCGGCGGCAGCGGTCTGAATGGCAGCACCGGGCCCTGGCTGAGCAGCAGCCTCTCCAGCTCTCCTTGGTATGTGAGGACAATCTGGCAGGCCTGGACTGGGATCCAGCTGCTCTCCAGCTCGGCGTTCCCCTCGACAGGAGAAGCTGCTGACTCATTCGATCCGTTCAGGCCGCAGCTCTGGTTTCCTCCTTACCTTGTAGGCGCCGCTGCAGGCTTGCTGGGCTGGAGGGGGCCGGGCCTGCTGTGAATGCCAACATGGCCCCTGAGCGTGGTCTCTGCCCGCTTTCTCTTTTGGCCGGATTGGCTGGGGTGCCCGTGCTGCTCTGCAGAATCCAGACTGCTGCCCACCCCCCAGCCCCCCACCTGCCAGCGGGGAGCTCTTTGGGACTGACGCAGCTGCTGAGGCCCAGGCCCTCCACAGCCCTGCCAGGATAGAACAGACTGGGGGGGGGGGGGCTTGTGACCGGGTGTGTGTGTCTGCTTTCAGAGACATCACTGCTATTAGCTGTATCCCCCACCCTCTCCCAACTGCTGAGGGGATGGAGGACACTGGCATGGGTAAACACAGGAAACCCCCTCCCCTGGCCGAATCCAGACCGCAGCGTGGAAGTCCCCACTAGGGGCTACTGGGGGTCTGCTGCAGGCCTTCTGCACCTACTGGGAGACGCCGGGGCTCTCTGCAGGGGGAAACTCCATCACCAGGAAGATAGCGCCTCACCCACTCCCCATCTGGCAGGAGCACAGATGTCCTCCTGTCTCCTGGGAGACCCTCCAGATTCCAGCTAGATAGATAGCATTGATAAAAAAAACCCCACAAACAACAATCCTAAGTGATACACGTGCTGAGCTTGGGGCCACCAAACGAGAGCCCCCCATGAACCCCAAGAGAGCGTCAGAAGAGCCCCTGCTGGATCTGACCAATATGCAGGTCCGTCCAGTCCAGCATCCTGTTTCATACAGCTGCCAAAAACAGGGCACAGAGGCCGAGGCCTTCCCCTGATGTTGCCTCCTGGCACTGGGATTCAGAGGTTGACTGCCTCTGAATATGGAGGTTCGTTCCACTCACTATGGCTAGTAGCCACCGATGGACCTCTCCTCCATGAACCTGCCTAATCCCCTTTTAACGTCACCTGTGTTCATGGCCCTCACCTCAGCCTCTGGCAGTGAATTCCACAGTTTAATCACTCACTGGGTAAAGAAGTATTTAATGTTGTTCATCCTGAATCTCCTGCCCAAAGGCTTCATGGGATGTTCTAGTATTTTGGGAGAGGGAGAAAAAGTTCTCTTTGTTAATCCCATTGCATAATTTTATAGCCCTCTATTGTGTGCCCCCCCTTAGTCATCTCTTTCCTGCACTGAAAAGCCCCAGCCTCTCTGGCCTTTCCTCATAGGAAAGGGGCTCCAGCCCCCTAACCACCTGGGTGGCCCTCTTTGGCACTTTCCCCAGCCCTGCTGTGACCTCTATGAGATAAGCGTGACAAGAACGGCACACAGTATCCTGAACGAGAGGACACCCGACAGACCTGTGCAGGGGCTTTTCAGCACTGGCCAAGCTCAGCTTAATTGGCCCATTTGGGAAAAAGAAGCAGCGGCGGTGAAACACGCATTGACAGTCTGGAGACACTTTCTGGAAGGTTCTGAAACTCCCTTCCAGGTTTGGACGGATCACAAGAACCTTGAGGCCTTAACCGGGACTCACAAACTCACCGCAAAACAAGTTAGATGGGCGGACTTCTTTTCTCGATTTCGTTTTGTGATCAAACACATTCCGGGCAGGAAAAACCGTTTAGCTGACGCTCTTTCCCGGCTCCCCCAATACCCAGTTAAGGTGGAGCGCCCCACTGAATCCCTATTTACTCCAGAGCAAAGAGATATCCTACCCACCCTAGCAGTTCAAACGCTCGCTCAAGCGTGGCAAACCCAGACCGTGAGTAACTCCTCTCCGCTCACTGAGGGGGCTTCACCTCCTGTTCCTCCGCTGTCGCTCGGAGATGCTAGTGGTAACGCTCCAGCCCAGCCCCCAGCAGGGAGTGAACCTGTTGTCCCGGAGGGACTGCACAGTTCCTTCTGTGACGCTTTGATCCGCGAATGCCAAGCAGAGATGAGTAACAATGCCCTACCTTCTGGTCTTGAGCGACGGGGGGAAATGTGAGTGAAAGACACTAAATGGTACGTGCCTAAAGCTTTACGGGCGGAAGTGTTAGGACTTGCTCATGGAGCGAAAACCGCTGGACACTTTGGTTTTGTTAAAACGTTGCATTTGCTCCGTCGTCAGTTCTGATGGGCGGGTATGCGTTCAGACCTGGACTCCTTCATCCGCAGCTGTCCAATATGCGCCACTGCGAAACGTCCTACCGGCAAACCCACCGGGGTACTAAAACCTTTAGAAGTGCCTCAGGGGCCATGGGAAGTCATTGCCATGGATTTCATGACTGATCTGCCGTTAAGCCAAGGGAAAACTGTACTATGGGTGATTACTGACCTTTTTTCCAAACAGGTGCATCTAGTCCCTTGTGCTGGCATACCCTCGGCTCAAAGACTGGCTCGCTTGTTTGTAATACATGTTTTCAAATATCATTCGTTCCCGCGCAAGATAATTTCCGACCGCAGGTCGGTATTCGTAACCAAATTTTGGAAAGCGTTCCTCAAATTAGTTGGAGTGGAACAAGGGTTGTCAAGTGCGTTTCACCCCCAAACGGATGGATAAACCAAAAGAGTCAATGCTGTACTAGAATGTTATCTCCGTTGTTATGTGAATTATCACCAAGAAGATTGGGTTGACCTATTACCTTTTGCAGAGTACGCATATAATAATTCTGTTCATCAGTCCACAGGTTTCAGTCCCTTCCGCATTGTGCACGGCAAAGAATTTGGACCTGTAGGTCAGGTGGATGTGTCGGGGGAGGAGGGGGGCGCGGAGATATTGGATTGGATTCAAACCATACAGTCTACGTGGCCTTGGTTAACCAAAAACCTGGAACGGGCCAAGAGACAGTATAAAGCCCAGGCTGACAGGCATCGGGCCCCTGGTTGGACATTCAGGGTGGGTGATCTGGTTTATCTCTCTACCAAGAATCTGCAATCTCTGCGACCCTCTAGAAAGCTAAGTGAGAAGTACATCGGGCCTTTTCCTATTTCTTGGAATCATTAACAAGGTAACGGTGGAGTTGCAACTGCCTAAAACGTTAAAGAGAATCCATCCAGTGTTTCATGTCAGTTTACTGAAACAGTACGTACCAGCACCTCAGTGGCATCCAGAAAATCCCCCAGAAGTTCCTGAAATGGTGTGGGGGGGGGGGGGAGGAACACTGCGAAGTGTCCAAGATTCTTGACTCCCGTATCCATGGGGGGGGGGGGCTGGAGTACCTAGTCCGTTGGAAGCATTTCAGCCCCGCCCAGGACAAATGGGTTAAGCATCGTCATATCTCCGCCCCTCGCCTACTACGTCAGTTCCATGCCTCTTATCCAGATAAACCCGCCCCATTGAACGAGAAGGGGAGGGGGGGCCTTGGGGGGGCAGAATGTGAGCTCCAGGCAGCTGGCCTTCAAGGTTCTGTTTCTCAGAAGTTTGTTATGACTGCTGTCTCTCCGTTTGAGTGATAACTGTAATCTACCATGGGAAGCAGGCTCGGCCTGGTAACCAACTGTGCCTTTGGTTTTCTGTATCTGTTCCAACCTGTCTGTATTCCCCCCAGTAGAGTCCTCGTACCTTCCCCTGTAAGTTCCTGCTACTCACCTTATGCTTCCCAAATAAACCAGCCTCTTAGAATACCCTGTCTGGACGTTTGGTGACTGGGATTCAACAGGTGAACTCAGACCTTATGCCAGCCCCCTTCCAGTCACTGCTGGCCCTCTTGATCAACGGCCCCTTTGGTGCACATGTCGTGGCCAATGGAAAATGCAAGGGGACCGAGAGGAGGGGTAGATCATTCTGGGCTGCGCTCTGGGCATCTGGTGGAGCCTCAGGTTAAGACAGCTCTGCACCTGGAGGAGCCTCTGCTTGGCATGCAGAAGGTCCCAGGATCAATCCCCAGCATCTCCAGTTAAAAAGGACCAGACAAGTAAGTGATGTAAAAGACCCTTCTCTGCCTCAGAAACTGGAGAGCCGCTGCCGGCCTGAGTAGACGACACTGACCGTGATGGTCTGGTTCAGCATAAGGCAGCTTTGTGTATCCACGTACTTCCGTCAAATGCTCAGGGAGGGCCTGTAGAGACAGAAGCCTAGAAACAGGCTTTGTGGGGAGAGGGGCTAAATCAGATGTACATCCTGCCTCTTCCCTAATGCTGGAGCGCTCTCAGGCACTCCGTGTCCTTCATGGGAAGCAGATTCAGGACAAAGAAGGGGAAGCCGATGGCTAAGCAAACGAGCCGGCCTTTGGCGGCAAGAGGTTTTCCCTGGAAGCCAACAGCCTCCTTGCACGCTGGCCAGAGGGGCATCGTCCCCCTGAGCACTGGCCTGTGTGCGCACACAAAAGCGGCCCAGAGCCAGAAGCAGGGTGAAAGCATTCTTGGAGGCGGGTGTCATCCGTGCCTTGGAAGGCATTTCCAGGGCCCCTTCCCCCCCCCCCCCGCCGGCCAGCTGTTTGTAGCCTGCCACGTGCCGGGGGCGTTCCTCTTTGTTGACTTTGGCTGGGGGAGCCAATGACCTTGGAACAGGCCTGGCAAGGAGGCGGCCTCTGGGAGTGCGTGTGGAGGGGGAGCGTTCGCCCTGTGAATCAGGAAACTCACTAGGGACGACTCACATTCCCAATAGAGAGGGGGCAGCCAAGGGGGGGGCCTCAGCTGCTCACAGGCATCAGCTGCTGTCAGAAACCAGCAGGCCCCTCCCAGGCTAAACTTGGCCCCTGGGCAATGGGGGGAGGGAATTCTTTGTTTGGCTTGCTCTTTTCCAGACCCCCCCCCCCATCAAGTGGTCTGCAAGGGGGGAGGTGGGCATTAGTTCCTGCTTTGACAGATATAGCTCAGTGCAGCTTTACTTCCTCTGCCCCCCACCCTCAAGATTTCCATGACTGCCCAGAGAGGAAAGGCCCACAAGCCCGGGGAAGGGGGGGGGGCACAGGCAGCCTCGGCAGGGGGGTTGCCTTTTCCCAAGCTGGATGGAAGTCTGTGTGGTTGGGAGGGGGTGTGTGTCCCAGTGCATGTCTACCTCCCACAGAAAGGGGATGAGGGGGGAGCCAGGCTGCCCCACCCAGGAAGTGTATATTTGTGCAGAAGCTGGGAAAGTTCCTGACCCCAGTGTGTGTTTGTGTGTGTGTGTGTGTGGGGGGGGGTATGCCACAAAGCCAGGCCAGCAGTTCAAAAGAAAACAACTCAGGAAAGAGTGAGCCCCCCCCCGCCCCCGCTTGCTGCAGGCCTGAAGAGCAAGTGAAGTCCAAAGCCCGACCCCAGCCTGTCCAAAGCTTGCGGGTGGGGGGGAGCTGCTCCGCCTTCCTTCGTTCCCAGCAGTGGCGGTGGCGGTGGGGGGGGGGGTCTTTCTGTGTCCACAGAAACATCCCTGGCCTGTGCCTCCCCTGAGCTCAAGAGGGGCATGCTAGGACCCCCCTGGGGAACGGCTGCCCCCTCCCCAAGAGCCAGAGCAGCCCATGATCCCATTGCCTGGAAGAGCCTCCCACGCTGCTGCTGGCGTGACCCTTCCTCTCCACTCTGGCCTCCCAGAATACAGCCCCCTCCCCACAATGATGCCTCTCTTGGTTCCTCCCCAGGATCCCTTGCCATAACCCACCTGAAACCCACGCCTGGGGGGGGGGCAGGCACCCCAGCCAGCCCCCGCCCCCTCGCTCCCCCACCGATGCCAAGGGTGACCTGCGACCTCCTTCTGGGAAGGGGCTGCCCGCCTCCTCCGGGCTCAGCCCAGAGCTCCAGGCGTCAAGCGCCCCCCCCCCCTCACCCCACGCTCGCCGCCACGGAGGAAGGAGCTGCAGGCCGGCACCCCACCCAGGCTCACGGACGGGGGGGGGGCAGGAGAGGCCAAGCATGGCGCCCGTGGCGACGGGTCCGTGGGCATTTAGACTCCTCGAGTGGGGAGGGGACCGCCAGGGTCATCTGCACCATGCAGGAAATGCACCGCGACCTCCCCCCCACCCCACCCCCCCCAGAAGATGGCCAAGGGGCCCTCCCGCTCATCATCGGCCTTCAGGCCACAGGATCAGCCTTGCTGACAGGTGGCCATCTAGCCTCTTGCTTAAAAACCTGCGGGCAGGAGAGCTGTCCCCCCCTCCCGAGGAAAACTGGTTCCACCCGGGGGCCGGGGGGTGGTGCGGGGGGGGGGCTTCCTGAGGTCGGGAAGGGAACTCTGCTGGTGTCCTTTCCGCCCCGTGGTTCTGGTCCGCCCCCTCCGGGCTGTGCTGTGGGGTTCAGCCCCCCACCTCCACTTGGAGGGGGAGTTGATTGGGGGTGGGGGGAGCGTCGGTCCCTGCAGTGGGGCGGGCGAAGGGGCTCCCTCCTCTCCCCATCGGCTCAGCCTGCCCCCCCACCCCCGCCGCCGTCCCTGCAAGGGGGCTCGGGGCGGAGGGGGCCGCGGGTGGCGCGGGGGGGGGGCTTGGTCGCGGGGGCGCGCATCGCAGCGCGCCTCTCGTGCACGCGCCCCGCAGAGGGGGAGGGGAGGGGAGCGGCGGCCCCTCCCGGCCAATGAGCGAGCCCGGCCGCCTCTGCGCCCGCCCCCCCCAGGACCCCCCCCGCCGGGTCTCCGTGGAGACGAGGACGCCGCCGGCGGAGGGATGGCGGGCGAGGGGGGCGCGGAAGGGTGAGCGGGGGGGGGAGGGCAGCCCCTCCTCTCCTGGGGGGCGGGTGGGCCGCGGGTGGGGCCCCCCCCTCCCTCCCTCCCTCCCTCCCCCCTCCCCCCTCCCTCCCCGTCGGGGGGCGTCGCTGAGCGCCTCTTCTCCGCAGGTGGGAGCCGCCGCCGCCGCCGCGGGCGGGGGAGGCGGAGGGGTCCTCGGCCGCCCCCGATTTGGCCGCCCCCCCGCCGCCGCCGCTGCTGCTGGAGGCGCCCCCCGGCCCCGCGCCCGCCCGGGAGCCCCCCGCCCGCGGGCACTGCCTGCTGGGCAACTGGCAGGAGGAGGTAAGGCGGCGGCTCAAGGGGGGGGGGCGGATCGCGCGGGCCTACCTCGCGGGGCCCTCGCACGGGCCGGTCAGGCCGTAGGAGTGCTGCGGCGGGGGGCCGGGGGGGGCGCACCTGCCCCCAAAGCAGCCCCTGGCTCGCATCGGGCGCAGCCCCCGCCAAGGGTTTCGGGGCGCCTTTGGGGTCGCCCGCCGCTCTTGCCGGGCCGGGTGCCGGTGCCGTCTCGCACGCCTGCCGCTGCCCGAGGGGGAAGGGGGGGCCGGGCCTGCCGCCCGCCCTGCCCCACAGCCCCCCCCCGCTTTGCCGTTGCAGAGGGCCACCAACGAGCTGGACCGCGTGCCCAGGGCCGGGGCCGGCACGGAGGGCTTCTACTACCGGCACGGGCACCCCGCGCTGCTCACCCTCCGCTGCCTCGCCCGCCTCTCCGACAGCACCACCATGCACGACTCCTTCCGCAGGCCCGGGAGGACGGGGCTCCCCGGGAGAGGTGGGGGCGGGGGCCCGGCTCTGGGGACACGCGGGAAGGGCAGGGAGGGGCAACAGGGGTGCCTGTGGGCTCCCCGCCCCCCCTCCCCTTTTGGCTTTCCTGCCCTGGTCCTGCCACAACCCCCGGGGGCTGTGGGGTTTGGTCCACCGAGCGGGCTGCGTGCCCAGACCCCTCCAAGCTGCCGGGGTCCAGGATCCTTGGCTTCACAAACATCTGGGTGGGCCAGATGGTCACCCTTGAGATCCAGCATACTGGGGGGGGGGGGATTTGGACCAGCCCTTCACAAAGTGAGGGGAGGGTGTCCATAACGCTCCGGCTGCAGTTCTCACCTGAGCCCCGCCAAGGCCGCTCTGCAGGGAGGGTGTCACGGGGCAGGGCAGCTTCCTGAGGCAGCCCAGCCCCTCGGGAGACCTTATTTGCTAGGCCGGCCAAGGGGCAAAAACCTGGCGATCCGCCTCAGGGGCAGCGGATGCCCTCCCACGCTGCTCGCCTTCCACCCGGAGCCAGGGGCTTTAACAGGAGGAGCCAGAGAGCCACGCAACTTGCCGGGGCAAACGTCTGTGGCACTCTCCGCTCCAGCGGCCCCTGCAGTGGGGCTGCAGGCCCCTCTGCTGTCTGTGGGGCAGGAGGGGAGGGTTCTGGAATCCTAGAGTTGGAAGGGGCCATCAAGTCCCACCCCCTGCTCAATGCAGGATGGGCCTAGAGCATCCTTAGCAAGTGCATGTCCAGCCGCTGCTTGAAGACGGCCAGGGAGGGGGTTCCACTGTTGAACAACTGGCCCCTTCCCCCAGCTGGCCCCTTCCCGCCTGTAATTTCAAGCAAGAGCGGCAGCCCCCCCGCCCATCCCCAGCACAGCCTTGTGGGAATGGGGTCCCTGGGCTTTGGGCTCCCCCCATCCTGTCTCCCCCCCTCCGGCCCCCATCCCATGTGGGCCATCCACTCTGACCTCGCCGTGCCATTCTCTCCCAGGGCAGCGGGAGGCCATGACGGAGTGGCTCTTGTACCAGAAATACAGGTAAGCGCACGTCTCCCCTCCTCCCCCAGGGGCAGGGGGCAATTCCTGGCCCCTTCCCAGCCCAGAAGGTTCTGGCTGGCCATCCATGGGCCTTACCCATTCCCCAGCCCAGGCATCAGGAGGGGACGGGCCCCAGGAAAGTCTTGCCTCATGGCCCCTTTTTTAAAAACTTCTTTGGGAGCGTTGGCACAGCCCTGCGGACAAGGGGCCTACTGAGAGACACACGTGCTCTGCTGGCCGCAGTCTTTCCAAAGCCCCACACCAAAGGCTCTCCCCTGAATAGGGGACGGCTGGCTTCTATCTCCCCCCCCCCCCGCCACAGACTGCTTCCTACCCAGTGAAGGAATGAGTGCATGAGACCAGGGGAGCGGGGGGGGGGGATGTCTCAGCTACAACCCTGCCCAACTTTTGGAGCGTAGTTGGGGACGAACCATGAAGGGTCCAAGATGCCGGCTGGTCAGAGGAGCGGCTGAGTGGGGGGGGGGGGCCTCCAGGCAGAGTGGGAAGGGCCCATTCTTCCTGCTCTGGCCCAACAACCACCTGATCGAATTCCGGCGTGCCAGGGCGCACGAGGGCAGTAGCGCTGGCTCTCTCTGGGGGGTGGGGAGAGGGGGCTTCCTTCCTACCCATTCCCTGGAGCCAATTCAGTCGTGCTGCATCCCACTGCCCCAGGGAGGCTCTTTGGGAGAGGAGGGAGCCCTGCCGGATTCTGCTTCTCAGCCTGCACAGCATCCCCATCTCCTGCTTGCCCCACGGCCTTCAGGGATTCCTGAGGACTCCAGCCCCAGGGGGTGGGGGGCCCTGTCTTCCGCTCCCCGAATAACCCTGCTGCTGCTGTTCTCCTTGTGCGCAGCAAGGAGGTCTTCAAGGAGGATGTCGACCCTCCCCGCGGCCCCATGGAGTCCCTGTCTACCACTCACCGGGACTATCGTCAGGAGGGCTTCCTCTCTGTGCCCCCTGCCCCCACCAAGGTGAGAGACGACTGGCGTGGGACTGAGCGGGGTGCTGCTGGACCACCCTTTGCGGCCAAACCACCCCCCTGCCCAGGCTGTAACTGGCACACACCTGTTGCTCTCTGCAGCCCCACGACTACCGGATGGAGCAGCCTCAGACATTCTGGCTGGAACACGCCCGACAGGTGCCTGTGAGTGAGACACCCCACTCCCCCCTCCTTCGCCCACCACTTGTCTGGGCCTGCTGCTCAAAGCTCCCGTTCCTGGATGCAACTGTGCAGGGCCGTGGCTGCGGCCAGAAAGGGGGGAACTCTCGGGTGGTGACCCCCAGCCTCCAGCGCTTGGCGAGAGGCCCTGTCCCAGAGCAGGCCCAATGACCGACCGACTGACCAACCGTGCTGCCTCTCAGGTAGGCAGAGAGGGGAAACTCCCCTCCCAACAGGAGAGGCGGGAGGGGGGAAGCTCTTCTGGCCTTTCTCCTTCTCTCTCCAGGGGGTCTCCAATATCCGGACCGGTGACACCCCCTTCAGGAAGAACGCCTCCTTCACTACTCCTACAACAGAGAACCTTGACCAACTCTCACCTGACCGCCCAGAGAACTCCTCACAGCTCTAACAAAATGAACGGGCTACCAGAGATGCCCGCTCCCCGCCCCCTGTTCGCCAGCTCCCATGGGTAGGGCTAAAGACGGAGCCCATGCGCTCGCCTGGCATTTCAGCCCTTGCAGAGCTCGTCTCTGCCCCTGCCCTGGCGGGTTGGCACATGCCGCCTGCTTTCATGCACCCTGCTGCCCTCCCCGCCCCCAACAAAACACACACACACCAACACAAGGGCCGCCCAGTCTTTTGGGTTAAAAAGTCTGTATTTCCACAAAATATTGTCCTGTGTTTGCATTTCTATATTTACACGGAGGGAGGGAAGGAGGGAGGAGTCACCAGGTGGCTCAGCCAGCTGAGCTGGGGGGGACAGGACGGGCAGGGGCCAGGAACCAGCCAGGCCCCTCCGGGGAGCAGGTCCAGGAGCAAACAGGACACAGCCCTGCTCCGGACGCTGCAGGGCCCTCGCTGGCACGTGGGGGGCTGCTGGTGTCATGGGGGCAGAGAGGGGGCCCGGCAGCCCCGCCTGCTTCGGCACAGCCAAGCAGGGGCCTCTCCGGCCAGGGGGGTCTTCCTGCCCCTGCTGTCCGTCTCTCTCTCTCTCTCTCACACACACACTTCTTGCTCCAAGGCAAAGCAAGCTCCTATGCAGCTGCGACTCTTGCTGGGAGCAGCCGTGGCCTTGCACCCTTAGTGGGAGGAGTCACGGGAGGGGTTGGAGCCACATCAGATGACACCGTTGTCCTTCTCACCCAGCAACCAGAAGGTTCGCATTTTCCCCTTGCCCTGCCACGGGAGGAGAAGGAGGTCAGCCCCGGGCCAGGATGCTTGCCTTCCTCTCCCAGCCAGCGAAGTGGGATCCTGGTCTCCAGGGGGGCTGCCCCCTGCAGAGCCAGTCCCCCCAAGAACAGCAAGAGGCCACAGAAAGCTGCCCTCTCAAGGGAAGGGGCCAGCTCTGGGGAAGCCCACTCCCCATTCCCCCTCCAAGGTGGATCACCGGGCAGAACCCACCTTCATCTCCACGTCTCCCCTCAGCTCCAGCTCGAAGCAGCCAAACTCGTCCAGGATCTCCTTAGTGGAGGACGAGACATGGATCTTCAGGGCTGGAACGAACCAAGCAGGCGGTGGGGAACCAGTCCCGGCTGGCAGGGGGGAGGGGGTCAGGGTCTGAGGGGTCTGGCTAGGCAGGCCCCCGGGGAGAGAGGGTGGGGGGACAGAGCCCTGCCGGGCTGTGGGAAGTCTCACCCTCGCCACTGGACTCCATGCGGGAGGCGGTGTTGACCGTGTCCCCGAAGAGGCAATACCGCGGCATCTTGAGGCCCACCACGCCAGCACACACCGGCCCTGCAGGGAGGGAGAGGAAGGCAGCTGCAGCCCTCGTTGCCACGGCCACCCGCCCCAGAGGGCTTCCTCCCTGGCCCCGCCCACCCCGCCACTCACCAGAGTGGATGCCGATCCGCAGGTGCAGTTGCTCGTTCGGCCTGTGCCGGATGCGGAACGTCTTCACGGCCTCCAGCAGGGCGAGGGCCATGCGCACAATCTCGTGGGCATGCAGCTTGCCGTTCCGGACTGGCAGCCCCGACACCACCATGTAGGCATCGCCAATGGTCTCCACCTGTGGGGGGGGCAGCCTCTGATTCAGCCCCGCCCCTTCCCCTTCAGTGCCGCTCGGGGACTGAGCCCGCCCCTCTCCGGCCTCCACACTCACCTTGTAGACGTCAAAGTTGTCGATGATGGCGTCGAAGCAGGTGTAAAGGTCATTGAGCAGGGTCACCACCTGTAGGGGGGACAGGCAGGTGACTTGCTTGGAGAACAGCCTCTGCCCTGGGCTAACATCTGCCCTGCAGCTTCCTTCCCCAGCTGTCCCTGGCTCACAGCAGCCTGCCAGGTGCCGATCCGCGCACGGGTGCGCCTCCCCCACTTCCTCAGCCCAGGTGATTTGCAGCAGAAAGAGTGGCCGATCTGTGCTGAAAGCGCTCTCGTGTTTGAGGAGTTCTGAAATGTGGACTGGTGCTGCTGGATCTATGGCGGCCGTTTCCCCCTCACATGCAAGTGGTCACAGGACGGTGGCCAGCTCACGCTTGTGAGGGAGGCCTCTGAGCGCCCCCGCAGATGACGGATGGGGAGCTCCTCTGTCCAAAGGCCTCCAGACGGCCACAGGGGCCTGCGTGGCCTTGGGGCTGCTTCAGACAGACCGGTCCCACTTGCCACTTTGAGCCACTGGAAGAAAGTGGCCAACCACAGACTCCAGGTGCCGTGACGAACTGGCGTCTTTTCAGCACAAGAGAGGAGGAGGGCTGTACAAGACACAAATCCCCACCGGCTGTTGGGAGGGCAGAAGGGCAGTGTGGGCTACACTGGGGAGGAATGCAAGGACCAGGACAGACGCTGCAGGGCTGATCTCCTCCCCCCCCCCTGCTGCTGCTCTTCGGCTACCTGCATGGGGGTGCTCTCCGCCGACAGGGACGTGAAGCCCACGATGTCGCTGAAGTAGATGGTGACGCAGTCAAAGGCCTCCGCCTGCACCGTCTCACCGCGCTTCAGCTGCTCAGCCACAGAGCTGTTGAGGACAAGGGCAGAGAGTCACCTGGGCCGCCTTCCCCACCCCCCGCAAGTGTGGGAAGAGGGTGTGGCACTCCCTTTGGGGAAAAGGGGGTCTGTCCCTCCCCACCAGCTACTCACTGGGGCAGGATCTGGTAGAGCAAGTTCTCCGCCTTGCGCTTCTCCTCCAGGTAGGCCTGGGTACGCTCCTCCACCAGCTTCTCCAGGTTGTTGGCGTACTGCTCCATGCGGGAGAGCAGGTTGTCCAGGATGCTGGTGCTGCCCTCCCTGCAGAGGACAAGGAGGAGCGCTTGGGGAAGGGGGCAGGAGAATGCACCTGAGAACTGAAGTGGCCTCTTGGGCCGACACTGCCTGAGGGTCCCGGCCAAGGCTCAGTCCCCCCTCCCCCTGGTCCAGCGGCTCCCTCCTCTTCCTCACCGTGACAACAGCCCCACTGGAAGCTTACAAGGGCCATGTCCAGGGGCTGCCACGGCGCGACACATGCACACGCAGCCTGGGATCTTGTCCTCTTGGAGGGCCTTTGCCCCACTGGACCCCTCCCAGGCCAGAACCCCTCCTGTTCCTCTTTTGGCACAAGCAAACGAAGACCAGAGGAGGGCCAGGGTAGCTGAGTGCCTCTTGCCTGGTCCCACAGAAATGGGCACGGGCACCCGTACTTGGCATAGATCTGTGACAGCAGATTGGCTGTCTTGACAGGGCACCTCACCCCCTCAGCCAAGGGCTGGTTGGGGTCAAGCCCCCCCCCCCGCAAAGTTCATTCTTGTGCATCTCCCTAGTGCATTCTTGAAGTGCTCAAAGTCGGGGTGGGGGCACAGCATCCCTGGATTCTGGGCTTTTCAGTGAAGTGGGAGGGCTGAGTTCGGGGTACCCACGAATGCCCAGAAGGGTGCCTGCTCATGGGTGGGGGGGGGTACCATGTACCCAGTGCTTGGCAGGTATTTATTTGCAAATCAGACCAAGGTCTGGAAGTGCCTTGATGTCTCCCCAGTATCCAAGGCAGCCTCATCTAGCCGGCAGGGAGCTCCGCTCGGCCAGAGGCAGGAGAAGGGTGCTCGCTCTGGCCAAAAAACTCCCTTTCCGCAGGTTGAGCCTGAGGCCTGAGGCTGGGTGGCCGGTGGGGGGAGGACCAGGCCACTCTCTGGGTGTCCAAGTCCAGCTACGTTTGCAGCAATGCCCCCCCCCCACACACACACACACTGCTGCTCCCAGGAGAAAAGCTGTAAGCCCCCCCCCCAGCCCTCCCCTCCTGCACCCACTTGTTGAACCGCCGGATGAAGATCTTGATCTGGGCGAAGTCAGGGCGCTCGGCCGGCTCTTGGGCCCAGCAGCGCTCCATCAGCACCGCCAGCTCCTCGCTGTGCTGCCGCGTGTCGACGGTGGGGCGGAAGTGCGGCCTCTGGCTGTTGCGCACCTTCTGCACAATCTCTGTGGTGGGGGGAGGTGGGCATGGGGGTGCAGAGGAGTGAAGTGAGCGCATGGACCGGGTGAAATGGAGACTGGCCTGGCCGTGGTGAGACGGTGGGGCAGGGGATGCATGCCAGGGCATGGAGTGCATGGCTGGCCACTGAGACAATGAGGGGGGGGATGACATGAGCATCCTGGTGCTGGTGGTGGTGGGGGACATGGTGCTGGGAAGACAGACACAGAGCGAGCGTGGTCACTTGGTCAGCAGTGGCAGTGTCAAAGGCCATCCAGGGGCGCTGGTCAGCCACACCGGGAGATTTTCCCCAGAGTTCCCCCATCCAGGGAGCAGCAGAAGCAGTGGCCATCTCTCCCCCCCCCCGCCCCCCCCACTGCTCCCAAGGGCCAGGCAGGTGAAACTAGACGAATGCTTAGGGCAGGCAGCTCCATGGCAGAACCGCATGCCTCCCAGACCCTTCCCCACCTCTCCCGTGAAGTGGGCATGCTTCAAAGGGGCACACACTCCCAGGACAGGCATAAAGAAGGTGCCGATGGTGGGACAGGTGCCAGTCCCATGAGGGCTGGCAGGGCATGCGCGGCGTGCCACACCACAGGCCGACAACTTCCCAGTCATGGGCAAAAGCAGTTCTTGGGCTGCTGGACAAAGAACGTCTGGGCTGGGGGGCACCCCCCCACATCTGGTGTTTGTGCTGCCTGCTGAAGATGGGCTCTCCACACAGCCAATCAAGGCCCACGTGACTGCAGGGAGGCCCTTGCCCAGTGGGGGGTTTGTAATAATTCCTGGAGACCTGCGATCCCTTCCCCAGATCACCAAGGTCCCCTCCCTGCCCTCACGCTCTAGAGATGAGCCAGGTGGGCCCCCAAAGTGCAGCTGGGACCATCTCTGCCTCTTCACACACAAACACACATAGAGCTGCCTCATACTGAGTCAGGCCATGGGTCCATCAAGGTCAGCATCGCCTACTCTGACTGGCAGCAGCTCTCCAGCATCTTAGGTGGAGGTCTTTCCCGTTGGCTACTGCCTGGTCCTTTTAACTGGAGAAGCCGGGGACTGAACCAGGGACTTTCTGTATGCAAAGCAGAGGCCCTCCCACTGAGCCACAGCCCCTCCCCAAATGCTAAGGCAGCTTAAGTGTACATGGAAGCGGACACGTGCAGAAGACACAAAGCTGCCTTCTGCTGAGTCTGTCCACCGGTGGTCCATCAAGGTCCGTCTGGTCCACCCAGATTGGCAGCAGCTCTCTGGGGTCTCGGCGCCTATTACAGGGCCTTTCAGCCGGAGATGCTGCTGGGGATGGAAGCTGGGACCTTCTGTGTGCCAAGCGGGTTCAGTGTTCTGCCACTGACCCACGGCCCCTCCTCCTGACTCAGGGGGCTCCTCACCTTTGGGGCTGAGGTCCATGCCCTCTACGTAGAAGGCCCCGTTGCGCAGGGCAATCTCTTGGAGGATGATCCCAAAACTGTACACGTCCGCTTTCTGCATGGCGGGAGGAGGCAGGTGCCTACTCTGGAGGAGCTCAGGGGCCGTCCACAGTTTCTCTGGGTGGTGGGGGGAGAAGGAGCCGAGAGAGAGCCAAAGGTCAAAGGACGGAGATCCTGGAGGTCCAGCTTCCCCCACAGGGGTACGCCGTGGGAACGGCCACTTCAAAAGCGGGGGCTTAGTTAGCCAAGGCAAGGCTGAACGCTGCCAACCCGGTGCTCCCCGTTCTGGGGGGAGGAAGGGAATGAGCAGGGCCAGAGGGTGGCACCATGACGGGCGGGTCACTCACTGGCATAAAGGGAATGGCTGCCCTCCCCCTCGCTGCTCTGCCGGAAGCTGGCCAGCCCGTAATCAGTGATCTTGAGCACAAAGCGGCTGTCCACCACGCAGTTGGAGGACTTGAGGCTGCCGTGGTACCCGATGGTGCTGCTGTGCAGAAAGGCCATGCCCTGTGCCGGACAGACAAGGAGGAGGCTGCTGAGGACGCCCTTGGGAGCAAGGGAGGAGGCCCACGGACCAGGCAACGGCCAGAGCAACTGGGGCCGCCAAGTGGAGAGGCGGTTGCCTGAAAGGAGAGCCCCTGAGCCGCCCAGCAAGGGAGCGACTGTAGGGCTTCTCCTGCTGCTTCCGAGGGCTGGATGAGCACATCTGGGGAAGGCCAAGCCAGGAGACGCCTCCAGGGGTGGCCCCTCTCTGTCCCGGACTGGGCCTCCCCTCCCTTCGCCATGCAAGCCGGCTCTCCACAAAGGCCCCCTCCCCTCCCGCCCCTCACCTTGACAAGGTCGTTGATGAGCGAGTAGCGGAACATCCAGTCCAGGTTGATGCTCTCGTTCTCCAGAATGTCCTGGGGGGGGGGGAGAGAGACACGTGACCACGTAGCATCACCCCGGGGGGGGGGGGGAAGGACCCATGCCCAAGCCTAGTGGAGAATGCCCTGGCCCCAGCGTCCACCCTGGGATGGCCACCCACGCCTAGGCTGCCCCCCTTCCAAGCCCCTGCCAGTGCCCAGTCCCACGGCAGCATCGCTGGGTGGAGAGTGGGGGAGCCGCCTGGCCCCCACCCGGCAGCCCCTTCCTTACCTGCAGGCTGCCTCGGGGGCAGTATTCCGTCACAATGCAGATGTTGGGGGGGTCAATGCAGGCCCCGATGAACCGCGTCAGGTGGTTGAACTGGACGTCTCGTATCTGCAGCCGGGCAGAAGCAAAGCCCCTCTCAGTTCTGCTGGGCCAGGGGGGCAGCCCTTCTGTGACTGACGCAGGGGGAGGGCAAAGCTGGCACCAGGCTGGGATTTGGAGGAAGAGGCAGGGCAAAAGATTGTCCCCGTGGGACCTGGGAGGGGGCTCCTGGGTTCATTCCCCCTCAGCTCTGCTGGAGGCCACCCGCCACGCCAGCTGTGCCAAGCTGAGCTCTGCGCCAGCGGGAGCATGGGCCGGGCACCCGAAGCCCTCCAACGCGGCCTCTCCCCACTCCCTCGGTACATACGTGTTTGAGCTCGAAGAGCACCTGCCTCGTCAGGTCAATCCGCTTCTTGTTGACGTGTTTGATGGCCACCACGTTCCCCTGCAAGGGAGGGGCAGAGTCAGAGAGCAGCCAACGCCCGGCTGGGCAGAGTGCTGCAAAGGGCTGCACTCCGGGGCAGAGGGGCACTCACCTTGAAGAGGCCCGTGTTGGCAAAGATCTGGTATTTGCCATGTGCTGTCATCAGAGAACCATAACTGGAACCACGCTGTGGGGGGGGGGGAAGGGAGGGAGGGAGGAGGAAACAGTCATGACTCGAACACAAAGCTTGGCAGCTGGGAGGGGGGCACCGGCAGGCGCAACGGGTGGAGCAGAGCAGTCTGGAGACACCAGGGACGGGAAGCCCCCCCCCTCCGCCCCCGCCGCCCCTTGACCGAAGGGGGGGCGGGGGCTCCCCAGGGCCTCACCAGAGAGAGGGTGAGTCGGCTGCCTGCCCCCTTGTGGTAGCGCTCGGAGCTCCCAAACTGCAGCTCCTCCCAGCGGATCCTCCAGAGCATGCTCGCCAGCTCCTTCTCCAGCCTCAGCTTCCTACGGAGAGAGCGGCCCCCGGCCGGCCTTCAGCACACGCGAGCCGCCTGCCAGCCCCGGGTCAGACCTGGGCGGGGCCACGAGCTCGGGATCCTGCTTCCCAGAGGCCCCCCAGCTCCGCCCAGCCCACTTGCATTCCGCCCAGGCGCTCGTGGTGGTGCACACGTCTCCCTCCTCTGTTTTATCTGCACAACAACCTTACGGGGTAGGCTAGGTCAGCTGGCCCACGGTCACCCAGGCTACTTAATGGCGGAGGAGGGATTTGGACCAGCGTCTCACAGGTCCTTGCCTGAGTCTCCAAGGGTTCCACCCCACAGGGGTCTTCCAGGCGGGGAGAAAGGCACCCGGGAAGCTCACCGGCCTGCTGCCCCTCCCTTGCTGCTTGCCCTCAGCTGATGGTTTTCAAAGGTATCCTGCCTCTGATCATGGAGGTGCAGCCTCAGGGCCAAGCCCCGGGAGGGGAGGGCGAAGGGCAGGATGTGGGCCCCGGACACTGCCAGCGATGTAGTTGTGGATTCCCTGCATTGTGCAGGGGGTTGGACTAGATGACCCTGGTGGACCCTTCCAACTCTATGATTCTATGATGTCTGCTGCCCTGAGTCCCTGGGCGCACGCTGGGGGGTAGGAGCCCGAGAGAGGACTGCACAGCTGAGCCGCAGCACCCACGATCGGCCAGCCGGGCACAGCCCCCACCCCCACATGTCTCCCCAGTTGGTGCTCTGCGTGGGGGAGGGGGGCTCACTCACCTGAAGATCAGGAAGCTGGAGACTCCAAACATGATAAAGGTGAGCCCGGCTCCCAGTGCCACAATGGCCAAGGTGGAGAACGGAGCTGCAAGAGGAGGCAGCAGTGTTTGGGGGGGAGGAAGGGGGCATCCTTGAGAGAGCACAGCCTCAACCCCCATTCAGGTCCTGGCAATCTGGGGAGGGGGGGGACACAGATCTCTGCAGAGCTGGCAAAGTCCTCTGCAGAAACCTTCCCCCTGGGGGGGGGGGCTGCCCCGCCTCCTGGGCTGCATGCAGTAGGGCACCACACCCATGCCTCCCCCCAGGGCACAGCAGGCCAGCCACACATCATCCTCTGACTTCTCCTGGAGACAAACGCCTGCAGCCAGCTGGAAGCAGCAGGGGGTCACTCGGAAGGGGTCGGGAGGAAACTCAGGATGGGCAGCATGGGACGGAGACCAGACGGTGGAAACAGCCTGCTCGGAAGCTCCAGCCTCACCCAGGAAGGGGCTGAGGTGTCAGCTGGATAAGGCGTGGGCTGCTTGCCCCCCACCCACTTATACGCAGGGTTAGGGTTAGGGGATAGGCACGGGCAGCCTGGAGACCCACTTTTGTCACAGGAGGGGTCATCCACCTCAAAGACGCAGGGTGGGTTGTCGAGAGGGGGCGCCCCCTTCTTCCAGTGGATGGGCCCCAGCCAGTTGATTTGCTTCTCGGACCCCACGTAATGACCCACCACCTGTGGGGAGGAAGAGCAACCGGTCAGGGAGGGCCCCTCAAGTCCAGCATCCTGCCTTCTCATATAGGGGCCAACCGGTTCCTCCAGCGGGCCCAAGGGGGCACAGGGGCCGAGGCGTCCCCCTGAGGCCTGACCTCCTGGTGCTGGGATTCAGAGGCTGCCTCTGGACAAGGAGGTTCTCTTTCGTCCCCAGGGTGGGTGGCCACGGAGGGGCCTCTCTCTCCCCATGAATCCGCCTCACCCCCCTTTTAAAGCCTTCTCTGCTCGTATCGGCCACTAGCTCTGCTGACAGTGAATCTCCCCCTCCCCTCCCCGTTTCTACAGAGGGCCGGATTCAGGCCCCAGGCCTCTCCCCCTTGTGTGCTGCTGCTTCCACCCAACTTCCAGTACAGATGGGGGGGGGGGTCCAGGCCTCTCCCCTCTGAACCCCCCTCAAGCCCCGGGTTTCCTGCAGGGCTATTTGGGGACCCCTCCTCCGCCCCCTTCCCCGGGCTGGCCCCTTGCCCTCCCTCCCTACCTGGTATTCTCCGGTCTCCACGTTCGCCATGGCCCACACGTCGAAGTCCGTCTCTCGATCATTGTTGCTGTCCATACTGACCGTCCCTGTCACGCCTGGCCGGGGGGGAGGGGGCAGGAGAAGCGCAGCATTTCTAGGAGGCCCCTGGCGCCAGCTGCCGTGCGTGCGTCAGAGGTGAGAAGCAGCTGGAGCCGGTTCCCCCCAGGCCAGGCTCCGGGGACCCCCCCACACACACATGCAGCCGCTCCCCTATCAAGCCAGCCCACTTCCACCCTAGGGTTGCCAGGTGCCCGGTGGTGGCGGGCAAACCCCCGACAATTCACTCCTCTGCCCGCCGACCAGCTGAGGAGAGGGGGTGCCTGGCAGCCCTATTCCACCCTCTCCAGCTTCTTCCAGGCCTGGCAGTTTCCGGCGGGTACACCCCAGCAGCCCCCTCCCAACTGTGGGGCAACCCAGTCTGCCCCCGCCTGTTCTTCCCCCTCCCCCTGGCATGCAATACCCTGGAATTTCCTGCCCTTCATCTTCTGGAGGATGCGGTTGGTGTCACGCTTGGTCCCGCCTTCAAGCAGCGTCTCGTTCAGCGCAGCAACATACAGGAGCAGCCCGTCGTGGAAGCAGCCAGCCACCAGGTTCTTCTGCCAAAGTGGGATGGGGGGAGAGAGAGAGGTCAGGGGGCTCTCCCACCCCCACCTGCCCTGCCCTGCCCCACCCTATTGCCAGCCTCTACCTTGTACTTGGGAGATTGCCCCCAGGGGTCAGCACTAAGGCCCACCTGGGCTGGGGGAGCACCGAGGAGCAAAGACCCACCACAAACCTCCTGGTAGCCAGAAGGGTCACGGGTGGATCCAGGCCACCGGCTTCTCTCCTACCCTGGCAGGGGCCAGATGGCAAGTCTGTATACCCCAAGGGGTCTCGTTCCCAGGGGCCTGGCAGTCACCCCACACTGGGCAAACTCAGCTCTGGCAGCCCCTCCAGGAAACATGAATCACGGGCTGGACCCTTGCGGACCGTCCCCACCACCCTTCAAGTGCACTGGGAAGAACCCACCTGTGGCTTTGGGCTACCATGGCAACAAGCCCCTCCTCTGGGTCTCCCTCCCCATTCCCCTTCACCTTTGATGCCAACACAACACCTGGCGACAGAGCCTTCCACAACTGGTCTGTCTGGGGAAAGGCATTTGGTGGCCTTTGTCTGAAGCCAGCAGATTTCTCATCTCTAGGCTCTGCTTTCCTCCAAGAAACTCATGAGGGATACCCCATTTTATCCTCACAACAACCCTATGAGGTAGTTTAGGCTGCAAGAGATAGACAGGACCCAGGGCACCCAGCAAGCTTCATGACTCAGAAGGGGTCTCCTTGGGTCCATGTCTGAAACACCCCCCCCCACTTTTCCCCATCAAGTTGCAGTCGACTTATGGCTACGGATTTCCAGGGTGCCTCTGCCTGCCTCTGCGCAGAGACCCTGGACGACTCCTTGATGGCCGCCCCTCCAAATTCCGACCAAGGCCAGCCCCCCTGCGTGACACTAACTCCGGCTGATTACTGAGAAGACCCAGGGCCCCCCTCCCACATGCGGGGCAGGGGCGGCACTGATGGCCCCAATCCACCTTTCTGGAAGGTTCAGGAAAGGGAGGACATTTCTCCTCTCTTACACTCCCCCCACCCCATGCAACTGGGGATATCTTGTGTCCCCACCCCACTCCCAGCCTCCCCTGGGCAGACAGCCGATCCCTATCACAGGCCCAACTTCCTTTCCCACATCACAAGTCCCACCGGCCGGGCTGCC
The DNA here is from genome assembly GCF_029931775.1 of Euleptes europaea. Lineage (NCBI taxonomy): Eukaryota > Metazoa > Chordata > Lepidosauria > Squamata > Sphaerodactylidae > Euleptes > Euleptes europaea. The sequence continues at coordinate 123,440,792 of NC_079315.1, forward strand.
CTCTGCCGCAACACCCCCCCCCCCGGTCCTTGTTACAGCCCTCTCACTGGTCACACGCTTGCAGAGTTCCCCCCCTCCCCCCCACAGGAGAACTTGGGGCTGGGGGGGCACTCCTAGGCCAGAGTGTCCAGCTGGGTGCAGGATAAGGAAGGACGGGGGCCAGTCCAGGCCGGCTAGGCAAGGAGCCCTGCAGCACAAGAAGGAGGGCAGAGGGGGCACAGAGCCCACCGTGGAAGAGGGCGAGGGAGGGCAGCTGCCAGTCCCAGCAGAAGGCCAGGGGCCCCGTCAGGGCTGCCAGCTCCAAGCTGGGAAATACCTGGAGATTGGGGGGTTGGACCCAAGGAAGAAGAAGAACAAGAAGAAGAAGAGTCGGGTTTTATACGCCAATTTTCTCTACCACTTAAGGGAGAATCAAACCAGCTGACAATCCCCTTCCCCTCCCCACAACAGGCACCCTGAGAGAGCTGGGAAAGAGCTGTGACCGGGCCCAGGGTCACCCAGCTGGCTTCGTGTGGAGGAGGAGCGGGGAATAAAACCCAGTTCACCAGACTCGCCTCCGCCGCTCATGTGGAGGAGCGGGGAATCGAACCCGGTTCTCCAGATCAGAGTCCACCGCTTGAAACCACCGCTCTTAACCACTGCACCATGCTGGGTGTTTGGGGAGGGGAGGGACCTCAGTGGGGGTATAATGCCATAGAGTCCAATTGCCAAAGCGGCCATTCTCTCCAAGGGAACTGACCTCTGTAGCCTGGAGCTCAGCTGTAACAGCAGGAGAACTCCGGCCACCACCTGGCGGCGGGCAGCCCTCGGCCCCCTGGACCTGGCAGCCGGCTTACAGCACTGCCCAAGGCCAAAGAGGTGCCCTGTCGGGATGGCACAAGCGCCGTCCTTCCGAGAGAGGCCAGGCAGGTGGTTTTGGGAAGCCCCGAAGCAGCTGCTGTTCTGCCTCTGGACAAGGGAGTCTTGCTGAGCCCTTGTGGGTACGGGTGGGGCTCCGCTCCTTGGCGAATGGGCAGGATCCCACCTCGGAGCCCCCCCCCCCCCCGTGGGCCTCAGCTCGCTCTTGGGACAGAGAAACAGGCCCCCAAGTCAATCGGGCGACTGCAGGTCCTGTGAATGGAACCCCGCATTGTGGGCGGCTGGGGGCAGAGAGCGACACGGGCCAACCGCAGACCATTTGGCGTCTGTCTCCCGGTGTCAATCCCAACCCCACTTCAGGAGGGACCCTCTAAGAGGAGCCTGAGGGGCAGGGGCTCACCCTGGGGCACGCACACACACACCCATCTGCTCCTCCTTGCAAGTCCCTTTCTTTGTGCCAGATGACTCCCCCGTGGCTGCAGGCACCCCCTCCCTTCCCCCCTGCAGGCAGCGACGGCTTGAGCGGCCAGCCTGGGGAACGATCCAGAGGCACAGCTGGCGCCTGCCCGCCTGCCTGCGGGCTCCCTGCCCCCCCTCCCCAAGCCCATCTGGTGCTGGTGTGGCTGGACCCCAGAGGGGCCGTGCGCACCAACAGGAGGATGGCCTGGGTCTCAGCAAGGGCCAAAAACGCAACCCCAAGAGGGCCTGGCTCAGCCGGCGGGTCAGCACAGCAAGCAGGCCCAGGCAGAACTCGAAGCCCCCCCCCCACAGGGCAGGAGAGAGCCCACCCCCTCCCAGAGCGGCCCTCTCTCTGAGGACCCCAGAGCAGCCCTCGCCTCGCCTCAGGCGAACAGGATGGAGCGCCTCGCCCTAAGCAGAGAAGCGGTTTCTCCCGGCAGTAAGAGGATCTGTCACTTAGCCCCTGTTGTGCCTGATTGTGTAATCATACCTGCATCACATTCAGACATACACGCAAGCTACAAGCATAAGCTGCTTACAAGCAAAACCACAGAAGCCACTTCCCAGTAGCACCCCCTTTCCTTTCTCTTGCATACACTTCAAGTCAGCACCGAAGAACGCGCACACACACACACATGCCAATGACTGATAAGGAACGCTCTGGCGTCCCCCCCCCCCCTTCAGTAACTTTCGCTTCACCCTACAGTTCTGGTCACCACACCTAAAAAAGGATATTACAGAGCTTGAGAAGGTGCAGAAAAGAGCAACCAAAATGATTAAGGGACTAGAGCAACTGTCCTATGGGGAGCGGTTAAGACACTTAGGGCTGTTTAGCTTGGAAAGAAGGTGGCTGAGGGGAGACATGATAGAGGTCTATAAAATTATGCATGGCTTGGAGAGAGTGGACAGGGAGAGGTTTTTCTCCCTCTCCCATAATACTAGAACACTGGGTCATCTGCTTAAACTGGAGGGTGAGAGATTCAAAACAGATAAAAGGAAGTATTTTTTTTCACACAACGCATAGTTAAATTGTGGAACTCCCTGCCCCAGGATGTGGTGATGGCTGCCAGCTTGGAGGGCTTTAAGAGGGGAGTGGACATATTCATGGAGGAGAGGGGTATTCATGGCTGTTAGTTAGAATGGATATTAGTCATGCTGCACACCTATTCTCTCCAGGATCAGAGGAGCATACCCATTATATCAGGTGCTGTGGAAGACAGGCAGGATGGTGCTGCTGCAGTTGTCTTGTTTGTGGGCTTCCTGGAGGACCTGGTTGGCCCCTGTGTGAACAGACTGCTGGACTTGATGGGCCTGGGTCTGATCCAGCAGGGCCTTTCTTATGTTCTTATGTTCTACAAAGGACACTGTGAGCCTCCTCAAGGAAACAGGCTCCATTCATTAATGTAGCAAGGCTCACGCAGGCGCTGTAGAAACTAATGATGTTGCGTTGACAAGCTAGCAGTGGATGTTAAGAAAATGTATAATTGTTGTATTGGAATATCAAAAGTCTATAAAACCTCTTGCATTTGCCCTGCCTCGGGGTGACAGGATCACGGAGCTGTTTTGTCTGGATCCTGGCTCACCCAGTTATGACTTCTTGGCCAATAAAGCAAGCTCCTTCCCCACATTGCTCTCATTGGACTCTACGAGAATGGGGGGGAGCACATCACCCCCCGACCTACCCCACAAGTCAGCCCTCGCTCTTCTGACCACTCCAAGCCACGGGGCCGGCGGACTCTGCTTTCCAGCGCAGAGAGGGCGGAGGAAGAAAAACTGGCCGGATCACCAAAGCAGCAACATTGGACAGGAGGCAACACGAGCCACCAAGACTGCCAGCCCTTGCTGGACCTGGACCCCTCTGAATTGGCAGGAGGGGGGCAGGGGGGGTCAGCCTGGCCTCCTGCTGCAGCGGGCGTTGCAAACCGACAGCTAGAGGAATCCTCTCTCCCGCCCGGGGGGGCGGGGTGGCCCCAGCAGGATCAGGCGGCCCGGGGAAGCAGGCAAGGCGGGGGCCCCGGAAGCAGGGCCCAGGGCCGGGAGGGTGACGCACTGTCCAGGGCTCAAGCTCTGTTGACGCTGAGCCAGGCCCAGAAAGGGTATTGCGGGAGAGCCAGGTTGACGTCTTCTGCACAGCTTGCGTCAACCCGCAGTCCAGCTGCCCCGGTCACGTCAGGCCCTCAACCGCAGCAGCAGCCCCACAGAAAATGCGCCACAGCAGTCCAGGTCCAGGTCCCACAAGGGCGAAGCTCCTAGCAACAAATCCTGCCTGTCCCAGGAGCAGAAACTGACCGAGCGTCACCCAAAGCGAGAACAGGGGCCCTCCGCCTGCAGCCCCCACCCATCAGCGAAACTGGGGTTGCATGCATGCAGAGACAGGGTGGGGGTCTGCTCCCCTCCCCCCCTCCACAGGCCCCAGAGCACCAGCCACTCTCTGCAAAGGCAGCCCAGGAACCCAGAGAGAGAGAGAGAGAGAGAGAGCGAGGGAGAGCGAGCACATCCATCCCTTCGGGATCGGGAGTCTCTAGACACACGCAGGCACCGGACAGGATGCTCAGGCCTAAACACACACAGGAAAGGACTGAAGAAAGCCAGCTGGGAAGGAGAAACCCACCAGTGAGGAGCCAGCCCCCCCGCGCAGGATCACATGTCAATTGTTCACCCAGAGGCATCGAGGCAGCCCCGGCTGGAGCCCCCCATCCCCCCACCCCTGGCAACCTGTGTTGCGAGGAAGGCCCCCAGTGGCAGGGAGGGAAAGGAGTTTTGCCCCAGACTGCTGGCTTCTCTCCCTCCTGCCACTTCCCACCAGAGGCCCCCACAGTGCCGGAAAGCAGGGGGAGGCGGCCCGCAGGCGGGCAGGAGAGGCATTACCAGCGAGTCATTGAGCTCCACGCCAAACTCTGCCCGGGCACGCAGGATCAGCTGGTTCTGGAAATGCCGGTATTCGGGCGTTTGGGGCTCATGGTACGTGATCACCAGCACCGTCTAAAAGGAGGAGAGGACGAGGTTGCAGGGTCACACCCGAGGCCCAGCCCACCCACCACCCACCCCGGCAGCAACAGGAGGGCCCTTTTGGACCACAGCAGGTCCGGCATGCTGTTCCCACGGAGGCCCTAGGAAAGCCCAGGGAGGGCAACAAGATTTGGGGGGGGGGGTTCTCCTCTGTAAGCACCTCCCCTCCTTCTTGTACCACGGTGGTCTTACCTGGAAGGCTTCTTGGAGGCCGCTTGGGTCTCGGCTCTCCTTGTTCTGCCAGGGCTTGGCTGCCTCGCGATGCCCCTCGGCCTGCAGGCTCTCCCCAAAAACGTCCACGTAGAAGAAGACGTAGTCCCCGTTGGTCATGCTCTCACACTGGGCCAGGCGCAGGATCTGGTGCAACATCTCTAGCGGCCCACAGATGTAGACAACTGAGGACAAACCACACCAGTGGCCACCGGAGGGTCAGGTACAAAAAACAGCCACATTTCAAAGGAAAAAATGTTCTTCCTGTCAGCTTTCTTTATTGTCCAGTTTAGCTATTGGGGAAGAGCAGGATAAGTTCGAATAGGGCTCTTCTTAATGATCCAACCAGACTAAAGCCGACAGAACAGATTACACATGAGTAAAATTACCAGCATGTATTTGCAAATCCAAGGTACACTGTCCATCAATAATACGAACAAAGCAACATATGGAAATGTCCACACCGGCTGCTTCTTCCCACTGTGAATGCACACTCTGGGGGTTACCGCGCTTTGTATTCCCAGCAATGTGATAAGAGTTTGAAAATGTTATAAAAAACATCGCTTTAAAAGGGTTTTTGGCTACCACTGCTTAAAAATGGTTGGAAGACATCTTCACAGCTAAAGGGGCCAAACAAAGTGCAAACAGTATTTTTTATAACATTTTCAAACTCTTAATACATCGCTGGGAATACAAATACAATAACCCTCTCTGTCATGTAAGAACAACAGCAACAAAATATCCTGGTCTAATTACTGCTGTCTACTTCTATGCTTTTAAGGTACTTATTATTATAATAAATCAGTTTTTCGTAATATTATTATTCAGATTGTTATGCAGTCCCTTCCAATCCAGCACAACTCTTGACTTTCGCTTTTACTCTCTCTACTAGCTCCGTTTGCAGGACCTGAGCAAGGCTGTTAATGAGAGGAAGCTCTGGAGGTCACGAATTCACAGGGTCACCGTAAGTTGGAAGCGACTTGACAGCACGTCACGCCCACACAGAGCTCTGCCATCATGAATTACCACAAAGATACAGAGCCTTTCAATATGCTCTATAGTCTAACGGTTTTGTGTTCTCTGAGGAAGACTTTGTGAAAATAACAAAACAAGTGTGCACCCAGAATCTTGTTCTCTTTCTCATGGTTTCCAACTTGTTTGTGCATGCTCAGTTGTGGAAAGACTGTTCGTCTGTACTACATGTCATTTTGCATTGCTCATACTAGTGGTGGAGTGCGTACTGTGCATTTGCACATACACTCTAGTAATTTTACTCCTGCGTAATCTGTCCTTCCTATTCCAAGGTGCTCTGTTATCTTGAACCATATATTCCAGGCAAAGTTGGCCATTATTCTGCCTTTTATACCTATCAGTCTCAAAACAGAACCAGAGGCCAAGAAGACAGGCAATGTGGGGTGGGGGGAATGGGCCGAGTAGCCACTGTCCAAAAAGAAGGGCACCCAAGCAAGGTGACGGTGAGCAACAGGTTTGGGCCAGACAAAAGGGCCGTTTTTAAAACCAGCGAGTGGTTTTCCTGGCCAGTGCAGCTGGTGATGGGGGATGGGCATTGATGGCTTGATGGGGGAGGACCCCGATAAGCGGTGAGAGAGAGGGAGGGAGGGAGGCCTTTTCTCGTTTATTTCCTTATAGTCTGCTTTAAATGTATTACATCAGCTATACTGAATATGTGTAGAAAGGAGGGCTAATGTTAAAATAACTAGTTAAATATCAAAATAAGAAACACAACAAGCAGCAGCATCATCAAATGTAGTAGTGAATACAGAAATTCTCCCCCTGCCCCCAGCAGTGTTCACCTAAATAAAACTGTCTCCGCTCAGCACCAAAAATACAGGAAAGAGGATGCCGGATGATGCCAGCGTCTGGCAACCGAACGCCACAGATTTTGCTTCACCACTTAGCCCCACCCCCCATTTCCCATCTGCACCCACCTCCCATCTTAAGAGCATCAGAAGAGCCCGGCTAGATCACAGCAGGGAGGATCCATCGAGTCCAGCATCCTGCCTCACCATGGCTAGCAGCCACCGAGAGAGAGACTATCCTCCGTGGACCCGGAGTGGGGCGGGGGGGGGGGGGTCTGCAGGCCTCACACATTTATTTATACGTTTTATTTAATTGTGCCATTGATAGTCGGCCTTTCTCACGGGGACTACAGGCGGATCGTGCAGAGCGGGACAACACAATCGACAGGATGGGACATTCAATAAACAGTGGGGTAGGATTTGGGCTGTAGGACCAACCAGAAGTCTGACCAACAGAACTGAAGCAAAGCATGTGTTTACAAGACACATTAAATGATGCAGGATCCCAGTTTCGGCAAGCGAGGCACAGCAGTGGAGGCTACAGTCCCCAATCAATTTGAAACCAGCATCCCAGCGTGTTCCTCGGCTCCAACAGTGGCTCTTTCCCAGGCATTCCCCCCACCCACCCAAACTGCCTCAGGGAAAACGGAGGGCGCGCAGGAGCCAGTCTCTGGGGCGGAAGGCGAGCCTTCAGGGACAAGAAAGCTTATAAGGAAATTTGTTTTTAAGAAAATATTTTTTATTTATAATTTTAAGCCATTCTACAGGATTTACACTACGTAACAAATCAACTGCCTATCCATTGAAACATTTAACAACACAATAGTGTTGTTTTTTGCCGGAAAGTTGTAGCCGACCTTTGGCAATCCCAACTTGGCAAGAGACACTGGGAGGTGGTTTGCCATCGCTTCCCTCTTCATAGGGACCCTGGTATTCCTTGGTGGTCTCCTATCGAAATACTTGCCAGGGTTGAGGCTGAGAGTGTGTGAATGGGGCCAAGATCACCAGCCAACTTCCACGACAAGAGCGGGGATTTGAACCTGGGTTTCCCAGATCTTAATCCAACACCTTAACCACTACAGCGAGAGCCAGGCATGGTGTACTGATTAAGAGCGTCGGACTCTAATCTGGTGAATCGGGTCGGTTACCCCACTCTTCCACATGAAGCCTGCTGGGTGACCTTGGGCTAGTCACGCATCTCTCCGAACTCTCTCAGCCCCACCTGCCTCACCTGATGTCTGTTGTGGGGAGAGGAAGGGAAAGAGATTGTCAGCCACTTGGAGATGCCTTTTGGTAGAGAAAAAGGAATAAAAACCAACTCTTCTTCTTCTTCTACACCACTCCAGCTCTAATACAACAGTTAAAAGTAAAGGTAGTCCCCTGTACCATGGGGTGACGTCACATCCCTATGTTTACTAGGCAGACTGTGTTTACAAGGTGGTTTGTCCCCAGCAAGCTGAGTACTCATTTCACCGACCTTGGAAGGATGGGAGTAAACCTTGAGCCGGCTACCTGAAACCAACTTCTGTCGGGATCGAACTCAAACCCTGAGCAGAGCTTGGACTGCAGTACTGCAGCTGACCACTCTACGCCACGGGGGGGGGGGGCTCCTCATACAATAGTTACATTGGAATAATACTACTAATATAGTAACTTTGAATTAACATTAAAGATATGAAAAATATTACGAGTTAACATGAAACATTACACATGGAACATTTTCAAATGCCTATTAGGTATCATAGAATCGTAGGGTTGGAAGGGAACACCAGGGTCATCTAGTCCAACCCCCTGCATGATGCAGGAAATTCACAACTACCTCCCCACCCCCACCCCCCCAGTGACCTCTACTCTGTGCCCAGAAGATATAAACCAAACTGATTTTATCTTACTTTGTAGACTTGCTTTTATTTATAGGTTGTGATACTGGAGGGTTTGTCTCTTCAAACCATATCTTTCTCCACTGGGCAGTTTGGGTTTTTTTCCCCTTCCTGTGCCCTTATCTGTTTGAGTCTATTCCAAATAAACTGTTTTTGGGATTAATACAAGTTTCGCCATTTTTTTTTTTTAGTTCTATAGAATATCATACAAGAAATAAAAAAAAGATTGATGACTCTATCCAAGGACTAAGGGGCCGTCCTTAAAGCAGATGCCCTTAAACCATATTTTCCCTCCATGTGACCTACATTCCCCTGCCTCTGACCTTCTATGTTGTGGCCAATACTCATCCATCTATTTCTGGCAGAGGCAGAATATAAATTCAACAATAAATAAATAAAACAAACTATCATGGCAGCCTGAATTTCTGGAAGCACTTGGTCCATTTGTGGTTCTTTGTTCTTTCGTGAATACTTCTGGGTCGAGATGGTGCACACCCAAGGGCTCCTGTAAGCCACGTCTAAGAGGATCCTTAGTCCCTTTTCTTCAAATCGAAATGTTTGAAGTATGCAAGCAGCTTATTTCCTGAAGAGAGATTTGACTTGCCACAAGATTGGAGGAGGGCGAACATTATCCCATTTTTCAAAAGTGGGAGGAAGGATGACCCAGGAAACAACAGGCCAGCCAGTTTGACCTCATTCCGAGGGAAGATACTGGAGCAGATATTAAAGGGATCAATCTGCGAGCATCTGAAAGACAGCTTGGTGATCCAGGGAAGTCAGCACGGATTCGTCCCCAACAGGTCCTGCCAGACCAACCTCGTTTCCTTCTTTGATCGAGTAACAAGCTTGCTGGATCAAGGGAATTCTGTCAATGTTGTTTACCTGGATTTCAGTAAAGCTTTTGACAGGGTTCCCCGTGATGTTCTGATGGGTAAACTGGAGGACTGTGGACTAGACTCTAGGATAGTTAGGTGGATAGGGAACTGGTTGGAGAACCACTCAGAGTAGTTGTCAATGGCATTTCATCTGAATGGAGGGAGGTGTCCAGTGGGTGTGTGTGTGCCACAGGGCTCGGTTCTGGGCCCGGTACTTTTCAATATTTTTGTAAATGATCCGGATGAGGGTGTGGAGGGAGCACTTATTAAATCTGCAGATGACACAAAATTGGGAAGAGCAGCAAACACCCCAGAAGATGGAGATAGAATTCAACGAGATCTGAACACACTGGAAAAGTGGGCAGATGTGAACGAGATACAATTCAACAAGGATAAGTGCTGAGTTCTACATCTGGGTAACAGAATGAGGGACATGCATACTGGAAGGGGGATACACTTCTGGGTAGCAATGTATGTGAACAAGATCTTGGGATACGAGTGGACTGTGAGTTAAATATGAGCAGCCGGTATGGTGCAGCAACAAAAAAGGCTAATGCGATCTTGGGGTGCATCAACAGAGGCATAACATCCAAATCGCAAGATGTCATCATTCCGTTGTACACTGCATTGGTCAGACCACACCTGGAGCATTGTGTGCAGTTCTGGAGGCCCCACTTCCAAAAGGATGTGGACAGAATTGTGTGGTTGCAGAGGCGTGACGAGGATGATCAGGGGCCTGGAGACCAAGCCCTGTGTAGTTGGGTACGTTCAGCCTGGAGAAGAAGAGGTTGAGGAGGGGCATGATTGCTCCTTTTAAGTATTTGAAGGGCTGTCACGTAGAGGTGGGCAGGGACCTGTTCCTATTGGAGGACAGGACTCGTAAGAATGGGTTTAAATTGCAGGAGGAAAGGTACCGGCTGGATATTGGGGAAGGATTACAATAAGAGTTGTTTGACAGTGGAATGGGCTACCTTCGGAGGTGGTGAGCTCCCCCTCACTGGCAAACTCTTTAAGCAGCGGCTGGACAAGCACTTGCCAGGGATGCTGTAGGCTGATCCTGCACTGAGCAGGGGGTTCGACTAGATAGCCTGTATGGCCCCTTCCAACTCTATGGTTCTGTGATTTATACCAGATGCTTTGCCAATGAAGGGCGCATCCCTGGGAAGGGCCCTCTGGCGCTCAGAGCTCTCCAGCCAGGTGGTGGTCTCTGGTCCTCATCTTGCACCGATCCTGTGCTTCTGAATGACACATCAGGAACCAGATGCTTTGCGAGCGCAGGTCACCTCTTGTGTCTTCCCATCTCCCGGCTCCGGACCGGTCAGCTGGTCTGCCGGGGCGTCTCTCCATTCTCAGAACAGTCCCCTCATCTGCCTCTCTCTGCTGTCTTCATTCAGCTAGAAAATGCGCCTGAAAATCCACGTGCTTTTTGCCTGGTGTGCCGCAGCTCGCTCTCTTTCTCTCTCTCTTGCGCGCGCGCACACAGTGTTTCCGCAGCCAGTGGCTAGTGGAGTGAGTTGTCAGGGATCGGGGCTCGTACAACAAAACACACGAGGCGGGCATCAGTCCAGAATAACCGCTACACTGCAAATCAAGCTGGACTTTGCCACTGCGCCCCCCCCACTTTAATAGGCTGCTTTCTAGTCAGTGCTTCCAGCAGCTGTGAGTTGCCCATTACAGCTGGGGGCCCTAATCCTGACCTGTCCAAGAGTTGTCCAAGGCCAGGGGGCTCCTGGGTGGGCGCCTGGCGGCAGCGAGCCAGATGGCTCTGCAGGGAGGGGCCTTTTCTGATGGACACCTAGTCTGCTTGTCTGTCCCCCCACCCCTAACCCGGTTTTCTTTTGTTGGTACTAGATCCAGACCACAGAGGTGTTGCTGGTCTGGAAGGGGGATGTTTCAGGGTTTCGCTCCTGGTCTGGTGCGGATAGAGCCGGCCTCTGTGTGTGTGTGGGGGGGGGGGGGGGTTGAAGCACCTGGAGCTGCTCAGCCTGGCTGCCGGGTTGGAGTCGTGGGCAAGAGGGCCTCCTGGCAGCTGCGTGTGTTTGACCCGCTCCCTCCGTCCACGCAGCCAGCCTGGCCGGGCAGAAGCCTCTTTCCATAATCTCTCAGCTCGTGGTCACGCCCTCTACGTTGGGCTTCCCTCAAAGACAGCACAGAAACCGCGGCCGGTCCAGAGTTCAGGAGCCCCAGGCCGGTCGGGGGGAGCCCCTGGAAGCCTCTCCGGAAGCAGCGGCGTTGGCTGGCCAAGCTCAACTCAAGGTGCTGCTCCTGGAATCAAAAGCCCTTCCGGGCCGGGGGTGGGGAGGGCTGATCCCGGACTGCCTCCTCCCGCAGGTGCCAGGGCGCCAAGTAGGGTCTTCGGGCTGCCAGATGTGCTCCTGTTGAGGGTGGCCAGCCTGGCATTGTTCAGAGCCCGGGCCTGTTCCATGGAGACGCCCACCCTGTGGAACGGACTCCCTCAGGAGGTGAGGAGAAAGCTCCTGCTGAAGATCTTCAGGAGACACTGCAGGGCTGGTTTGTTTGTCAGGGCTTTTGATGGAGTCTGCAGGCATCTTGGGGGGAGGTGTTTTTTGTTTTTATATCATCTGGTTTTCTTCTGAATGTTTTAATGGCTGCAAATAATTTGAATATTAACCTCCCCCAGCACCAGGGCAACAGCCCCCTTCCCCTCAGGCCTGCAGGTAGGACTCCTTGTTTGGAAAGGGGGGGTTGAGTGAGTGAGGCTCTTCCTGCTTTCCTTGTGAGACAGCTGAGCCATCAAAAGGCCTCAGGGGCAGCTGGGACCACGTTCCCCACACCTGCTTCCCTGCAGAGGATCGTTCCATGTCGGGTCTTTGTAGCTGATCCATCCCCCCCCCCCCCGTGCACTGCTCCAGTAGACACCCCCCCCAAGTGCTGGGGGGTTAGGACTGAATCATAGAATCATGGACTTGGAAGGGACCACCAGGGTCATCTATTAGCCACTGACTATCACAATTTTCTAAAACAAATAAATAATACAGTGGATTAACAAATAAAATATTAAAATAGATAATGGGATATACTAAAACGTTTCAGTTTAAAAGATACGTAGTTGATCCTTCCAATGCCACATTAAACTTTATTTTCTTTGCTGCAAGAGCAAAGAAAGAGACTCTATATGATGCAGATGCATCAATATCAGATAACAGAAATGCAATTTTCTCCGCATCCAGTTCACCCCCCACACACACAATGTAGGAAATTCACAACCACTTCCCTCCACACTCCCAATGACCCCCTACTCCACACCCAGAAGATGGCAATAACAACAACAGCCCTCCAGGATCCCTGGCCAATCAGGCCTGAAGGAAAATTGCTTCCTGACCAGTGGCGATCGGCATTACCCTGGGAATGCAAGAAAGGGCCACGAGAGCCAAGCACTGATGCAACCCTTCCTGCCCTCCCTCTCATGATTTGCCTAAGGTCATAGAAGCAGCATTGCTGACAGATGGCCTTCTAGCCTCTGCTTAAAAACCTCCAGGGAAGGAGAGCCCACCGCCTCCACTGAGGAACCACTCTGACTGTTGGAAAGTTCTTCCTAATGTTTAGCTGAAACCTATTTGGATTTAATTTCAACCTGTTGGTTCTGGTCCGACCTTCTGGGGCAACAGAAAACATTTCAGCACCCTCCTCTATATGACAGCCCTTCAAGTAGAATAAGAGTTGGTTTTTATATGCTGACTTTCTCTGCCATTTAAGGCAGAATCAAACCGGCTTACAATCTCCTTCCCTTCCCCTCCCCACAACAGACACCCTGTGTGGTAGGTGGGGCTGAGAGAGCTGTGACTAGTTCAAGGTCACCCAGATTGCCTCATGTGTAAGGAGCGGGGAAACCAACCCGATTCTCCAGATTAGCCTCCGCCACTCATGTGGAGGAGTGGGGAATCAAACCCGGTTCTCCAGATCCGAGTCCACCGCTCCAAACCACCGCTCTTAACCACCACACCACACTGGCTCTCCACCACACTGGCTCTCTTGAAGATGGTGATCATATCCCCTCTCAGTCTTCTCCTCTGCAGGCTAAACATACCCAGCTCCTTCAGCCTTTTGTTCGTAGGACTTGGTCTCCAGATTCCTCACCATCTTAGCTGCCCTCCTCTGGACCCGTTCCAGGTCCTAGTCCAACGCACTCCAACCACCACACCAAGCTGATTCAGGGGTGCCACATTTTCGTGGGAGGAAACAGAGACTCGCAAGAACTCCTTCTTACCCTCCCCCCCAAGCCAGCCGGCTCTGCTGGTCCAGGTTCCCAGGAGGGGCTCCCACAGCTGGTTCCCATTGCAAAGGTCACGCGGGATCATTCACCACGGCCAGGACTGACTCCCAGGCCGCAGGGCACCCTGGCCCTGAGAAGGCCCCCCTCCACAAAAACAACCACCACTGACCCTGCCGCTGGGGCGACACCCCCCCCCCGGAAAACTGCAAAAGGGCCCCTGAGCCGAATGCTGGGAAGCCCCCGGGGGAAGGGTCTCTGGCCGGCTGTTCCCTGCAGCAGCACAATTCCGGGCGGCCTCTGCACCCCCGCCCACGGCCGGCTGGACTCCTCGCCATGCCCAGATTCCAAAGGGTCCAGAGAGTGCCGCCCCCCCCCCCCGCAGCCTCTTTTTGCACACACTGGCCCTCCGACTCTGCAAAGGACTGTATCAAGGGGGCTTCCCCCATGCAGGGCTGGAGAGAAAGGGGGCCAGGCAGGACGTGGAGCTGTGCACGAGCTGTGGGGAGAGCCCTGCTGCCTCAGGACGCTGGGCCAGAAACGGCACGAAAACATGTTTGGGTTTGTGGTTGTGCTGAAAGAATGTGCAGGTTCCTGGATTCCAGCACCTTCTGCTGCCTGCCTGCCCGCCTGGCTGCCTCACTGGAAACAGAGGGGCGCGAAGAGCAGCTCCGGTTACCGGAAAGAGGGGGCGGCTCCGTCCCTGGCACCACTCGCCCGCCCACGACAGGCGTCCCGGGGCCGCAGCCAACTCCCACTTGCTGGCCTCCCAGAACCTCAGCCAGGCCGCATGGCCAGGGACACGGACTGCAGCAGAGGCTCCAGAGGAGAGGGAGGCAGGCCTCCCCCAGCCGGGGCTTCAGTTCCCTCCCCCCCCCCATGCTGCTAGCCACACTCCAAGGCTCGCCCCGTGGAGACCCCCCCTCCAGTCTCCAAGACAGGCACTGCCTCGGATGCCACGGCCCTCTCCACGGAGCACCATCTGCCCACTGTCTCTGCACACCCGCTAGTGGGTAGCCAGGACTGGAAAGAGAGGCCTCCCAGCCTCACCAGCAGCAGCCAACCCCCCCCAAAAAGCCTGAATGTGTCCAGAGGGAGAACCACCAGCCCTCTTTGCGGGGGTGGGGGGGATGTGCAGGGATGTCTTGGCTCTTGTGCAGGGAGGGAAAGGGGTGCTGCTGATGCCAGAGCTGCACTGGCCTCACCTGCCCCCCCCAAGTGAGCAAATGCCATGGGGAGATCCCATGTGGGAGGGGGCATGGAAGTCCACCAGTCTGCTGTCCTGGGTGGAAGGAGCCGGATTCCAGACAGGCGAAAGAGCAAAGCTCTCTCAGGTGGGGAGGGGGGACCAGCAAGGCACCTGCCTCGGGGAGTCTTGTCTCTCTGGCCTTTTCGCTGAGTGTCAGGCATACCTGGCTTGCAGGCATGGGACCAACACACCTGAAGGACCACCTACTCTCTCTGGAACCTGCCCAACCTTCAGCATCACCTTTGGAGGTCGTGTTCAGGTGCCCGCCCCCCCCCCCCGCCTTCTGAGATTAGGTGGGGGGCAACCCAGGAGAGGGCCTTCTTGGTCATGGCACTAAAGCGAGGGAGATTCATCTGTCCCCTTCTGTTGCCATCTTTGCCAGCGGGTGAAGACGCTTTTGTTTTGCTTGGCAAGCCCTCAACGGTCCCTCCTTCCTAATCAATGTTTTGTTCATATTTTACCAGTTTTGTAGATACTTTAAGATTGTTTTTAAGCTCTTTTAAATGCTGTTTTAACGATGTATGTTTTTCTATGTTTTTATTATGGTGTTTCTTAATTTAATTTTATCACCTATGTTTTTAAATCATTAGCTGCCCTGGGGGCCCCCTGGTACGGGCAGAAAGGCAGGATATAAAGTCCTTCCGCTTGAGCTTTCTGAAGCAGTCCTGGAGAAGACAGAAGTCGGGTCCTCCTAGTTCAGCGAGTGGTTTAAAAACAACCACCAGCCCACCTCAGGAAGCACAGGGTGGGTGGGAAGGAGGGAAGAGAGAGCGGGACCCTCGAAGCTGCTTCCTTTCTGAATGGGACCCTTCGCCCATCCCAGCCAGTCCTGTCCACTCAGACGGGCAGTGGTCTCCGGCAGAGCAAGGCCCTCCGCATCCCCCCCTGCCCGTTTCTTTTAACTGGAGAGGCCGTCGGGGACTGAACCCGGGACCTTCAGCACGCCAAGCAGATGCTCTGCCACTGAGCCACCACGGCCCCTCCCTATTCGTTACCAGAAAAACCTCTCGTTTGGGTGGCTTTTTACAAGGACCAGGCAGGCTCCTGGAAGAAAAGACAACCAGCAACGGCTACTAAGTAGGACAGTGAAATTGCCACAGATACACGGGAGGGAAGGTTGAAGGAGCTCAGGATGTTCAGCCTGGAGAGGAGAAGACTGAGAGAGGCTATGAGAACCACCTTCAAGTACCTGAAGGGCTGTCACATAAAGGAGGGTGCCAAGTTGTTTTCTGTTGCCTCAGAAGGTCAGACCAGAACCATCGGGCTGAAATTAAATCCAAAGAGTTTTCGGCAAAGAAGAAGAAGAAGAGTTGGTTTTTATACCCTACTTTTCTCTACCAAAAGGAGTCTCAAACCATCTTACAATCACCTTCTCTTCCCCTCCCCCACAACAAGCACCTTGTGAGGTAGGTGGGGCTGAGAGAGTTTGGAGAGAACTGCAACTAGCCCAGTCTCCCAGCAGGCTTTATGTGGAGGAGGAGTGGAGAACCGAGTGGTTCTCCAGATTAGAGTCTGCCGCTCTTAACCACGACACCACGCTGGCTCTTCCTGACATTATGAGTGGTTCCTCAGTGGAGCAGGCTTTCTTGGGAGGTGGTGGGCTCTCCTTCCCTGGAGGTTTTTAAGCAGAGGCTAGATGGCCATCTGTCAGCAATGCTGGTTCTATGACCTTAGGCAGATCACGAGAGGGAGGGCAGGAAGCGTTGCGTGTTTGGCTCTCGTGCCCTTCTTACCTGCCCAGGGAAATGCTGATCACCACTTTAGGGTCAGGAAGCAATTTTCCTCCAGGCCAGTTTGGCCAGGGATCCTGGAGGAGGGTTTGGGGTGGGGTTTTTGTTTTTTTGCCATCTTCTGGGCATGGAGTAGGGGGTCACTGGGGTGGAGTGGGAGGAGGTAGCTGTGAATTTCCTGCATTGTACAGGGGGTCAGACTAGATTTCTCTTGAGGTTCCTTCCAGTTCTGTTACGATGTTTAATGTGCCTGGGGGGCCTGGATGCCGAGCATCTGAAAATGGCGGGAATGCCCAATTAAATTCAGAAGTGAGGACCTGGTTCAGTGATGGGGGGGTGCCATTGGTTGGGGTCTAAGAGAGTCATGTGTATGAAAGTGGTGGACCTCCGTTTTAGATATCCTTTGTTATGATGAAAAAAAGTCATGAGAATGAACTAGGATAGCTTTTATACATTTTAAGTAAATAGTTTGAGTCAATGCAGTAAAAGCAGGAAGACACACGGAACTAACATTGCAATAAACGATTATCCGATTCCCTTATAAAACCTTCCTCCTGCAGGGTACCAGGACATGGCAGTTCTAATCCCTTTATTAAAATCCCCTCCCAAACATTTCGGTTTTGCGTGTTCTGTGGGATGGCAGAAGGGCACGCGAGTGGGCAGCTGCTGCTCCTGCTTCAGAAGGCTCGGCTCAGCCAGGCAGAGCTGCCAAAGAGGAGGGTGGCAGGCGAGGTGGCCCCCGCAGATGTGAGGCCCTGTGGCCACGAAGTGCCCCTCGCTGGTGGTAACCAGGAGCTGAGCGATTGCAGGAGGGGAGTGGCATGCCCGCTCTGGCTATATTGGTTTTTTAATGTTCATTGTTAACATCTAATTGGCTGCATACTGTTGTTACCTCTCAAGTCCTGAGTTGCTTGGGAGAAAGATGGACATATAAATATTTTAAAATGAACAGCTAAATGTGCACACTGATGGATCCCCAGCCCCTTCCCAGACTGGTCCAAACAAGCCGGACTTCCCTTGCGGCTGAGCCAGAGGGTGGCTCTGAGACCCAATGCCAGCAGGGTGCTAGGAGCTGCACAAAGCACCGCAGCAACGTGGGCTCGTAATGGGGATGCAGAGAGCAGCCATTTCAAGTCGGCTCCAAGTTCACTCCAGTAGGAAGACTCTGGCATTTGTAAATCTGGTCATTTGAAGAATCTAGTGTTGATTTTTGGTGAGAAAAAAATCTGAAACCTGGCAGAACATCCAACTAGTAAAAAGCAAGATCTGAAATTCAGAATAGTGAATATGAACAGCAGGAGAGAAAAATCTGTTCAGAATACAGGAGCATTTGATGTGGCCCCCGCTCAGAGGCTGAAAAAGTACTACACCCACCTCCACCCCCACAAGGCATGCCCAGGTCACTGTGTGTTTGTGTGTGTGTGTTTCTCTGCACCCTTGCCAGGCACGAAAGCTTCCCAGATTTCTCTCCCCAAAGGCTGTGTTTTGCAGCAGCTCTACCTCCTGGCACCTTCTTTCAGAATCCCAGATGGCTGCTCAAGGGGCTGCTTGTTTGACTGGAGCCCAGCAGCTGGGCTCCAGCACTGCAGTTTTCCACTCTCCTGACCCTAACCCAGTCCACCCACCCACCCCCACACACACTGAATGGCCCCAGGGAGAAAGAAATCGCAAAGAGGAGTGCATTTTTCTCCCATGGGCATAAGTAGATGAGCAGAGCTGGGAAGGGGGGAGGAGATTTTGGTCAATAAAACAGCATGCAGGGAAGGGTTTAATGTACACACAGCCCCAGTGCCACTGCAGTCAGCCCCCACCCCACCCCCGCTGTGTCATGTTAACAGGACCAATCATCCCCTGCAAGGCTCTTAGTCCCTCGGAGGGAAGTCCAAACAGGAGGGGAGGACCCCCTCCCGGCCATCGGCAATCATATTCTCATTAAAAGCAGCCATGGGAGGAGGGAGAGCTCACTGGATTGGGGCCATGGCACTGGGGAAGGCCCCCCCCTGCACCATGCCCCCACAACTCCCCATTGCTTCTATCCCTGTAGGGGGAAAGGAAAGCAGAGGTGTGTATTTTCCCCAGCTGGAGTCCCTGATCGACCCCCCCCCCCACACACGTGTGTGTGTGTGTGTGTGTGTAAAGTGCCTTCAAGTCACAGCCGACTTATGGCAACCCCTTTTGGGGTTTTCATGGCAGGAGACTAACAGAGGTGGTTTGCCAGTGCCTCTGCACAGCAACCCTGGTATTCCTTGGTGGTCTCCCATCCAAATACTAACCAGGGCTGACCCTGCTTAGCTTCTGAGATCTGACGAGATCAGGCTAGCCTGGGCCATCCAGGTCAGGGCCCCCCACACACATACACCAGGTTAAAGGCCAGGAGACAGATCCAAGCGGAGGCGCCAAAGAGCAGGCACCTCACCTCACCTGGCCCTGCAAAAGGCTCCCTACGGCCACCTACGGGCATGGAGCGGGGCGGACGGGTGCTGCCTGGGCGGAGCAAGGTTTGTCCTCAAGACCAGCTAGCTCCAAGTGCCCTGGGGAGGGAGGGGCCCCGGCTCAGTGGCACAGCCTTCTTTCCATCACGTGCAGAATGCCCCCCATCAATGCCCCCCCCCCCCAGCTTATAGAATCAGGGATTCAGGGATGGGAAAGACCTCTGAGATGACGGAGAGCTGCTGCCGGCAGTGGAGACGGTAGTCACGTTGATCCACAAAAGGGCTAACTCAACAGAATGCAGCGTGGTGCTTTGGGGCAGGGCAGCTGTGCTCATGACAGGTCCCGAGTTCAGTTACAGGATCAGGGAGCAGGCGACGTGCCCTCAAGAGTTGGACTCAGCAGGATCATCTTCTCAGTCCTTGGCAACCTCACCAGTCCAGAGGCTCAGCTCGCAGGTGCTGTGAAAGATGCTCCTTTGGCGGGCGGGAGGGCTGCTGCCAGCCGGAGGAGGCCCTGAGGGACCAAGGGTCGGATTCACACACAGGACGCTTGAGACACCTTTGGGAAGCGGCCTGCAGCCTGCCTGGTACTTCCCAAGTGCGACAGCTGCTGTGGCTGAATCTTTGGTTGTCAAAGGCTGAAGCCGAAAGATCAAATTTCCCGTGCATGGAGGGAGTGGGAAAGGGGCCACGGGCTCTCTCTCTCTCTCTCTTTCCTGAAAGCTACAGACAAGAATGCAGGAGGGTGTGTGTGTGGAGAAGGGCCGTGGAGCTGAGCCCGCATGGACTATCTGCTCAGTTTGTTTATTCCCAGCAGCTGTTTGGGTCTCCAAATCTTTTAGGCCTTCCTTCCCATCCCAACAAGGTCTCGAAGGCATACGCAGATGTCACGAGAAGATCCCAGGCCCCACAGCACCCTCTGAAAAAGCCACGTTTTCCCCCTGTTTGCAATGGGTCCAGCAGGGTGTTTCACAGCTGTGGCATCACCACTAAGCAGGCCTCTCCTTAATCACATCTTGGGCAGAAAGGTTAGCGGCTCAACCAGAATGCCACTAGGGCAGCCAGGGAGGTGTCAGGGTCAGAACCCGCTCCCCCCTCTGAACTGGGCCCAAAAACAAGCACACCGCCAACAAAGACGGGAGTCGCGCAATCAGGATGGAGCACGCCACTCTGTTCCGCGCGCTCCCTGCGAAGCTCTGCCAGATGCACTTCCAACTAGCGGAACCTCCAAGACAGCCTGACGGAGAGAGACCCCCCCAACACCGCAGCCGAGGGCCCTTCCACTGCCAAGTCACACCGCAGTCAAAGTGGGTAAAGGGCACACGCCCCTGCCCCACACTGGATCCAGGTACACCCCCACCCAAAAAAACACAGAGAAGGGTGGGCCAGAGCAACACTTTTATTTAAGATAGTTTCAGGGGGCCAGCCGGGTTGGTCTAAAGCAGGAGAGCTGGATTCAAGTCCAGCAGCACCTTAGAGAACAAGATATTCAGGGTAGGAGCTTTTGAGAGTCAAAGCTCTGAACCTCTGAGTTCTGATGAATCATAGGGTTGGAAAGGACCATCCGGGTCATCTAGTCCAACCCCTACACAATGCAGGAAATTCACAACTGCCTCGCAACCCCACACCCCACATCCAGTGACCCCCATGCTCCATGCCCAGAAGATGGCAAAAAAAAAAAAAAAAAACCAGGATCCCTAGCCAATTTGGCCTGGAAGAAAATTGCTTATTGTCACCGCAGTGGTGATCAACATTACCTTGAGCATGTAAGGGCCACGAGAGCCAAATGCTGACTCATCCCTTCCTGCCCTTCCTCTCATGATCTGCCTTGGTTCACAGAATTGGCCTTGCCGTCAGGTGGCCATCTAGCCCCTGCTTAAAACCCTCCAAAGAAAATCATCCTGTATCCTGACTATGTCTTCTACTGTATTCACTACCCCTCCCAATTGAGTATCATTTGCAAGTTTAATATTCCTTCATCCAAATCATTTATAAAGCTGTTAAGCAGCACACGTCTCAGGACAGACCCCTGAGGCACTCTACTGATCACTCCTCTCCAAGTGGATGAGGAACCATTAACAAGCCAGCGTGGTGTAGTGGTTAAGAGCGGCAGTTTGGAGCGGTGGATTCTGATCTGGAGAACCGGGTTTGATTCCCCCACTCCTCCACATGAGCGGCGGATGCTAATCTGATGAACTGGGTTGGTTTCCCCACTCCTCCACATGAAGTCAGATGGGTGACCCTAGGCTAGTCACAGCTCTCTTAGAGCTCTCTCAGCTTCGCCTACCTCACAGGGTGTCTGTTGTGAGGAGGGGAAGGGAAGGTGATTGTAAGCCGGTTTGAGTCTCCCTTAAGTGGTAGAGAAAGTCGGCATATAAAAACCGACTCCTCTTCTTTGGGTATGATCTGTCAAGAAGTTACAGATCCACCTAACAGTAAGAGAATCTAAATTACATTTTACCAACTTGTCAACAAGAATATTATGTGGAACTTTATCAAGAGCCTTACTGAAATAAAGATAAACTATATCTACAGCATTCCCCTGTTCCATCAAGATAGTGACTTTCTCAAAAGAAGAGGAGAGGTTAGTCTGACATGACTTGTTCTTGAGAAACCCGTGCTGGCTCTTAGTGATCAGATCCATCCTTTCTAAATGCTCAAGAACCAACTGTTTGATGATTTATTCTAAAACTTTTCCTGGTATAGACATCAAACTGACTGGTCGGTGGTTACCCGGATCACATGAACACATGAAGCTTGCCTGGTCCCTTTAACTGGAGATCCCCCGAAAATCTTGTTGGTCTCTAAGGTGCTGCTGATTTCGAATCTAGCTGTGGTGAGGATGCAATGGAGGAGAGGAAGGTGGGGGCTGGCCCCCTTTGCATCCCCACTACAAGAGGAAGGCAGGGCGCAAGTGAAATAAATTAATAAAAGTATTTTCTTAAGGCTGATGGCACTAACCCTACGAAAGGATCCTTCCCATTGTTTAAAAAAATGTGCAAGAAACTCCTCAAAGAACACAGGCGTTCCTGCCCAGTGACCCCCCACTCCCACCCCCAGCTGAGCTGTTCCCCTGGCCTCATGCCCAGGAACAAGCCAACCTCTACCTGCCGTACAAAGAACTCAGTCTCCCCCCGCCCCACAATTGCTCAAGTGATCAGACCAGCAACTCCCCCAGCACAGTTCCAAGACAAGGCGAAGGGGATGGATATAACAGAAAGGCAGCTGGGGGGGGGGGGAAGCTCTCCTCCATGCGGCTACAAACCCGCAGGGCACTTGGGAGACCCCGTCAGAGGCCGTGAGCATCGCGACCAGGAAATAAGAAATGTACGGAGCCAGTTTTTCTTCAGGTGGCAAAATGTAATGGTGCAAATGGCTTTAAAAGGAGGCCAGAGAGATTTGTGGTGAGTCCCAGGGCCAGGAGGCAGCATCAGGGGAAGGCCTCGGCCTCTGCGCCCTGTTGCTGGACCTCCAGAGGAACTGGTTGGCCGCTGTGTGAGATGGGATGCTGGACTGGATGGACCCTCGCTGGCCTGATCCAGCAGGGCTCTCTTCGGATGTTCTTATGCCATGGGGACTAAATGGAACCTCCACGTTCAGAAGCAGTCAACCTCTGCATTCCACCAATGCCAGGAGGCAATATGAGGGGAAGGCCTCGGCCTCTATGCCTTGCTTGTTAACTCTCCAGAGGAACTGGCTGGCCGCTGCATGAGGCAGGACGCCGGACTCGATGGCCCTTCACTGGTCTGACCCAGCAGGGCTCTGCTTAGGTTCCTGGATGCCAAATTCAGTTTAGCCTCTGACTCATCTGAACGTTCATATTTGGATGGGATTAAGTTATTTGCTTAGATAATATATGTTCTGCCTTTCATGTTTTCTTAAAGTGGCTATCAAAAAGGGCTTTTAAAAATTGCAGTTATGTTTAATGACTCATGGAGGAAAATTTAAGTGTCTCATAGAAGTTGGCAGGGGAGTTATTTCTTTCGCCTGTCACTTTGTTTGACAAAAAACCCTCTAAAAGAGATATGGTGGGGTGGCGGCGTAGGGTAGAGGGGGTGTGTGTAATACCTGTTCCCATGAACCCACCCGACCACTGTGGTCACTTTTAGAGGCTGAAGCTTTGGGTGCCCCCACCTTCCGAGATTAGGCAGGCGGCAACCCAGGGGGAGGGGCCTTCTCGGTCACGGGCCCCAAAGCTCTGGAACTGGCTCCCCAGGGAGGTCCCCTTCTGATGCCATCTTCTGCCAGCGGGCAAGGATTTTTTTGTTTTGTTTAGTTGGCATTCCCTCAGTGACACCCTCTTTCCTAAGTGTATGTATTACATTTTGTATGTATTTTGACTCTTTTAAAAATTGTTTTAATGATGTATGTTTGGGAGAGGGGGTTGATTTAAATGGTTTTGTGATGTAATTGGGCCTGGGAGCAGACAGCAGGGCAGTGTGAGGAAGGGCTTCTCCTGTCCCTTGCGCCACAGGGACCGCAGCAGCCCGGCCCCCATCTGTGGATGGTGACGCTTTCCCAGACAACCAGGAGGGGGGGGGGAGGGAGGCACACGGTTAACAGCTGTGGGGCTGTCAGCCCCTGGAAAGGCAGAGATAGCACTCTGTATTCCCAGCGCCATATTAAGAGTTTGAAAATGTTATAAAAAACTTCGCTTTGAAAGGGTTTGGGGATACCACGGCTTCTAAATGGTTGGAAGACGTCTTCACAGCTAAAGGGGCCAAACAAAGTGCGAACGGTATTTTTTATAACGTTTTCAAACTCTTAATCCATCAGAGGGAATACAGAGAAAGTGCGAACAATATTTTCTATAACATTTTCAAACTCTTAATACATTGCTGGGCATACAAGTGTGGTAACCCCCACAGCATTGCTGGGGCGGGGGAAGCTGAAGTAGGGCTCCCTTGCAAAGGGAGGCAGCCTGGGGGGTGGGGGTGGGGCTAACAAAAGGCCTTGCAGCAGGTCAGCTGAAGCTGCCCTGGGGGCTCTCGGCACCAAGGAGGGGCCCGCCAGAGCTGACAGGGGCCTCAGAAGACCCCCACCCACCCACAGTCACTGCATCTCTCCTGCAGTGGATCTGCTCACAGCCCAGAGTGCCCCCCCCCGCACCCACCAGCACCACACAGCTTGGAGGGAAAGCCCCCCCCCCTGCAGCCTGCGGTGTACGGGGCCAGTCTGCAGGCCGGGCCGGGCCGGCCAGGGGGGCGGCGGGACCTCTCCGCCGGGGCCTCCGGGAGAGAAGCGGGCGGCCGCCCCTCCTGCCTCCCAGCCGCCGCCGCCGCCGCCGCCCTGGGCCGGGAGACGTCCAATGCCGGGGGGGGGGGGGCGGGCGCGGCCATTGCGGGCATTCGGGCTGCCTGGCCCCGTCGCCCCGCAGCCCCGCCTCTGAACAGCCGCCCTCCAGGTGGGGCGGGGGCTCCAGACGGGCGCGAGGCCCCCCTGCTCTCGGGGGACCCCCGCACCCCGCACCGCAGACGCCACCCGGCTTGGGGGTGGGGGGTGGGGGCTCGCCGCAGTCTGGCGCTCTCCCCCCCTCCACGCGGAGCCCCAGGCCCGGCCCACCGCCCACCGGAACACGGCCCCGGGGAGGGCGGCAGGGCCCGCCAGCCGTTCTCCGCGGGTGCTCAGCGGCTGGGGGGGGGGAGATCCCACGGGGGGCTCGACCTGCACCGCTCCCCAAGCCCACACTAGGCGGATGCTCTTTCGGGGGGCGGCGAGTGACGGGAGACCCCCCCCCGTCTGGCGGAGGAGCGAGGCAGGGGCTCTGCTGGTCCCAGGTGGATTCGGGGAGCCGGGCAGGACGGCCCCGCCCCGCGCCCCCCTCCCTCCCTCCCTCCCTCCCTCGGGACCCCGCCGCCGGGCCGCCCCCCACGGAGCAGCCGCCGCCGAGCCCTCGAGGGCTGCCGCCCCTCTGCGCCGCCACCCTCGGGCCGGCCGGCCGGCCGGGAGGGGTGGGGCGCAGGGACGCGGCCTGGGGAGAGGGCTGGGCGGCCCGGCGAGGCGAGGCGCGGCTGGCGGGCTGGCCCCCCGCCCCGGAGCCCCGCCCCGGCGCGCCTGGGCCGCGAGACCCACCTCGCCCGTTGGCCTTGATGAACTGGACGGCGGTGTCGGGCCCGCCGCCTTCTTCCTGGCCGCCGCCCGGGGCGCCGGCCGGGGCGTGTCGGGGGGGCGCGTAGATGTGGTAGCGGACGGTGAGGTTGGCGGCCTCGTGCAGCTCCTCGTAGACGCCCTCGATGGTGAAGTAGAAGGGCCGGTCGTCGGTCTTGCGGTCGGCGTAGAGCAGGGCGGCGCGCGCGCTCCAGTTGAAGGCGGCGTGGAGGCGCGCGGCCAGGGCGCCCAGCTGGGCGGCGGAGGGCCCGAGGCGCACGAGCGTGCGGAAGCCCTCGTGCTTGCGGCCGAAGCCCGACGCCACGGCGCCCGCCGTGAGCAGCGGCAGGCGCCAGTGCGCGGCGAAGCGGCCCACGGCGGCGGCCGGGTACACGCAGCCCGGGCCCAGCAGCACGTCGGGGTCGTGGTAGAGCTTCAGGTCCACGGCCTGCAGCGGCGCCACGTACTCGGAGCACGCGCCGTCCAGCTCGGACGTGGCGAAGAGGGTGCGCACCGACAGGCCGCCCGCCCGCAGCGCCGGCTCCAGCGCCTCCAGCGCCAGCCCCAGCGCCGGCGCCACGCGCGGCCAGGCCCACGCGTAGCCCACGTTGTGCTGCGGCAGCACCGCCGCCAGCCGCACCTCCGTGCCGCCGCTGCCGTTGGCCCCCTCGCCGCCCGCCCGCGCGCCCCACGCCGCCGCCACGGCCAGGCCGGCCAGCGCCACGGCCAGCAGCGGGGGCCGCCCCATGGCGGCGCCGCCTCGGACGGGGGGGCGGATCGCGGCGGGGCCTCTGCGCAGCTCTCCGGCTCCCGGGCGGGTGGGCGGGCGCGCTCGGCAAGCAGGGGAGCGCTTCTGCAGGGCGGCTGCGCTGCGCTGCGCCGCGCCGCGCTGCCCAGGAGAGGCCGCCCCCTCGGCCGCCCGGCCCGGCCCGGCCCGGCCCGCCTCCCCCGCCCCCTCGGACGCCTGGCCAGAGGTGGAGGGGCAGCGCCCCCTGCTGCCTCCCTCCCTCCGACGCCGCGCGCCCAGGCGCGGGGCCGGCCTCCAGCTCCCTCTCGCCTGGCCGCTGCTGCCCAAAGCCGCCGCAGGCCGGGTCCCGCCCTGGCTGGAGCCGGCCTGCCGCGAGGGTCCGGCCTCCGTGGGCGGCCCGGTCGCGAGCCCTCCCAAGGCGACGGGACGAACCGCCCAGGCTGCGCGCTCCGCAGCAGGCGGCCTGTGCGGCGCTGCCCAAGGGAAGGGCGGCCGGGGGCGACCCCGACGGGCCAGGGGCCGGCGCGCCGAAGCGCTTGCGGGGCTCGGCACCAGGCCGAAGGCTGCCAGCCGCGGCCTGGGCAGGTCCTGCAGACGGGGGCGGGGGGGTGGAGCCGGGGGGGCTTCGCTTGGGCAGGCGGGGGGGGGGGCTCCGTGGGTTCTCTAGCGCCATCCAGGCCATCCTCCGAAGAAGCCATGTGGGGACGGGTCTCTGTGGTCTGGAGAGGCGCTGCCAGTCCGCCAGACCTCCTTCCTGCCCCACCAGGGACATGAGAGAGAGCTGGAAAGCGGAGGCCTGGCTTGCCCGCTCTGCGCCTCAGGAAAGGCCCGGGTGGATCAGACCCAGGAGGGCCAGCAGTCTGTTCACCCCCAGGGGCCTCCCGGAAGCCCCCAAGCAAGGCGACGGCAGCAGCAGCCTCCTGCCTGGGTCCCACCGCACCCAAGATAATAGGCCTGCTCCTCTGAGCCTGGAGAGAATTGGGATGCATCACGACTAGTATCACCACATCCTGGGGCAGGGAGACCTCAGCAGGGTACAAAGCCATCGAGTCCACCCTGCAAAGCAGCCACTTTCTCCAGGGAAACGGATCTTTCTGTCCTCAGGAGATCATTTATAATAGGGGAGGGACTGGCTCAGTGGCAGAGCATCTGCTTGGCATGCAGAAGGTCCCAGGTTCAGTCCCCGGCATCTCCAGTGAAAGGGACTAGGCAAGGAGGTGATGGGAAAGACCCCTACCTGAGACCCTGGAGATCCGCTGCCCGTCTAAGTAGACAATATGACTTTGATGGACCAAGGGTCTGATTCAGAAGAAGGCAGCTTCATGTGTTCATGTGTACCAGGAGATGCCCAGGCCCCACCTGGAGGACCTCAACCCTCTTTGAGGTGGGGACACCTAAGAGGCTTGACCGGCAGGCGGTTCAAGGCAGAGACCACCCTCGGGGTGTCACTGAGAGAACACCCCCCCCTCCCTTGGATGCTCAGGATGAATGAGGAGACTAGAGGGCTGTGCCACAATGGTTGAGGGCTGGCCCCCCTCCCCTGTCCCTGGATCGGGGTGTTCTGGCCGACCCTCCTCCGGGCAGGATGCTGACCTTTGTGTCACTGAATTGGGCGCCGGAGGAATCTTAGAGTTCTAATTTAGAATTGTGGTTTTAATTACTAAATTGTATATTGATAACGTGGCTCGCGTTGTGGAAGGACCGTGTGATGTGAGCCGCTCTGAGCCCAGTTCTGGCTCAGATAAAGCAGGATACAAATTGAAAAATAAATACATAAAATAAAGGCGGTGAAAACCAAGGCAGATTGTGAAGAGCTACAGGAGAATTGGGTGTGTGGGCAACACCGCCGCAAATGAACCTCAGTGTTGAGAAGGGGAAAGTGATGCACACTGGAACAAAAAAAATCCCAACTTCAACTCTATGCTTATGGGGAAGGAGACCTGGGGGTCACAGCAGGTGGCTCAGTGGAAGTGTCCACCCAGCATGCTGCGGCAGTGAGAAAGGGCAAACTCCTCCAGGCTGGGGATATTAGGAAAGGGACTGAAAATGAAATGGCCACTATTCTAATGCCCCCATCTAGATCTTTGGTGAGAACCAGCGTGGCGTCGTGATTAAGAGCATCAAACTCTGATCTGGAGAACCAGGTTCTCTTCCCCGCTCCTCCACATGCAGCCTGCTGGGTGACCTTGGGGCCAGTCACGGCTCTCCCTCCAAACCCTCTCAGCCCACGCGGGGTGGGGGTGGGTGGGCAGGCAGTGGCCAGCCCCACGTCTCTTGCCTTGAAAACCCTACAGGGTCACCATGCGTCAGCTGTGACTTGAGGGCACTTCCCCCCACCACCATTTGGGGTTTGAGCACCTTCCCCACGAGGAAAGGCTAGGAAGCCCGGGTTTTCAGATGTGGAGAAAGATGGCCAGGGAGTCCACGCCTGCAGGGACGGTGTGCTCCAAGCCCCAGGATGCCTTTTTGTCTCTTCCGGCCTGGGGTGGGAGTGGGGGGAGCAGCTTCAGAGGAGCAAGAAGGGCCAGTGGGAGGGCTCCCCCTCCCAGCTCAGGCCTGGCCTAACCCTGCAGCAGAGCGGACTGTTACACATTCTCAGGATTCCCCCGCCCCCCCAAAAACTCCCCTACTTTAATGATTCCCTCTAAGCCTAAAACTCTGCCCTCCCTGATGTGCCTGGGATGTGGGGGATGCTTTCACAAGGAGGGCCCTTCCCATGGGGCTGATCTGCCCCAAGCTCAATGCCTTGGGGAAGAAGAGTCTCCCCCCCCACACTTCCCCACCGCATGGTGGTGGGTTTGTGCCCCTCCTGGGGGCTCCTTAGTTTCTGTCCAATCTTTCTCCAACCTGCTGGGGCTGCCCCGCATGGCCTGGAGGTCCCGCAGAGACTACCCCCGGCTGACCGGCCCCCTCTCCCTCCCCCCCCCCGGCGCTTGCCTCGCCGGCCAGAAGCGGGGCCGGGGGCCTGCGGGGAGAGGCGTGGGCGAGCGGACGGGCCGGCCGGCACGCGCCCCCCTCCCGCAGCGGCCCCTCCTGCTCCAAAGCAGGCGCCCCACGGCGGCGAGGGTCGGGCGGAGCAGACGACTCCTTCTCGGTGCACGAGCTCAGCTGCCCCCCCCCCGGGGGGAGGCGGGCTGCTGGGCGGGGCGCAGCTCCCGGAGCGATTCCCGTCGAAGAAGCCCTCCGGCGTCCTTGGGGTGGGGGCCAGCTGGTCGTCCGGCTGTGGGTTTTTTAATGTGGCACCTGGAAGGTTGTTTCCTCGACATAGCAGAGCGGGAGTCCCGGAGCGCCTTGAGGAGCAGCCGGCGGGGGGGGGGCTTTGCCGGGTCCCCGAAGGGCGCTCCGCCCCCCCCCGGCCTCCGCCCCCCCCCGGCCTCCGCCCCGGGAATCCCGCCGGCCCGCCGCGTGTCGAGGGTGCCCTCTGGTGGCGAGCAGTGGGGATGCAGCGTCCCGGGCCGCGGAGCTGCCTGCCCGGCGGATGAGCGCGCGGCGCGGCGCGGCGGCGAGGCTTCCGGCTTGTTCTGCCGGTGCGGTGGCTCAGCCCTCCGAAGTCGGCTGAGAGGAAGGGCTCATCTGTCTCCCCCAAACTTGATCAAAGACCCCTGGGCGGGGGGGGGGTCAGGGATGTCCTCCCAGGCTGCTGATCAGCTGGGAGGTGGTGCCAAAGTCTGCGCCAAGGCTCCTCTTTCCCAGGGCGGTGGGGGGTGGGACCAGCTGGGGAGACAGGGAGGAAATTAACAGGACGCGTGATCCCTGGAGATCGGGGGGGGGGGGGGGCAGGAGGTTGGAGGTGTCCCCCATTCTGGATTGGGTTGCATGGCCCTCAAAGGAACATGTCCCTAGTCTGGGGGTCCTCTTGGACCCAGGCCCACTGCAGGGTCACCTGTGGCCAGGAGGGCCTTTGGCCAGCTGTGGCCTTTTCTGGGCAGGAAAGATCTGGCCACTGTGGGGCCTGCCCTGGTTACTGAAATGCCCTTTGCATGGGGGCTGCCCCTGAACCCCTTGTAGCTTCCTCCACCATTTGAAAAAGGAAGTTTTCAGCCAGGCAGGTCGGAACTTTGTGGAGTTTGTCTCCCGGCACACATCAGGGAAGTTGAAGTCACCCATAACCGCCAGGGCATGTTGCTTGGATTCCTTCCCTGATCCTCACCCAGATACTTCCCACTGAGCTGTCACCCTCCTCCTAAATTATTTCTTGACAAGTAAAACCTTGCATTACATACAGCATGACACCGCCACCTCTTTGACCCTTTCGTTTTTTCTTGAACAACTCTTATCCGTCCACAACTACATTCTGGTCATGGGAATCATCCCACCAAGTTTCTGTAATGCCTACTAAATCATATCCCTCTGGCTGCATCAGAAGCCCAGCATTGCTGGGGGGGGGGGGGGAGAGAGATATAAGATTAACAAATAAACAAATAACCTCAAGCTCTTTCTTCTTATTGCCCAAGCTTTGGGGCATTGGTATCCCCGCACCTTTGGCTCCATTAGACTCTGCCCTCCCAGGTGGGCCTCTGCTGTTTGTGTGTGTGTTAAGTGCCGTCAAGTCGCTTCCGACTCATGGCATCCCTATAAATGAAAGTTCTCCAAAATGTCCTATCTCCAACAGCCTTGCTCAGATCTTGCAAATTGAAGGCTGTGGCTTCCTTTATTGAGTCAATCCATCTCTTGCTAGGTCTTCCTCTTTTCCTGCTGCCCTCAACTTTTCCTAGCATGACTGTCTTTTCCAGTGACTCTTGTCCAAAATACGATAGCCTCAGTTTAGTCATTTTAGCTTCTAGGATCAGTTCAGACTTGATTTGATCTATAACCCACTGATTTTTGTGATTTTTTGGCAGTCCACGGAATCCGTAACACTCTCCTCCAACAGCACATTTCAAAGGAATCTATTTTCTTCCTATCAGCTTTCTTCACTGTCCAGCTTTCACACCCATACATAGTAATAGGGAATACGATGGCATGAATTAATCTAGTCTTGGTGGCCAGAGTCACATCCTTACACTTCAAAATCTTTTCTAGCTCCTTCATGGCTGCCCTTCCCAGTCTCAATCTCCTTCTAATTTCTTGGCTGCAGTCTCCCTTTTGGTTGATGGTGGAGCCAAGGAATAGAAAGGCTTGAACAATTTCAATTTCCTCATTGTCAACCTTAAAGTTGTGTAATTCTCCTGTAGTCATTACTTTTGTTTTCTTGATGTTCAGCTGCAGTCCTGCTTTGGCACTTTCTCTTTTAACTTTCAGCAGTAGTTGTTTCAAATCTTCACTATTTTCTGCCAATAACATAGTGTCATTGGCATATCTCAAATTATTAATGTTCCTCCCTCCAATTTTCACTCCACCTTCATCTAAATCTAATCCAACTTTCCTAATTATATGTTCTGCATATAGATTGAAGAGATAGGGAGATAAAATACATCCTTGTCTGACACCTTTGCCAATTGGAAACCATTCCATTTCTCCATATTCTGTTCTAACTGTGGCCTCTTGTCCAGAGTACAGGTTGCGCATTAAAACGATCAGATGTAGTGGCACACCCATTTCCTTTAAAACCAGCCATAGCTTTTCATGATCCACACTGTCAAAAGCTTTGCTGTAATCGATGAAACACAAGCTGATTTTCTTCTGAAATTCTCTCATATGCTCCAGTAACCAGCGTATGTTTGCAATATGATCTCTAGTGCCTCTTCCTTTTCTGAAACCAGCTTGAACATCAGGCATTTCTTGTTCCATATATGGTAACAGCCTTTGCTGTAAGATTTTGAGCATCACTTTACCTGCGTGAGAAATTAATGCGATGGTCCGATAGTTGCTGCAATCTTTGATGTCTCCTTTCTTGGGAATTGGAATGTAAAGGATCGTTTCCAGTCTGTGGGCCATTGTTTTGTTTTCCATATCTGTTGGCATATTCTTGTCAAGATTTTGATGGACTCCGTTTCTGTGGCTTGGAATAGCTCTATTGATATCCCATCTGCTCCTGGAGATTTGTTTCTCCCGATTGCTCTCAATGCAGCTTTCACTTCACTTTCTAAAACTGTAGGTTCTTCTTCAAAAGATTCTTCTTGGAAAGAATCTTTTATCCTTTCATCTCTTCTGTATAGTTCTTCAGCGTATTGTTCCCACCTTTTCTTTATTTTGTCCTGTTCAGTTCATGTATTTCCATGCTGATCTTTCAGCATGCCTAACCGTGCTTTAAATTTCCCTTTGATTTCTTGGATCTTGTGGAACAGATCTCTTGTTCTTCCTTTTTTGTTGTTCTCTTCTGTTTCTTTACACTGGTTATTATAATAGGTCTCTTTGTCTCTAAGTGCGAGTCGCTGGAACGTTGCACTTAGACTTTTGATTCTATTTCTGTCACCTTCTACTTTTGCTTCTCGTCTATCTCTGGCAATTTTAAGAGTTTCCTCAGACATCCATCGAGTTTTTCTTTTCTTTTGGCTACAGGAATAGTCTTTGCACATTCTTCCTTGATAATATCTCTAGTTTCCACGCATAGTTCTTCAGGTTTACATTCACTTTAACTCAGTAATGCAAATCTGTTCCTTACATGGTCTTTAAACTCTTCCGGAATATTGCTCAGATTGTATTTTGGTGCTATGAATGTTTTGGGGTTTTTCTTAAGCTTTATCTTGATTTTCGATATTAACAATTCATGATTGGTACTGCAGTCGGCTCCTGGTCTTGTTTTGGCTGAGAGAATAGAGCTTCTCCATCTTCTGCTTCCAATTATATAATCTATTTTATTTCTATACTGGCCGTCTGGTGATGTCCATGTATATAATCGTCTATTTGGTTGCCTGAAACATGTGTTTGCAATGAACAGATTGTTGTCTTCACAGAATTCTACGAGGCGTTCTCCTGCTTCATTCCGTGCTCCTAGCCCAAATTTGCCAACAACATTTGATTCTGCTTTGTTTCCTACTTTTGCATTCCAATCACCTATGATTATCAGCATATCTTGTTCAGGTGTGTGATCAATTTCTTCCTGAACACTGGCATAAAAACTTTCAATTTCTTCCTCATCAGCATCTGTAGTTGGGACATAAACTTGAATGATGCTTATGTTGATAGGCTTTCTCTGAAGTCTGATAGATAGTATTCGGTCAGACTTTGCATTATAGTTCCTGACTGCCTTTGCTACATCTTGCCTCACTATTAAAGCAACTCCGTTTCTTCTCTTTTTGTCATTCCCTGACTAAAACACTTTGTAATTTTCTGATTGAAAATGTCCTAATCCAGTCCACTGTAATTCACTTACTCCCAGGACTGAAATGTCCATACGTTCCATTTCTTGTTTAACAATTTCAAGCTTACCCTGATTCATGCTTCTCACAGTCCATGTTCCTATTATATGCGTCGAACAGCTTCGGACTTTCCTTTTGCATCTATTCATGTCAACCACTGAACGTCCTTTCGGCTTTAGTCCAATCGCATCATTAAGAACAGAGCTACTCGTACTTGTCCTCTGCTCTACCCCAGTAGCAGATTGAGTGTCATCCGACCTGGGGGTCCCATCTTCCAGCACTATATCTTTTTTCATTTTGGATTGTCTCATCATAGGATTTTCAATGTAAAGGTTGGTCAGAAGTGGTTTACCAGTGCCTTCTTCTGCGCAGTTAGCCGTAGTGGCACTAACCAGGGTTAGCCGTAGTGGCACTGCCGTTGTCTACGAAAGATCCTCCGCCAGTGTCACCTTCCACTACTACTGCTGCTGCCCAGTAGCTAACCTTCAGAGATTCCTCTGCCCCCATCCCCATTGGAACAGCAATACATCTACGACTGATCTTTGCAAATTTGCAGGCCCAAAGCCTGCCAGTGGTTGAGGCAGCATGCATGAGGGGGCGGGGAAAGGGCAGAAACCCCCAACTTTCCACTCTCCCTGTTCCTAAGCCCACTTTGGGTACGAAAGATCACAGCAAAGCAGCTTTGGGGGAAATTGCAGCCAAGCCAGGGGAATCTTGGGAGCGAGACGTCCAGATGACCCCATTGTGCAGAGCCACTGCAGTCTGGAGGAGACCCTCCCGGTGAAAGGCCCCTCGACCCAGCCCGAGGGTGGCACAGGGGCTGCCTCTGCTCTCAGGCAGCCACTGGGCACTGAAGAGGGCCCCTGCGGCCTGTGTGCAGGTGGCTGAGGCCCTGGGGCAGTAGTGCAGATGGCCCGGGGCCTGCCAGACCCACGGGTCAAAGTGGTTCTGTGAGGGGCAACCAGGGCAGAGTCTGGCTGCAGTCCAGAAAGCTCCGGCTGGCTAGCTGCGGCCTCGGTGGGGCTCACCAACGGGAGGCTGTGAGTGGGGCTAGCCGCTGCGGCGCAGCAGGGAGGCTACCTTCTCCCGGAGGTCAGCGGCTGCTGCTCTCCGGGGGCTGCTGCTTGGCCTGCAGGGGAGACACGCTGGCTCCAGCAGAGGAAGCTGCCTTCCGCCCACTCAGAACCTCGCTGTGTTTTATCTGCTCTCCAGAGTCTCAGGCCGAGGGGGGCCTTTCCCGGGAGGAGGTTGCACCCGGGGTTGATCCCAGGACCTTCTTCATGCAAAGCCCGAGACGCAGCTGCTGCCTGCATGCTCTAGCCCCTCCCCACTGGTCAGGACAAGAGTGCTGAAGGGAGGGGTCAGTCAGCCCCCCCCCTCTCCCGCCACACCCCAGGCCTGCTCCAGAGGAGCCCTCTGCCCAAGCGGCTATGAGGGCTGGAGACAAGGCAAGTCGGCCAGCCCACAGATCTCCCAGCTGCACGTTCGGTTTTATCCTTTCCAGGACCCATTTGAGGAATCAGCCGGATCCTGACAAGGGACGCCCTGCTGCTTCTGCTGGGTGTGAATTGAGCCTCCTGTCATCTCTCTCCAGCATCGCCAGGAGATGATATCCGGTGAAAATATCCTGCCCCTTCCAAATAGCTTTGCAGTTTATAAATTCTGCTTCCAAATGTTCTGTTTTCCAAACAGATGCATTGCCAACGTAGCAAAAATAAATGCATAACAAAAATCCACTGGCAACTCTTTAGAAGGACTGAATTATTTGGGAAATAGTTCAAATGTTCGTTTTGGGGGGAGGGAGTCCTCATGGGGAATATGACCCCCTGGAGAAATGCCTGGCGGCTGTTTCAAAGCAGTGAAGGGACCAGGAGCTCCCTCTGGGCCACGAGTGGGCATGCGCTCAGGTCTACTGAAGAGCAAGAGGAACACACCTCAGGAGCACAGCTCCAGTGTGGTGGAGGTGGTGACAGAGTGGGGCCAGGGCCGCTGAGGCCTGCCTGCAACTGTCCACTCTGCCACTGCGCCATTTGCTGGCTGCCCTTGGGCCCAGCCACACGGTCTCAGCCTCCCCCACCTCACGGGAATCATGGATGCCACCCTGGGAAGGATCAAATGCACGCAGCGAGCCAGCAGAGGGGAAGAGAGTTCTCCCCCGCCCATTCCTGCCTCTTCCCCAGCGTGCCGCACAGCCTGTTCTCCTGCTGCCCCCAGAGCTGGGAGGGTCTTGGCCGCTGCCTCTCCAGGATCCTCCTCCACTGCCGCTAAGCGGCTTTCCCAGCTAGCTGTTACTACATCCCCCCAAACACATGAACAAGCATTCAGATTAACATAGGGAATTAGCTTATATGTTTGTGTAGAGCACAACCCCACACTGGGACCTTGTGAGCAGCAAAGCCTTTATAGTAGGGAAAGGGTGACAAGAGACTTTATTTAAAAGGAAAACGGAGTTTATTGAGGGGCTTTGGGTATAATCATGGGGGGGGGCATGTCCTAAGGAAATACTAGCAGTACTAAACCAAAGCACACACACGTCCCTTATCCCAACAAATACAGCAACAGCAACCAAACATTCAGCAGAGCTCCTCCAATTTGCAGCAGGAGTTAATCAGATCTAAAGGTGTGGAAAATGGAGGGGGGGTAGCAGATTGGAGATTTGGGGGGGGTTGATCCAGAGGTAGAGCAAAGATCACCCGTCCTATTCTGCGGAGACGGATGGAAGGAGGAGAGATCCAGCGGGGTGGGGGTGGGGGGGGAGCCTCTCTTGCAGTTCAGCTGCTATCCATGACCACAGACTCTCTTTCTCTGGCTCTACAGCCAGGCTACTTATACTGTTTTTGGCCCATGGCATGAAATGGGTTCTTTTCAGGAAACAAAAGATTACGACAGGGGATAAAGGAATGCTTGAGAGGAATCAGGAGGAAACGATAGAAGTGGACTAAACGGCACCAGGAAGGGATGTGTTGGATTGAATTATAATTCAGGATGACCAAACTGGAGATATGAAGCTGAGTCATATATTTTGGGGAAGCTTTGGGGACAAAGGGGGAGCACTGAAGCAGAGGCTCCAGGCTGTCAGCGGAGGGCGGGCGCTTAACGTCCCTCTGAATTGTGTTAATGGTCAGTGAGGGCGTCTCATGTAAAAAGCCAATACAGGGAGAGGCATCTTTGTCCTCTTGCCTGGTGTGGCTTACTTGCTGCCGTCCCGCTGGCACGCACGCCCTGATTTCTCCCAACATGCTTTCCTTGCAGGCAGTTGCTGGGGTTGTCGTCCCAGGATCCTCTGCTGTGCTCACCGCTGCAGGGCTCCCCGTGAGACATAAAACTTGGCAGTGCTCCCACATCTTCTGCTGTGTGCCTCATGGGACTTGCTCACGGTGTTACTCTGGCACTACATCCATTCAGGCTGGGAGGCAGGGAGTGCACAACATTCCCCGCTGCCGCTGCCGAAACTGAGTCGTCATCAGAAGCAAGGTTTCACAAATTACAACGCCGTTCTCAGGCTTTGTTGTGGGATGTCTGGTGGTCCTTCTTTTCCAAGGCATGTAGTTTGAGAGCTTGTTTCTGAAGATACTTCAGGATGACAAACATGGCAAGCAACGTGACCACTCAAAAACCTAATACCTCCACGATGGAGTGAAGCACTACATTGAACGCCCCCGTGGCAGCAAGGGACCTGCCGGGCAAAGTTTCCTACCTCGAATGATCCCCAGTAGGAAGGGCCAGGCTATGTTGCCCAACACGCCAAGATCAGTTGCAGTTTTTGCCTAGAAATAGTTAGGAAACAGGGTTGCCATCCTCCAGGCAAGGCCTTGAGATCTCCTGGAATGACAACGGATCTGTAGACTGCAGAGATCAGAGGCCCTGGAGGAAATGGCTGCTTTATAGGATGGGTCCTGTGACGTCCTATTCTGCTGAGGTCCCTCCCCTCCCCAAACCACACCCTCCCCAGGCTCACCCCCAAATCTGCAGGCATTTCCCACCCTGGAGTTGGAAACAATGCATATGGAAATGGCTGCTCCAACTTGCCCTTGGCCTGTTTGCACACACATCCCACACAGGGTGGCCGGCTGCTCCCCCCCCCCCCCCGCCCACCAGCCACTGTCTGGACAGCAAAGGGCTTATTATGGCGAATGGATCAAACAGTCCTCTTGCCACAAGCACAAAAGGCCCAGACCTGTCCGTAGGGAGGGTGTGTGCAAAGTGTGGCTGGTTCTCTTTTGAGCACTTTGCCCAAGCGGGGTGGGGGGTCTGGGCCATTTGCAGGGGGTCTGCCTGAGGGGCTGTATTGCTGCTCACCTGCATGTGCCAGTAAGCCTAGGCACATTTTTAATCACCCCCTCCCCCCGTGATGAGCACGGAAAAAAGTATTCCACACAGAGAAGGCAAATCAGTCCCCAAGAGGCCAGAGTGAAGCAGAATCCTGCCCGGCAGCTCCTTCCTCAGCCAAGAGGGGCCTCCGTGCCCTGCACAAACACACACAGCCCATCAGTCTCTCCATGCAGTGCTTTGGTGGGGGGAAAGGAAGGGTGGGTGCTTGGCAAGTAAATGCAAGGTGGGGAGAGACTCGGGAAGCTGCACTCCCAACTGGAAACTTTCCTTCCCAACGACTTGGGGTCCCCCAAAGCCAGCCAGCCAGAGGTTGCCCTGGGAGGCTCTGTCCAGCCTCCCCAAAGGGCAACGAAAGCAGCTCACCCTCCTTTGCCTGGCAGCCTGTGTTCTTCAGACACCCCCCCCCCCCCACGTTCTTCTCTGGCTCTTCTGCAGTGCCAGAGAGGAGTGGGTGAGCCGGGCGAGCCCGCAGCTGAGCTCTGCTGGCCGCCTTGCATCTCTTCCTCACTGACCGCTGGCTGGGCTCCCTCACACACACACACACCACTGGGAGCTCTGGCCCACTGCAGGAGGAGGAGGCCACACCGTGCCTCCGTGGCAACCACATGACTGCTTGTTCCTCCTGACCACTCTCTTCCCAGGTGTGAAGTCCAGGAAGCATCTGCGACCAAACACAAGTGCAAGACAGTGGTGGAGCAAGCTCAGTTCGCCACCCTCGTGTCTGCTCCATCATGCGAACACACATGCACACACAAAGCTGCCTTATAATGAATCAGACGTTTGGTTCATCAAGGTCAGTATTGTCTGCTCAGACTGGCAGCAGCTCTCCAGGGTTTTGGGCTGAAGTCTTTCACATCGCCTGCAGCCTGGTCCTTACTGGAGAGGCCGGGGATTGAACTTGGGATCTTCTGCATGCCGAGCGGATGCTCTGCCACTGAGCCACAGCCCAGCCCTTTTCCCAGTTGTGAAGGGGCTTCTAACCCAGGCCCTGGAGGACATGGATGATGAAAACAATGAGTTTTGCAGATAAATTTGCTCACATTTGCCACAACCCAGATGCCATAATTCATAGCATCATAGAGTTGGAAGGGGCCAGACAGGCCGTGGAGTCCCACCCCCCCTGCTCAACACAAGATCAGCCTAGTGCATCCCTGACCAGTGTTCGTCCAGCCGCTGCTTGAAGGCTGCTAGTTGAATTAAATGTCACAATGTCATCCAAAGAGCGCCTGGTGCCGGTTGCCTGCCGGGCCGGCAGACTGTCAGCTGTTCTGTCTTTTCCAGGAGCACCTTTAGAGACCAACCAGGTTTTGGGGGGTAGGAGCTTTCGAGAGTCAACCCTCCCTTCGCCGGGGACCTTTGACTCTCGGAAGCTTGCACTTGAAAGGCTTGTGGGTCTCTCAGGCGCTCCTGGACTCGAGTTTAGCTGTTCTACTGCAGACCAAGCTGGCTCCCCTCTGAAACTGTTCTGTCTTTTGTCTCTCGGCTGTTAATCTTTGTGTTTCATAGCTGGGGTTTTTGTTTTTGTTTTTAACTCTGTAGGTGTTTTTTTTGCTGGTATAATATTTTTCTCCCATTTTAAATGTTGCAGTAAGAGGGGACACATGGAGGGGCATCCAGGAGCCACACACGGGACTTCCATGGGCAGGGGCTGGACATAGGCCCAGGCAAGTGCTGGAAAGCCAGCCCACCCCCCAGTTCCAAAATAAGCAGCACTTGGATTTTTTGCTGTTTAGAGAGAACACCCGCCCCCCCGTGCTGACCACCAGAGCCAAGCACCGTGCCTAAACCAACTCTCTCCGCATTTCCCTGGCAAAGGGGGGCTCGTGCTGCCCGGTGCCAGGCTGGCATCCTGTTTGCTTCTTGTGCTGTTGCAGCTGCCGACCCGGCCCGGGCCTTGGAGATCGAGGCCCCCCCGCCCGCTCTAGCCAGATACTTTCGCTGCACCCCACAGCCTCCTGCCAGCAGGGCCGGGGTCTCCCTGCTGTAAGCCTGCACCCTGGATTCTGTCAAAACTGGGCTGGCGTTTGGAGCCCCCACCCTTTCTTGGCCACTCATGTGTCCCTCTTCTCCTCCTAAACCGTGCTGCACTAATCCAAAAAATTGCATTGTTCAAAGCTCTCTGAACCCACCCAGGAAAACCAAGGCACAAGAATGCCTCGTGCTTTGATCTCAGAGAGACCACAGTTCTTTGCAGCCCGTCCAGTCCAAAATTATCATCCAAAAGCAAACCATGGTTTGTATCATACCTTTTATTAGGACCAGCTACTATGACACAGAACGGCACGCAAAAGCCGTTGAGCCCAGAGCCTTTCCTCAGAATGGTCAGTAGAAAAGCAAATAAGGCGGCCACAGTTTTAAAGGCCTTCTTTCCCCAACCTCTCTATGCGGAGCGTCAGGGCAGGCAGATGTGCATCTCTGAGCAAGAGGGGGGTGGGGAGGGAGTTTCTCCACTGGAAGTACAAAGGGCAGCAGCCTTTTCTCGCAGGCATTTGTGCATCTTGCCTCTGCTATCAGAGCCATCAAAGGC
This sequence comes from Euleptes europaea, assembly GCF_029931775.1. Lineage (NCBI taxonomy): Eukaryota > Metazoa > Chordata > Lepidosauria > Squamata > Sphaerodactylidae > Euleptes > Euleptes europaea. The sequence goes on from NC_079315.1 coordinate 123,480,480, forward strand.
CTTCTGCGGGGGCCGTTGTAATCCCAGTGGAGAAACACCCTGGGTTTCCCCTCTTGCCCAAAGAAGTGCAGCCACTTGCCCCCACTCCCCTACGCCCTTATCATCTGAGGGGGGGGGGCTGCATGCTTGTATACCTTTGTATGCTGAGGCTCCATTCGGTCACCGTGACATGCAGCGGCCGAGGACTGGCGGCTCCCTCCATGAGTCTGCCTTGAAGCCCCTCTTGAAGCCCTTCGGTGTTTGTGGCCACTGGCTGCCTTCTCTGGTGGGGGGTGGGGTGGGGGATTTCACGGTTGAGTTACTTGTCGAGTAAAAACAGATTTCCTTTGGTCTGTCATTAATGTATTTCTCAACAATTTCATTGGGTGCCCCCAAGCCCTCACATTATGGGTGAGGGAAGCTCCCTTTATTTACTTTCTCCCCTACCCACCCACCCTGCTTTATCACACCCCTCCCTTATTTGGCTGTTTTCTAAATCCTCTGGGCCAGATGAACTGCACCCAAGGGTACTCAAAAAACTTGCAGATGTAATTTCGGAACCTCTGTCCATTATTTTTTTTAAGTCTTGGCAAACAGGTGAGGTGCCAGAAGATTGGAGGCGGGAAAAAGGAGGATCTAGGTAACTACCGACCCATCAGCTTAACTTCTATACCAGGAAAAGTGTTTGAACAAATCATCAAACAGTCCGTCCTTGAGCATTTAGAAAGGATGGATCTGATCACTAAGAGCCAGCATGGGTTTCTCAAGAATAAGTCATGTGAGACTAATCATATCTCCTTTTTTGAGAAAGTTACTACCTTGCTGGATCAGGGGAATGCTGTAGACATAATTTATCTAGATTTCAGTAAGGCTTTTGATAAGGTTCCACATAGTATTCAAGTTGACAAATTGGGAAAATGTGGGTTAGATCCTATTATTGTTAGATGGATCTGCAACTGGTTGACAGATCGTACCCAAAGAGTGCTAGTTAATGGTTCCTCGTCCACTTGGAGAGAAGTGACTAGTGGAGTTCCTCAGGGATCTTTGCTGGGCCCTGTGTTGTTCAACATCTTTATAAATGATTTGGATGAAGGAATAGAGGGGATGCTTATTAAATTTGCAGATGATACTAAATTGGGAGGGGTAGCAAATACAGTAGAAGACATACCCAGGATACAAGATGATCTTGATAGGCTGGAGAAATGGGCTAGAACTAATAAAATGCACTTCAACAAAGACAAATGTAAAGTTCTGCATTTAGGTAGGAAAAATCAAATGCATAATTATAGGTTGGGGGAGACTTGTCTGAGCAGTAGTGTGTGTGAAAAGGATCTTGGAGTCTTAGTAGACCAAACACTGAACATGAGTCAGGAGTGTGATGCTGTAACTATAAAGGCAAATGCAGTCTTGGGCTGTATCAACAGAAGTATAGTATCCAGATCACGCGAAGTGATGGTATCGCTTTACTCTGCTCTGGTTAGACCTCAACTAGAGTACTGTGTTCAGTTTTGGGCACCACAATTTAAGAAAGATGTAGACAAGCTGGAACGTGTCCAGAGGAGGGCAACAAAGATGGTGAGGGGTCTGGAGACCAAGTCCTATGAGGAAAGGTTGAAGGAGCTGGGTATGTTTAGCCTGAAGAGGAGAAGACTGAGGGGATATGATAACCATCTTCAAGTACCTGAAGGGCTGTCACATAGAGGAGGGTGCCAAGTTGTTTTCTGTTGCTCAAGAAGGTCAGACCAGAACCAACAGGTTGAAATTAAATCAAAAGAGTTTCCGTCTAGACATTAGGAAGAATTTTCTAACAGTTAGAGCGGTTCCTCAGTGGAACAGCTTCCTCGGGAGGTGGCAAGCTCTCCTTCCCTGGAGGTTTTTAAGAAGAGGTTAGATGGCCATCTGTCAGCAATGCTGATTCTGTGACCTTAGGCAGATGATGAGAGGGAGGGCATCTTGGCCATCATCTGGTCACTAGGGGTGTGGAGGGGGGAGGTAGTTATGAATTTCCTGCATTGTGCAGGGGGTTGGACTTGATGGCCCTGGTGGTCCCTTCCAACTCTATGATTCTATGATTCTAAATGGAAGAGTCCCAGCCCCTCCCGCCTTTCCTCATGGGGCAGGGGCTCCAACCCCCTAATCATCTCAGTTGCCTTCATCTGCACTTTTCCGCGCTATGCAAGGTCCTCTTGGAGAAAGCGACCAGAACTGCACACACAGTACTGCAGATGAAGCCACATCATGGCTCTGTCTAAGGGCATTACAATAGTGACCATTTCATTTACAATTGCTTCCCAATACTCCCTAGCATATGGAGTTTGCCTTTTCACTACTGCTACACACCGGGTCAATGTTTTCACTGAGCTCCCTACAACAACTCCCCAGACCTCTTTCAGTCTCAGCCTGTTCACACCTGCCTCCAACCCTTCTCCATTGCCTGGGGCTGGGGCGCTGCCAGGACCTCAGGCCCCTGTTCAGACCTTCCACCCAGGAGGGCCTCTGTGAGACTCCAGCACCTCGTTGCATTTCTCTCATAAGGAACTTTACTCCAGACATAATCGCGAGTTAAAAAGTTTTATTTAAGAAAGCCAGGGAGTTCAGTAGGTCCATTGAGACATAAGGCTAGAATGCAGACATGGGGAAACACCAGTACATTTAAAGGATACATACAATAGGATGGATTAGTTTCAGGACATAATACAAAAGGGCCGAGTTGAGGCAGAGTTGTCTTGATGGCTTAGGTATAAGGAAAAAATACAGAAGGTAACAGCCGGTAACTACTCACGGGAAAAACCATACATGAAACTAATGCGTGAAATAGCTAGGTGATTGCCAGGGCTCCCAGGCATTGTTCCACGGGACCTGGTAACATACTAACGATTAGCCGGGCAGGTCTCCATTGAGGTGTAGATGCCAGGGGGGATGGGCAGAGGCTGAAAGCCAGGAAGCCTTAGCTGACATTTCGCCTCCCCAAAGACCCCTCCCCCGGATCTCTCGGTCTGGTGGGATTATTACGGTGGAATTCAGCTATCAGGGTGGGGGCATTCACGTGTACAGCGGACACCCATTCGTCATGGCTAGAGTTCAGGTGTTTCCAGTGCACGAGGTATTCCAGCTGGCCTCTCCATGCCCTCAAATCTAAGACCTTGGAGATTTCGAAATGCTGTTCCCCTTGAACCATGATTGGGGTTGCCGCAGCGGGTTTGGGGTGCCATTCGGGGGCCGGAACAAAGGGTTTCAACAAACTCACGTGGAACACTGGGTGTACCCCCTGTAAGGTTTTAGGAAGATACAACTCTACGGTGACCTCATTGATAACCCGGGAGATTGGGAACGGTTCCACATACTTTTGATACGTAAGGACCTGAGATTTTTTGTGGAGAGATAAACCTTTTCCCCAACCCTAAGGTCCCATTGGGGTGTTCTGTGTTTATCCGCCTGCGCTTTGTACCTTTCCTTCGCCTGTTCCAAATGCTTCACTAACCGGGGCCAAGTATTCCCAAGGCACTTGATAATGAGCAGCAGTAGCCGCCTGCCCCTTGCCTTTCGTCTTAAGCAGGTCCATAATGGGCAGGGCAACCTTGGCAAAGTCCGGGATGAAATTGCAGTAAAAATTAGCGAACCCCAAGAACTGCTGGACCTGCTTGTGAGTCCTGGGGGGTTCCCATTCCCGGACCGCCTGAACCTTCTCGGGGTCCATGATCAAACCTTCGGGGGACATGACATACCCGAGAAAAGACAGTTGGTTCTGGTTGAAAGCACACTTCAAAAGTTTAGCATACAAATGGTGCTCTTGCAAGCGGCACAAGACTTCCCTCACCAACTCCCGGTGTTCATCCGGGTCCCTGGAGTAGATCAGGATATCATCAAGATAAACAATTACCCCCTTAAACAGTAAGTCATGTAAAATCTCATTGATAAGATGCATGAAGCACGACGGGGGCCCCGACAATCCGAATGGCATGACCATAAATTCGAACAAACCATAGCAACATGAGAAAGCGGTCTTCGCCTAATCCCCCTCCTTAATCCAAACCCGGTAGTAAGCTTCTGCCAGGTCAAGTTTAGAAAACACCCTGCCCTCCTAGAGTTGACTGAGGAGATTGGGGATAAGGGGAATAGGGTAAGCATTAGTCTCGGTAATAGCATTGAGTCCCCTAAAGTCCACACACAATCTGAGATCCGAGGTCCCCTTCTTCTTCACAAAGAAGCAGGGCGACGAAAATGCAGCCTTGGACGACCATATGAATCCCTGGGCTAAGTTCTTGTTGAGGAACTCCTGCATGACAACTTTCTCCTGGGGACTCATGGGATAGACCCGGGCTTTGGATGGCTTAATGTCCTTTGTCAGTTTGATAGCACAGTCCGTTGTGCAGTGAGGGGGCAGCAAATCACAGTCCTTCCCCTCGAATACGTCCGCAAAGTCTCTATACTCGGGGGGCAGCGTTGTCACCTCAACTGTCGCAGCGTCCCCCCCTTCCCCTCCGGGCAAGCTCTCCCTGCAGTGTCTTTCACATTGGGGAGCTCCAAACACCACCCGTCTCATTTCCCAGTTGATGCTAGGGTTGTGTCCCGCCAACCAGTTGCTACCCAGAACTACTGGGTAAGAAACCTTAGGTACCACCGTAAAGTGGATCTGTTCCCAGTGGTCTCCCACCCCCAACAACACCTTGCGGGAGCGCAAATGGACGGGACCCCCCTGCAGTTCACTCCCATCCATTTGATGGAATTGTAAAGGTTGTTCCAGTTCTCTAGTCCCAACCCTCAGGCGGTCTATTACTTCCTGAGCTATCAAAGTCCGGGAACAACCAGAGTCCAGGATTGTGACAACAGCAACTGGCTCCCCTCCCCGGGGGTTCCGTAATACAACGGGCAGTAAAAGGGTGTCTCCCTGGTCATTCACCCTATCTGGGACCGGATTAGAGTCATTTGAGGTAGCCTTCCATGCCGGTACTTTCACAGAAGGCTCACCCCGTTTTTTGCTCGTGATGAGTCCCTGGACAAACAGCACTGGTCGTGGTCGAACGAAGTAGGCACCGGGTCTGCGTGTAGGGCAGCTGCCCCGCGTCAGCAGGTCGCCCCCTCCGTACTCCTCTGCTCCGGGATCCAAGCCAGGGTAGATCCACGTCCCTGGGGCGTTCTGGTCCCGGGAGATTCCGTCGATCCGTTGGGGCAACTCGCTACGAAGTGGCCCATCTTGCTGCACTTTAGACAGGCTCCCTCCTTAAAGCGGCGCGCTTTCTCCTCGGAGAATCCCCCGCGGCTCTTCCCTTCCCGCCGAGGTTCTGCCGTGGTGGCTCCCTTGAAGGGGGCTCGGGAGGACTCCTTGGTTAGGCGATCCCTTGAGAACTGGAGCGTTTGCTTGCGGTTCTCCACCTGGGCCGCCAGTCTGATCCACTCATCGACAGTCTCCGTGTTGCCTAAAGTCAGGCAGCCATCCAGCACATCCCAACGCAGTCCTTTGCGGAAATGTTGGACCTTGGTAGCTTCGTTCCACTCCCGGATTTTGCAGGAGAGGGACTGGAATTCTTGGGCGTATTCCATGACCGAGCGGGTTCCTTGCTTCAGTCTAAGCATAGCAATCTTGGCCCTCTCTCCCTGATGAAGGTCCGCAAAACAGCGTTGCAAGGCAGACATAAACGCCCTCAAGGATCCCAGGATCTCGGGTTCAGTCTCCGTCGCCGTCACTGCCGATTCCACCGCCTCCTTCTTTAGCAGGCTGATTACATACCGGACCCGGGCTTCCTCCGAAGGGAAAGTGTCCCCTTGATCCTTCATGAAGCCAGACAGCTGGAGTACCAAGTGTGGTAGCTGGGCACTGGATCCATCGAATGACACCTTCAGGTCCGGGCTGCAGGTCGCCTGGGAGGAATGGGCGGTGGCATCACTGCGCTGGGGGGTGGCTCTGTAGTGGTTCGTGCGTTGGGTCTGAGCTCTCTCACCACCCCCAATACTGCCGTCATGTCCCTCTGTAGAGCTTGCAGCTGCGCCTGGAGGTCCCGGTTCTGTAGGAACAGCGCCTGATTTTGCTCTCGCAACAGGACGACGTCTTCTCTGGCATCGGGGACTGGGGTGATCAGAGTGCGGATGGTCGGGGGTTCATTAATCCATTCCGTAGCAACCCCTTCCCGGCTCTGCTCCTCTTCGTATAGGGCGGTAAGCGGTCCTCGATAAAAAATGCCGAGGTCGGGTGCTGTTGCTGGCCGTCGGGCGCCCCCTGTCCTGTCTCGCAGCTCAGTCTGTGCAGGCAAGGAGCTCCACTCCAACATTTCAGGGAAACTAGCGAACTCGGCCGGGTGCCGTCGCGGACTTGCTTCTCCCCGGTTCTCCCCAGTAAGGTGGGTTGCCCCATGCCAGTACTTCTGGCGGAGGTCTTCATCCACGAGGAATGGGTTAGTGGATCGTGCGGACATCCTACTCCTTAACTATTTACTAGTACAAAAATAATAAAGAAGAGGGATTCTAGCCTACTGTGAGACTCCAGCACCTCGTTGCATTTCTCTCATAAGGAACTTTACTCCAGACATAATCGCAAGTTAAAAGGTGTTATCTAAGAAAGCCAGCAAGTTCAGTAGATCCATTGAGACATAAGGCTAGAATGCAGACATGGGGAAACACCAGTACATTTAAAGGATACATACAATAGGATGGATTAGTTTCAGGACATAATACAAAAGGGCCAAGTTGAGGCAGAGTTGTCTTGATGGCTTAGGTATAAGGAAACAATACAGAAGGTAACAGCCGGTAACTACTCACGGGAAAAACCATACATGAAACTAATGCGTGAAATAGCTAGGTGATTGCCAGGGCTCCCAGGCATTGTTCCGCAGGACCTGGTAACACACTAACTATTAGCTGGGCAGGTCTCCATTGAGGTGTAGATGCCGGGGGGGATGGGCAGAGGCCGAAAGCCAGGAAGCCTTAGCTGACAGCCTTGCTCTTTGTGGCCCCACCAGAGGTGAGGTGGGCCTAGGCTGCGGCCCCCGCGCCTCACGGGCCTCTGCCGGAGACTCCGGCTGGCTCCAATAGCAAGATGAGGTTAAATTACTTGTAAGAACATAAGAGCATAAGAAAGGCCCTGCTGGATCAGACCAAGGCCCATCAAGTCCAGCAGTCTGTTCACACAGTGGCCAATCAGGTGCCTCCAGGAAGCCACCAACAAGAGGAGTGCAGCAGCACCATCCTGCCTGTGTTCCACCGCACCCAAAATAATAGGCATGCTCCTCTGATACTAGAGAGAATAGGTATGCAGCATGACTAGTATCCATTCTAACTAACAGCCATGAATACCCCTCTCCTCCATGAATATGTCCACTCCCCTCTTAAAGCCCTCCAAGCTGGCAGCCATCACCACATCCTGGGGCAGGGAGTTCCACAATTTAACTATGCGTTGTGTGAAAAAATACTTCCTTTTATCTGTTTTGAATCTCTCACCCTCCAGCTTTAGCAGATGACCCCGTGTTCTAGTATTATGGGAGAGGGAGAAAAACTTCTCCCTGTCCACTCTCTCCAAACCATGCATAATTTTATAGACCTCTATCATGTCTCCCCTCAGCCACCTTCTTTCCAAGCTAAACAGCCATGAGCGTCTTAACCGCTCCCCATAGGACAGTTGCTCTAGTCCCTTAATCATTTTGGTTGCCCTTTTCTGCACCTTCTCAAGCTCTGTAATATCCTTTTTTAGGTGTGGTGACCAGAACTGTACACAGTATTCCAAGTGTGGCCTCACCACAGATTTGTACAAGGGCAGTATGATATCAGCAGTTTTATTCTCTATTCCTCATCTAATTATAGCCAGCATGGAATTTGCCTTTTTTACAGCAGCCGCACACTGGGTTGACATCTTCATTGAGCTATCCACTACCACCCCAAGATCCCTTTCTTGGTCTGTCACTGCCAGCACAGATCCCATCAGTGTATATGTGAAATTGGGATTTTTTGTCCCAATATGCATCACTTTACACTTACATTGAATCTCATTTGCCATTTTAATGCCCATTCTTCCCGTATGCAGAGATCCTTCTGGAGCTCTTCACAGTCCAATTTTGTTTTAACCACCCTAAATAATTTGGTGTCATCTGCAAACTTGGCTACTTCACTGTTTAACCGCAACTCCAGGTCATTGCTGAACAGGTTGAAAAAACTGAGAACGACTCAACGTTACAGTGAAAAGCCGAAATAGCGGCTAAATGTACTTTAATGGAGGAATTGGATAAACCATCGTCTTTAAAGGAGATTAAATAATCCAAAACAGAGGATAACGGGCATGTAAAAGGAGATAACATTTTAATTGTTGCCCAGTTAGTAAAACGCTTCCACTTGGCATTATATGAACTGCGGGTGGAACACTTAAAGGAGTGCAGAAGAACTCTAGCTACTCTGTCTGAATACTGCCCTAGGGGCGAACCCTCCATGCTGCTAGTTGGATATCTGGGGGGACATGGGAAGGGTCCTTGGGAAGGTGAATGAACTCCCCCTGGGCAAGGGACATGAGCACCGCAAACCATGACCTCCTGGGCCAAAATGGTGTGATTACTATGGCATTGGTGCGATCGTGACTGAGCTTGGCAACCACTTTCTGAAGTAGAGGGAACAGTAAGAACAGATAGGGCCCCGTTCCATGTCGTCTGAAAGGCATCTCCCAGGGAGCCTGGGCTCGCCCCTGCCCTTGAGTAGAACTGTGGACACACAGAATTGAGATGTTTGGCAAACAGATCGATCTGTGGGTGTCCCCATGTGTGGAACAGGTGTTGAAGGATGTGGGCATGTAGAATGATTTCGTGCGTTTGATTTAGATGACGACTCAGAACGTCTGCCAAAGTGTTGCTTGTGCCTGCGATATGTATCGCTACCAGTGTCACTTGATGCTCTATGGCCCACTCCCAGATGCTGGTGGCTTCCCTGCAAAGCGAAATTGACCGTACGTCGCCCTGCTTGTTCAGATAGTGTTGGGCGGTGGAGTTGTCTGTGGCAATATGAACGTGATGTCCCTCCAGATGACCTGAAAAGGAAGACAGAGCAAGGCGTATATCGCGAAGCTCGAGCAGGTTTATGTGCAACTTAGACTCAGATGTAGACCATGTGCCTTGAGCCCTGAGATTACCACAGTGAGCTCCCCATCCTGAAAGGGATACATTAGTGAAAAGATGTACCTCTGGTGAGGGGGAATGGAAGGGTAAGCAGGATAGAAGGTTGGTGTCATTAGACCACCATTGAAGAGAGTGAATTACGCACCTAGGAATGGACAGACGTTTATATTGAGAGTCCACATTGAGTTTAAAGGCCCAAAGGAACCAATTTTGCAGAGGGTGCATATCCAAATGCGCAAACTCCACCACAGCCGTGGTAGAGGCCATAAGGTCTAACAATTTCTGTATCTTGAGAGCAATCTGTAACCTGTTCCCAGTGAACCGTAGGACCATAGCCTGAATGGCACGTGCTCTTTGTGTGGGAAGGAATGCTCTGGCCTTGGTAGCGTCCAGACGAGCCCCAATAAATTCCTGAACCTGGGAAGGAACTAGCTTTGATTTTGAAAAGTTAACCAGTAGACCCAGATTGTTGAAGGTTTCCAGAATTACCTCAAGGTGAGTAACTAGGCTCGACTGTGATGTCCCTACCACCAACCAGTCATCAAGGTAGGGAAAGATTACACAGCCCTGAAGCGCAAGATGGGCAACCACTACTGCAAGACATTTGGTAAATGTTCTAGGGGTGGTAGACAGGCCAAAGGGTAACACATTACATTGGTAGCATTTGCCATTGTACTGAAATCTCAAATACTGTCTACAGTCTGCATGAATCGCAATATGAAAATAGGCATCGCGTAAATCTAATACCACGAACCACATATTCTCGTCCAGAAGGGGGAGAACTTCTGGTAAGGAAAGCATGCAAAACTTCCTGGTTTGTACAAACTTATTCAGCTCTTGAAGGTCCAGTATCGGACGCTCCCCCCCCCTCTTATCTACCAGAAAAAAGCGAGAGTAAAACCCATAAGCTTGGTCTGGAGTTGGGACCTCCGAAATGGCCCCTTTCAAAAGAAGAATATCCACCTCTGCCAAAAGTGGTTCTACAACTGATGATGTGGAACGGCCAGGGGCTCGATAAGGGGGTAATAACCTTTATTATCTTTAACACCCAAACATCATTGGTAACAGTGACCCAGGCAGAGTGGAAAGTAGACAACTGGTCTAAAAAGTACACAGGACCTTCTAGTCATGTTTGTTTGGCCTTGTTATGGTCGGCAGGTGACACCCTAGGCCCTTTATGACCTCTAGGCTTATTGTGAAATTTCCTGGGTCATGTGACTGGTGCGCGGGCAGATGCATGCCCCAAGGGGAGGGGGAGCATTCTCCTTTTAGATTTCTCTAGAAGCTGATACATCTTATCCGTGGCTGGCCTGCGCTATCCCAATGTGGGACTGCATAGAAGCCACACAGATGAACTGACCATTGATTCCTACTCTCTGCTTCCTATTTTTCAGCCAGCTCTCAATCCATAAGAGGACTTGTCCTCTTATCCCTTGACTATGAAGTTTGCTTAGCAGTCTTTGGTGGGGGACTCTGTCAAAACCTTTTTGGAAATCCAAATACACAATATCCACACGCTCATTCCTGTCCACATGCTTATTGACGCTTTCAAAAAACTCTAATAGGTTAGTGAGACAGGGCCTACCCTTACAGAAGCCATGTTGGGTTTTGCCCAGCAGACATTGCCCTTCTATATGCTTGACAATTCTATCTTTAATAATGCTTTCCACTAATATACCCGGAACAGACGTTAAGCTAACTGGCCTGTAATTTCCTGGGTCCCCCCTGGAACCTTTTTTATAAATGGGTGTTACATTGGCCATTCTCCAGTCCTCTGGTATAGAGGCTGATCGAAGGGACATATTACATATCTTTGTTTGAAGTTCAGCAATTTCCCATTTGAGTTCTTGAAGAACTCTAGGATGAATACCATCTGGTCCCTGTGACTTGTTAGTTTGCAGTTTGTCTAGATGTTCTAGGACTTCCTGCCTTGTTACCACTATTTGCCTCAGTTCCTCATTTGTCAGGTCCCGGGCGGGGCTAGGAGGCTGGGTAGTCGTGCGGTCCAAGGTCGAGTTAGTGGAGATCAAAACAGGAGTACAAACGTGTCCAGAAGAAGAGTCGTTAATCAAGCCGAGGGTCAGAGTGCCAGGAATTCAAGCCGGAGAAAGGGTCAGGAGCCGAAGGGGATGCGAAGCAGTCCAGAAACTGAATTGTTGCTTCCACGGAGAAACCTTTCAACAGCCTGGGATTATATGACCCTCCGGTAGCGTGCTCATTAGCCTCGTCAATTACCTAGCCTGGCTCATCTCAGTATTCAGGGCTTTGTGTCCGTCTATACTCCCGTGCCTTCTTGCGACGGGTAGCTAAGTCTTTGCGTAATCTTTCCCCAAGCCTATCTGTGGGGGTGAATCTTCTATACTTGCCGGCTGACTCTCCTCATCGTTAATCATGAGAGGAGCGGGAACGTCTGACTCCGACAGACTGCCCCGCCTCTGCCTCTGTTACCAACTCAGCCGGGATCTGTGTCCGTTCAGTATCTAGATCCCTGCTGCTCACGACATCATTTTCCCCTCTCCAAAATCTCTGTTCAGGAGAAGGAATCTGCCCTGTATCTTAAACAGTGAAGACAGATGAGAAGAATTCATTTAGTTTTTCAGCAATCGCTTTATCCTCCGATACTTGTGTTCTCTGGGAGCCAGGAAGAGCCCCACTTTGCTGGATGTAGAGTTGATGGAGCTGCATCTCTCCCCCCCGCCACACACACACACTTCTGACAGAACGTGTGGCTACTTTTAGCCCTGCTAAGGTCTTGGGCCCTGCTAGGTGGCTTCCAGGCGTGTTTGTGGCCCCTGCTGAAAACCAAAGTGTCTGTGGGCTCAGCTGGACTCCGGGTGTCGTGGGCAGGGAGTCTCTGGCCCTCAGCCCGGGCCCTGCAATGAGCCTCTCCGTCGGCAGCAGCCTCTCCTGACAGCTCGGAGGGTGCTTCAGGTGCTACCAGACTTTAATCTGACAGCCTCGTAGTCCCAACTGCCTGTTGACTGGCTTGGAGGGGCAGGATCCAAAATGTTGCGTCCATGCCCAGTGGGCAGGTTGCTCGAGGGCCCCCGGAGCATGTAGGGTGGTGCCCTCTGGTCCCCCTAAAGCCACCCTGCCTCGCTAGCCCTCAGGAGGGGAAGGCAGCTGGCCGGAGGGGCAGGGTGGGTGGTGGCCCAGAGGCTGGGGAGCCCCAACCTGGGCCAGGCACAGGAGCGGTGCCAACCTCCGTGCCCAGCAGAGCACCCTCTGGAGAGTCCAACTGGAGCCATTCCTGGAGGGCGTGAATCAGCTTTTCGCAGCTTGTTAAACTCAAGGTCACACCTCGTTTCCCTGCCTCCAGTTCGGAAATGAGCTCTGTAGCTTTGCCAAGGGGCCAGAGGGTGCAGGCCCCCTCTATAAAGCCTTGTGGGGCTTGGGGAGACCACTGAGCACGAGCCTCCGAGGGGAGGAGCAGCCCTGATGACTGCGGAGGGGTGCCAGGTGGGGCCGAGAGCCTCTCGCAGGGCCTGCCTGCTGCTCTTCCTCCTGGCCCCGTTTGCAGGGACCCAGCCGGCTTGCTTTTTCCAGGCACAAGGTGAGGGGGCTGGGGGAGAGGGTGCCAAAGCCTGGAGCTGGGGAGGGGGGGTGATGGCAGCCCAACCTTGCAGGGTTGCTGGCTGAGAAAGCAGCTGACAGACCCACGGACTGGCGCAAACCAGAGGGAGGCCAGAAACCAGCCAGCCGGCCTGCAGCAGAAACGCCAGCTCTGATGCGGGGGCCCAAGGGTGGGGGTGGGGGGGCAGTTGTGGGAGCCCCCCCACCAGCCTTATTTTGCTCCTGACAGCCCTACTCCCTCCTTCCAGCTCCCTGCCTCTACAAAGGGATGCATTTTGCTCCCTGGGAGGCCTGGCGAGATGCCCAGTGCTTGAACTGCGGCTGCCTGCACCCCTTTGGCGTGGGCTGCTGTGACACGTGAGTGGGTGCGCAGGGGGGGGGAGATTCATGCAAACAATCAGCAATCCACAGGAAGTGTATCAGGAATGCCTGGCAGCAGCTCTTCGAGGTCCCGGGAGGAGGCCTTTCATGTCACCTCCTGCATGGTCCTTTCTAGCTGGAGACGCCGGGGTTGAGCTGGGGCTTTCTGTGTGCAAAGCAGAGGCTCCACCACTGAATCGCAGCCCACACCCGAGGGGGAACAGCAATGGCTGTCAACTTGCGTGGTCCTGGCCTGGCCAGAACCTACACGATCATGCCTGGCTTAAACTCACCTGCTGCCAGGTAACTAAAGGCAGAACCAGAGCGTGAAGGTGTGAGCCATTTAATCCGGGGGCTCAGGTTTCCGCTCTGGCCCCCATCCTCAGAACAAGGACCATCTCCGGACTTCAGACAAGAGTAGTAGATTAAGGTGCTCCCTTTGCCCCCATACCACTACAGAGCCCACGTTGGAGGCTTATTGACTGGGGTAGCTGTGCTGATTTTTAAACCTGTTTGATTTCTTTTTGTAATTTCTGCTTTCAATTTAAGCCTCTTGAAAAACCTGAACGGCTGTGAAAGCAGAATATGTTTAAAAGAAATAAAGAAATTGGGGGAGGGGGGTGAATGCTGGGGAGGGACAGAAGTGTGGGCAGACTGACCTGGGCCGCACCCTCAGCAAGCAATGTGGAGGCTGGCTGCCGGCAGGACAGGACAGCGCTGGAAGTTATGGCCACACCAGCCAGAAAAGCTGGAGGGGTCAGGGAAAGAGAGCACCCGCCCCCCCAAAAGGCCTTGGGGGGCGTGAGGGCCCTGGCCTCCACAGGGCCCACTGCTTCTCGCTGTCATCAGGCATGATCGTGTAGGTTCTGGCCAGGCACAGGCCCAGGAAGTCCATGCCCTGATTTCCCTGTCAGGCTCGGGGGGGGGGGACGACGACGACAGGCTGTCTCTACCTGAAGAGGGGCCGGGCAGAGCCCTGGGTCCAGCCCTCCTCCCTCCCCAGCACCCCCCTCTCCTCCTTCCACACACAAGATGTCGCGCCCCTTGGACTTCCCCGACTGGTGCCAACTTCACTACCACTTCCAGACCTGCGAGGTCTCGCTGGTGCAGAAAGCTCGCCCACGCCTGCCTTGCGCCCAACGCCCGGAGGAGCATGAATGGGGCTCGGCAGACCACCCAGAATGACGCAGCGAGCAGCCAGATAGGCCGTCCGCCCCCCCCCCACTGCCCCATGCAAAAGAGAGCCACTCGCCAGCCACCTGCCTCAGAGGAGCCCCCCACTACCAGCGGCTGCCTCCTCCTCCTCCTCCGGAGGTGCCAAGCTGAGGCTCCAGGACAGATGCTCTCCTCCAGCTGGGGGGGGGCTGTTGGGGGGGTTCATTAAAGGCTCAAGGGGAATCCCGCCCTCTGCCCCGCCCAGAGGCTGAGCCAGCTGCATGGGGGCTGGCTTGACCCCAAGTCAGCGGGGGGGGGGGAGTCCCAGGCCCGAGCTTGCTTCCAAACTCACTCTGCCAAGGAGGGACCCTCAGCACACTACCACTCTGCTGGGGCTGGTGAGGGGAGGGGGCTGCATCGAGGTTTCCAGCAAAGCCCTCATCCCCTGCCCACACCTCCACCACTCTGGCCTGTGAGTTTAGGGGCACCTGTGGCCTCGTGACTGGGCTCCTTGACCCCAATAACCGTGGAGAAAGGCAGGACAGCAGCCCACGGTGAGGGAGCCGGCCGGCCGGCCAGGAGTCACCCCCAGGCCAACACTCCCGTAGACCTGGCTCCACCCTCGAGAAAGGAAGACCCGATCGACGGCTCCAGGGGGTCCGCGTGTGTGAAGACCAGGCCGAAGCAGGGGAGGCTCCAGGTGGTGCTGGGAAGGCCCTCTCAGGCAGGCCCCAAACCTTCGCCCCTACCACCCCAGCCCCCCCTCCTCCCCACTGGAGACAAGCAAGGCCTGTGCCCAGGCTGCAAAGGAGAGGCTGGCCCAGGCCAAGATTTTCCAGGTCAAGATTTTATTGAGAAACACACTCAAGCACGCACGCACGTGTGCACACACACACGGCCCCTCGCTTCTTCTCCCAAGCCAAAGGCAGCCCTTTCCAGAAGGGCAGGAAATAGGTCTGGGGCCGGGGAGGAGTGATGTCCAGGCCCCCTTTGGAAGGGCACACAGAAGGCAGCGCCACCTTCTCGCTAGGCATATGCCAGCTGGGGGGGGCACAGGGCAGCAGGAAGGGGCGGCTTCCCGCTCCCTCCCTCTTCGGGCTCTCTGCCACTGGAGCCTTGAGCAGTACAAGGCCGAGCCATGGGGTCCGCAGGAGGCCCCCCCCCAGTGGTCAGATGGTGAGGGTATTGGTGCTGGGGAACTGGGAGACGTACGAGGCCAGGAGGGGGTTGGTGGGCAGCACTTTGATGGGCAGGTCCCAGCTGAAGGTGTCCACGTCCATCTGCTCCACCCCCGTCCAGCTGACGGCTCCTGCTTGGCCCCCGGAGGCCCCCCCACGCAGCTCCTCCGCCGCTTCCCGGGCCGTCACAAACTCAAAGCGCAGTCGCCACTTCAGGGTCACTGGAGAGGAAGGGTTAGGGTGAGGGTCTGCCTAAGACCAGCCTTGACCGCAGACGCACCCACCTGGCCACAGGCAGACCTCTGTCTTGAGCCAGGCCCTCCATCCATCCAGGCCAGCCCTGACCTCTCAGACCACTGCCGGCGGCTCTCCAGGATCTCAGGCAGAGACAGGTCTTTCCCATCACCTACCACCTGCCTCTTTTAACTGGAGATGCTGCCGGAGATTGAACCGGGCACCTTCTGCATGCCAAGCAGAGGCTCTGCTGCTGAGCCACAGCCCCTCCCCCCCAGCAGCCTCCACTCCCCCGCAGCAGCCTCCCCCCCACCGCGGCTAAAGCCCAGGGACCTTCCTTGACTGCCGCTTTGCACTGGTGGGGGGGGGGATGTAGCATAAGGACGGTGGGGAATCTCTCCGGAGGGGATGAGGGAGGGCCCCCAGTAGTGACGGGGGTGGGGTCCTGGCGGTCCCCCCGCAGCCATCAGCGAAGCATGGGAGCTGCCCAGCGCAAAACCGCTCCTGGCTCCCCATGCTCAGAAGAGCTGACGGGTGGAGGGCTGCCAAGCAAGGAGCTTCCCCGCCCGGGGCAGGAGCAGCTGGCAGAATTATCTCCAGGGGCTATTCTGAAGGCGCCAGGTTGAAGGGCAGAGAGGAGGAAGGTGGTGCCCGCCTGTTCTTGCTGCCTCCAGACAGAGGAGATGGGCGCCTGCCGGTGACCCTCAGCTCCAGCGGCTCTCTGGCTCAGGGCACAGCAGAAGAGCTCAGGCCTTGGGGTTGCCAACCTCCAGGTGGGGCCTGGAGTTCTCCCAGAAGCGAAACTGAGCTCCAGGCTAGAGAGATCTCTTTCCCTGGAGGAAACGGCCGCTTCAGAGGGTGGGGCTCTATGGCATCACACCCCTGCTGCGCTCCCTCTCCAAATCTCCAGGAATTTCTCAGCCTGTAGTTGGCAACCCTCCCAGGCCTTGTTTGCTCCCAGCCCCCAAGTTCACTCCTTCTGTCCGTCTGTCCAAGGGATGGGAAAGGCCCTTCTCTGTCGGGACAGACACGCTAGACACGCCTGTTCTCATAGCCACGGCAGAAAGTTCACCGGCCAGTCAGGAAAAGGACTTTGTATATCTTTGACAGCCAATCAAGTTGAAGAAAAAGTAGGATTATCGCTTTTTAGTGACTAGTAAAGTGCTAAATGTAGCCTTTTTAATCTTGCTTGAGTAGTTAACAAGCATGATCATATATCATCTCAGCACACCTGTGTATGATTTCAAAGACTCATACTGAGAACCAACCACTTAGCTGTAGAATAATCATTTATAAAATTATGATTTTTTAAAGATAACAGTGCGACTGTGTGTGTTTGTGTGTTTCTAAAGCTTTCTAAAGCATTCTGAAAGTTATTTGAAATCTCATTAAAAGCTCGTATAATCAATTCTGCTTGAGAAATGTTAGGAGACGTGTTCTTTTCTTTGCATGCTGTCTTTCGGTTCACATAGTCTGTACCTGTATTTATTTCTTATTCTTTTGCCTAAAGAAAGAGCTGTGTCTTTTTCCCAATAAAGACCATTAACTCGATGAAGGTTTCTGTCTGTTTTGCTGGCGCAAGGGGGGGGGGGGCGGCACACAGAACTCGCAGAGAACTGCTGTGCCCCAGCAGATAAGCGGCCCCCTCTGCGGAGACCCCGTTGAGGTCTCCAAGGCGACTCGGCTGGTGAGAATAACCCTCCCACCAGCAGTGGTTCAGACCTCTGAACAGGATCCGGGGCAATTACCTCTCCTGACATCTTGGCACAAGCCCCCACCCCCACCCCATAGGCAGGCTAGGCAAGGAGGAAGCGCCAACCCAGCTTGGCCGGCCCCCTGCGATGCGCAGAATGACATCATTATTCTGTGCCTCCTTCTGCTCCCAGGGAAGGGGTCCAGTCTGGGCCTGGGAATGAGCGACCTTCCTTCCCTTCCAGGCACTGAGCCCGCACAAATCCCGGCCTGGAGTCAAGCCTGAAGGACTGGGAACGGGAGGGGCCCCCGCCCTTGGGCACGCCAGCAGAAAGAAGGGCCAGCAACTCACCAATATTGGTGCTGAATCCCGGTGCAGAGCTGAGCGGAATGGGCAGGCTGAAGCTGGTTTGGGAGGTGTGCAGGCAGGACTCCTGGTGGCGGGCGTGGGTCCCGTAGGAGACCGGCTGTCCGCGCCGCCGCTGGAAGGCTTCCTGGACTCGCTCCTCTGTCTGCAGGTTCACCGAGTACTAGCCAAGGGGCACAGCAGAAGCCACGAGGACCGGTGAGCCCCACACCGCTCGGCCACTGCGAAAGCCCCAGCCCCGGGGTGGGGTGGGAGGAGCCTCACCTGCAAGCACGGGATGTCCCCCGCAGAGAAGTCGAATGTCCCAACAACGTCCTCCCCAATCTTGTAGACAGTCTTGAAGATGCAAAAGGAAGCCACCTTGCCCCGGGAATTGCTGATGTTGTACAGGTCTGTGGACATAGAGAGAGGTCGGGGGGGGGGGGAGCCCATCTTCATCACAACCAAGACAGCCAGGGTGGGGTAGTGGTCACTGTGCTGGACGAGGGTCTGGCAGCTTCCCATCCCCCCTCTGCCAGGGACGCTCACTGGGGGACCCTGGGCCAGTCACTCTCTCTCAGCCTAAGTATTCAAACCGCTTTAAGGGTAGCTGTGCTGCGAAAACGTTTTAGCCCAACAAGGGTGCCGCGGCGAAAAAAGTTTGAGAACCACTGGCATAAGCTACCTCGCAGGGTTGGTGCAAGGACAAAACAGAGAGGAAGACAGAATTATGTTGTAATCCACTTTGGATCCCCACTGCATAGAAAAGTGAGGCATAAATATAGAAAGAAACCAAAATTGAAAACATGATAATCAAACAGAATAACCCAAAAACTGGCAGTAAAGGGACACAAACCAAAATTAGAGCTGCCCAAAGAATAAACATATTTTGAGTGGTGGACGGGGCCATCACGTCGCAGCTCATTTACAGCAACCTCGTGGGGTTTTCCAGGCAAGAGACGTGCAGTGGTGGCTTTGCCATTGCCTGCCTCTGCGTAGCAACCCTGGACTTCCTCGGTGGTCTCCCATCTAAGTGCTCACCAAGGCCGATCCTGTTTAGCTTCTGAGATCTGATAAGATCAGGCTAGCCTGGGCCATCCAGGTCAGAGCAAAACATGTTTTAGCAGGTGCCTAAAGGAAAACAAAGTGCCTAATGAACATGCATGGGGGGGGGGAGGTGTTTCAAAGCCTGGAGGCTTCCCCCCCGAAAACACCTTGATCCCGGCATCTACCCACTTTGCTGCTGAAGGTGGAATAAGGCATTCAGAGGTTCACATGGAAACTGAAGTCCTGCTGGCCCCCAGTGCAACTGGGGGCTTTAAAAAAAGGCAGCAACAGCCCTCTGAACTTTGCTCAGAAAGAAACTGGCAGCCAGCTTAAGCATGGGGAAATCACAGAATCATAGAGCTGGAAGGGGCCATGCTGGCCATGCTGGCCCAACCCCCTGCTCAATCCAGGGTCAGCCTAGAGCTTCCCTGACAAGGGTTTGTCCCGCTGCTGCTTGAAGACCTGCAGAGAAGGGGGAGCTAACCCCCCCCCAGGCGGCTGGTTCCACTGTTGAACAACTCTTACCATAAAACATTTCCCCCTATTACCCAGCCAGTACCTTTCCTCCTGTAATTTAAACCAATTATTGCAAGTCCTGTCCTCTGCTGCCAACAGGAACAGCTCTCTGCCCTCCTTTAAGTGACAGCCCTTCAAATACGTCAAGAGAGCAATCCTGTCCCCCCTCAACCACCTCTTCTCCAGACTAAACATTCCCAAGTTTCTCCATTTTCACCCCACAGTGGGCCTGTGGCCACTTTTCCCTTGCGTTTGCTCCTGACATATCTGAAGAAGCTTTTCTTGTTGTAGCGAGCCTCCCTGGCCAGCAGCAGCTCACTGTGAGCTTTGGCCTCTCTGATGGCTGACCTACAGTGCCCAGCAACCCACAGATACTCTTCTTTAGAGGGATGTCCTAGCCTCCATTTCTTGAACATTTCCTTTTCCTCCCTTAGCTCACCATGGAGTTCTCTGTTCATCCACATTGTCTTCTTAGATCCCCGACCATGTTTCCTTCTTGTTGGAATAGTGAGGGCTTGAGCTTGCAAGCGCTCCTGTTTTAGGAGAGCCCCCCCTCCCCTTGCTCCTTTCCCTTCCAGCAGTCTCGCCCATGGAATTACTCTCATTGTGCCTCTGGGTTCATTAAAACCTGCCCTACTAAAATCTAACAGACACGCATGTGGCTACGAACTTCCTTGGACCCCCAAAGCAAAAGGAATTCTAGGAGGACGTGGTCACGTCCCCCTAAGGTCCCCACCACCTTCACCTCATCGCCCATCTCTTGCCTGTGGTCAACATTCAGTCGAGTATGGCCGAGCCCCTCGTAGCTATACCTCCGCCGTTTGAAAAAGGAAGTTGTCGGCCAGGCAGGGGAAGAACTGGGGGACGCAGAAGGGGCCCTCGGGTCAGCCACCCACTCCCCCGCCCCCCACAGCTGGGTTTGGGAAACAAGAGAGCGTCTGTGCCAGGGAAGGACCTACGCAGGCTGCGCCGTGACGTGGCCGCCATCAGCAGCTCCGAGGCCAAGTCCGCCAGCCGGGAGTCCTTCTTGGCCCCTTCTTCGTCCTCCTCCAGGAAGGGGTTGGAGGGGGCCACCGCCTCGTCCTGCGGGAACTGGTAGTCCTGGAGTCCTGCAGAGAAAGGACCGGCATCAGCAGGCTCCGGCCTGGGCAGGCAGCCCCCCAGGCCCCAGAGGCGAGCCAGAGTTACCATGAAGCACCAGCACGCGGAAGGGGACGCGCAGAAGCTTGATGGGCGAATTGACCCGCTGGCAGCCGATGGTCAGCTTGTAGACATACTTCACCGCCTGGCCCCGGAAGGAGGGCGGCCCGTCCACCGGCAGCGTCTCACAGTAGGAGTCTAGGGGAGAAAGGCCAGATGCCCCCCAGGGATGAGCTCTCGGGGCTTTGAGAGGGAGGGGGCAAAACGTGTGTGCCGGGAGGTCTTCCAGCAAGCCAAACGGCGCTCAGCAGTGACTCTCTGCACCCGAGAGGAAGCTGCTGGCCACGGTGACTAAAGGAAACCCCCACCTCTGGATGCCAGTGCGAGGAGGTGGCCTCGGCGCCGTCAGCAGCAGCTGTTGGGCCCCTGTGCCAAAGAAGGTGCCAGGCCTGACCCAGCGGGGCTCTCTTGGTGTGGTGTTCCCCCACAAGTCTGAAGACAGCGGGTGGGAACGGGACTTTCAGAACACTTTCCTCAGAAGGAAAGGTGGGATACAGATATTGAAATGACAAGGCTACATAGAATCATAGAGTTGGGAAGGGACCACCAGGGTCATCTAGTCCAACCCCCTGCACAATGCAGGAAATTCACAACTACCTCCCCCCCAAACACCCCCAGTGCCCAGAAGATGGCCAAGATGCCCTCCCTCTCAGGAACCGCCTAAGTTCATAGAATCAGCATTGCATATAGGGCAGGGGGACGGGGGGGGGGGTTGCTCCCCTTTATCACAGCGCTCTCTCTGTCTTCCCATGGGCCGAATTCATACATCAGCGCTACATTCATTTTATTTGGTTCTTGTAGGTTATCCGGGCTGTGTAACCGTGGTCTTGGAATTTTCTTTCCTGACGTTTCGCCAGCAACTGTGGCAGGCATCTTCAGAGTAGTAACACTGAAGGACAGTGTCTCTCAGTGTCAAGGGTGTAGGAAGAGTAATATATAGTCAGAAAGGGGTTGGGTTTGAGCTGAATATTGTCCTGCAAAAGTATTGTCCTGTAAGTATCAAGATAATGTGCTAATGAGGGTATGGTATGTTAATATGGAACCATTGTATCCTGAAGTGATCTGTTAATGTGTGTAATCCAAAGCTAATCTGTATGGCTATTGTTGAATGTTGTCTTTGTCTGGAGGTTTTTCAGGGCAGGAAGCCAAGCCTTATTCATTCTTAAACTCTCCTCTTTTCTGTTAAAGTTGTGCTGATGTTTATGAATTTCAATGGCTTCTCTGTGCAATCTGACAAAATAGTTGGTAGAATTGTCCAGTCTTTCAGTGTCTTGGAATAAGACCCTGTGTCCTGTTTGTGTCAGTCCATGTTCAGCCACTGCTGATTTCTCAGGTTGGCCAAGTCTGCAGTATCTTTCATGTTCTTTTATCCTTGTTTGTATGCTGCGTTTTGTGGTCCCGATGTAAACTTCTCCACAGCTGCAAGGTATACGATATACTCCTGCAGAGGTGAGGGGGTCTCTTTTGTCTTTTGCTGATCGTAGCATTTGTTGTATTTTCTTGGTGGGTTTAAACACTGTTTGTAGGTTATGTTTTCTCAAAAGTTTCTCCATCCTATCAGTGACTCCTTTAATAAATGGCAAGAATACCTTTCCTATGGGAGACTGTTTTTCTTGAGTTTTCTGATTTTTGTTTGGTTTAATGGCCCTTCTGATTTCATTCTTGGAGTAGCCGTTTGCTAGCAGTGCGTGATTTAGATGATTAGTTTCTTCCTTGAGAAACTGTGGTTCACAGATCCGTCTTGCACGGTCCATTAATGTTTTGATTATTCCTCTTTTCTGTCGGGGGTGGTGGTTGGAGTTTTTGTGTAAGTAGCGATCTGTGTGAGTTGGTTTCCGGTAGACCTTGTGACCTAACTGAAGGTTTGTTTTACGGATGACAAGGGTATCAAGAAATGGGAGTTTACCCTCAATTTCCTTTTCCATGGTAAACTGAATGTTTGGATGGATATTATTAAGATGGTTTAGAAAGTCCATTAATTTTTCTTCACCATGGCTCCAAATGGTAAATGTATCATCTACGAACCTGAACCAGACTGTAGGTTTGTAAGGTGCTGATTCTAATGCTGTCTTTTCAAAATATTCCATGTAAAAGTTTGCTATTACTGGACTGAGTGGACTTCCCATAGCTACTCCATCAATCTGTTCATAAAATTCTTGATCCCATAGGAAATAACTTGTTGTCAAACAATGGTGAAATAAGGCTGTTATATCTTCTGGAAAAATCTGGTTAATCAATGAGATTGTGTCTTTTACTGGAACCTTGGTAAAGAGGGATACAACATCAAAACTGATTAATATATCCTTTGGATTGAGTCTTAACGGACTGATTTTGTTGATGAAGTGAGTTGAATCTTTGATGTAAGAAGTGGTTTTTCCAATGTGGTCCTGTAGGAGGGTGGTCAAATATTTAGCTAATTCAAATGTTGGGGAACCAATGGCACTCACGATGGGTCGGAGTGGAACGGAATCCTTATGAATTTTAGGTAGTCCATATAATCGTGGTGGTTGTGCTTCAGTCTTGCATAGTTTTCTGTGTGTGTCGGGATGAAGAGTGGAATTCTTGATCAGAATGCTAGTTTTCCTGGTAATTTTGCAAGTTGGATCTCGTTTCAGTTTTTTGTATGTGGCAGGGTCCAGAAGTTCCTCAATCTTCTTTTTGTATTCTTCTGTTTTCATGATCACTGTGGCATTGCCTTTGTCAGCTGGTAGAATAATGATTTCTGGATCTGCATTGAGGGTCTTGATGGCGTTTCTCTCCTTGCGTGTTATATTGCTAGCAGGGGGCTTTGCTTTTCGTAGAATTCTTGCTGTCTCTCCTCTTATTTCCTCAGCATCTTCTTCAGGTAGATTACGAATGGCAGATTCTACATTTGCAATGATGTCTTCCACTGGAATTTGGGTGGGAGTGACTGCAAAGACCACGGTTACACAGCCCGGATAACCTACAAGAACCAATGAACTCTGACCGTGAAAGCCTTCGACAATATTCATTTTATTTCTTTGGGAAAATCTTTCTTAGGTTCTTGTAGGTTATCCAGGCTGTGTGACCGTGGTCTTGGTATTTTCTTTCCTATTTTCTTTCACACAGCCCGGATAACCTACAAGAACCAATGAACTCTGACCGTGAAAGCCTTCGACAAAATCTTTCTTAATTGAGCTCTCAATGCAACTCATGATAAAATCATACTGCCCCAACATAAAACTGCCCCAATATTAAAAATTTCAGCCTCTGCTTCCCAGGGCCCCTCCGGCAAGTGCTGGAACCGCAGGCCAGCTGCCTCTCACGCAGCGCCTGAATACGGCACTGGCCCCGGCACGAGAACGCCCCGCTTGCTCCCTGGCGCCCAGCTGAGCAGCTCCCAGCCCAGCCCTTATGGCTCCCCTCTCCCACCCCCAAAAATAGGGGAGGGGGAGATGGTGCTCACAGGTTTTGGACTCGCCAGGATCCAGCCGCAAGTCACAGAAGAGGATCTTGGGAGGCGTCGACAGGATGCACTGGCCCCGCTCACCTGCAGAGAGAGGAGTGCCATGGATACAGTGCCCTCTGCCAGCGCCCCTCACCACCCTAGCTTGTGGCTGCCAGGGAGTTCCATCCCGAAGCGCCCCCCCACCCGGCATGCCTGCCCCACAAAGGCTAGCCATCAACCTCTAGGGCACCAAGTGCCTCTCCCACAGGGGGGTGGGGGTGCTGGACATGCCCGGTATCCTTTTTCTCGAGTCACATGCATGGTGTGTCGGGGTGGGGGGGAGCTCCATCTGGCCATTCCGCCACAGTCACCCACCACGCTTTGGCTGCGCCCAGAGCAGAGGACGGGAATATGGATGGCTCTGAAGCGTGTTCAGAGACTTCAGGCAGCCCTGGTTGAAGCGGCCAGTGCCGCTGGCTGGTCGAGGTGGAGGCTCGGGCAAAAAGCCTCCTTCGCTGGCTACTGGCTTTCTGGTTGAAGCCTTTCAAGTCTGAACCCACGCTGAGCCCATGGGCAATTCTGGAATGGTGGGGAGGGGTCCTGACAGCCACCCCAAAATGGCTGCCGTGGGAGGCAGGACCAGCCACAAAATGGCTGCCCCATGGGCCAGGCCAACCTCCACCCCAGAGGCAAGTACGGCCTGCTCGACAACAAGGCAAGGGTGGGGGATGTGGTGACTAAAGGTGGATTTGGGGAAGCCTCATCCCTCCCCCCACCCCACAGAGCTGGACTCTCTGATGTCCCTCCTCTCCTGGTTCCCGAGGTGCCTTTAAGCCATGCAGGCTCTCACCAGGGCACGTGGAGTCCTCAGAGCCCTACGGAGCCCACCTGGCTGTGTTTAAAGACGGCTGGTGAACAAGCAGGGGCACAGGAGGGGCACCCCTCCCTGAAGCGATCCTGAAGTTATGCTGGCAAAATTGTGGCACCGCCCATAGGGCTGCACTGAAGGTTCCAGAAGCCCCCATCCCACTTGGCGCAGCCCTGCCCCCACAGCCAGAGCCGGCTCTGGAAGCCAACCAAGAGGTGGGAAGACAGGGAATGCCAGCCAAGCCCCCTCCAGGGCAGCTAATAAGGGCCCCACCTTCTTCATAAACACCTGCCGGGGCACAACACATCCCAGCAGGGAGGTTGCGTGGCCCAGGATGCTGTCCCACGGCCCCAGACCTGTGGACTCAGCGTGGGCAGGGAGGCCCACAGGGGGGTGGGGCAAGCCCTTGGAAAGAGGACTTTGGAGCACGGGGCTGGCATTGAGCACACAGGGCTGGCACCTGGTCTGTCAGGAGTGCACCTCTGGACCGTGGGGCTGGCACCGAGCACGAACAGCCCCCCCCCCGTGAGAGCAAAGTCCACACTCTGTGCAGCTGAGCTCTCCCTCTGAAGCAGCTTTTCAGGGGAAAGAGCTGCGTAGCCAGGACCCGACGGAGAGAACACACTGCGACAGGCCAGGAGCCAACTGCAGGGTTTCCCCTCTCGTCACACCCCACCCTCACCAGGGCCTACTCTGACATAAACCAAGAGGCCACGGCAACTGCAGAACGGGCGACGTGGCCTCCTCCCAAAACACCCACGCTCGCAAAAAGGAGCGCTCCTTTGAGGGGGGGTGCTTCCTCTCCAGTCCCGTCCTTCCCCGGGGGGCTCGAACGGTCCCAGTGTAACCGAGAAATTGTTATGTTGCCACCGCTCTCAACCACTGCCATGGGGGGAGGGGGGAAGACGCAGCCAGCGGGCAGATCTCGGCCTTGAATAGCTCAGCAGCAAGAATGCGAAAGGCCTGGGCACCTTCCCATTCCAGCCTCCGTTGGCATGATATTATTTCCATCGTTAGGGCATTAAGAACAGGATTATTATTTTTAGGACTACGATCAAGAATGTTCATTTAATAGTTGGCTAATGGGCCTCTTAGACAGTGAGGCGCAAACAGGAAACATCGGCATCTGTCAGGCGTGCCCAGCCCCACTCATTCCCAAGCAAGCCTTCCTCCCCCACTCAGCCCTGCCCCCCCATCTCAGCCGGGGGGTGGGGCCGCTCACCTCTGTTGGGGACAAAGACAGTCTCACTCTCGGCTTGCACGTCATGGCGGCTGTTGTCTGGCGGGGGGAGGGCCACTCGGCTTTCACTGGCGTGGAACTGGCAGTGGATCTGGGCGCTCGCCCACGCCAGCATCTCACTGGGGGGGGCAAGAAAGCAGAAGGGACTGTGAGAAGGGGCTGGGCTGGAAGGCAGGAGGGCAACCCACTCCCCACAGCTGAAGGGCGGCCACCTGGGTGCTCAGAAAGGCTGCCACTTTCTCCTCTGAGGTGCCGCCACCCCCCCCCCAACAAGGCCAGGAAACAGGCAGCTGCCTCCTGCAGCCCTGGGCTCCCTGGCTTGGCCTTCAAAGGCTGCCCCGCCCTCTGGCCAGCACAAGTGGGTCAGCCAGCCTGACTTCCTGGCAGGCAGGCAGGCCTGGGATTGGGGCATCCCTTTTCCAGCAATGCCTCCCCTTAGAATCATAGAGTTGGAAGGGACCACCAGGGCCATCAAGTCCAACCCCCTGCACAATGCAGAAAACTCACAACTACCTCCCCCCAATGACCCCTACTCCATGCCCAGAAGATGGCCACGATGCCCTCCCTCTCATCATCTGCCTAAGGTCATAGAATCAACATTGCTGACAGATGGCCATCGAGCCTCTCCTTAAAAACCTCCAGGGAAGGAGAGCCCACCACCTCCCGAGGAAGCCTGTTCCACTGAGGAACCGCTCTGTTAGAAAGTTCTTCCTAATGTCTAGATGGAAGCTCTTTCGATTTAACTTCAACCCATTGTTTCTGGTCCGACCTTCTTGCAATAGAAAACAACTCGGCACCCTCCTCTACATGACAGCCCTTCAAGTACTTGAAGATGGTTATCAAATCCCCTCTCAGTCTTCTCCTCTTCAGGCTAAACATACCCAGCTCCTTCAACCTTCCCTCATAGGACTTGGTCTCCAGACCCCTCACCATCTTGGTTGCCCTCCTCTGGACACATTCCAGCTTGTCTACATCCTTCTTAAATTGTGGTGCCCAGAACTGAACACGATACTCTAGCTGAGGTCTAACCAGGGCAGAGTAAAGCGATACCATCACTTTGTGTGATCTGGACTCTATACTTCGGTTGATGCAGCCCAAGACCGCATTTGCCTTTTTAGCTAGCGCATCACACTGCTGGCTCATGTTCAGTGTTTGGTCTACTAGGACCCCCCCCCCCCGATCCCTTCCGCACACACACTCACTGCTCAGCCCAGTCTCCCCCTGAGGCCCAGGTGGGCAGCTGGCGAGTGCTCGGCCACCCTTTGCCCCCAGCCGGTGAGAATGGGGGGGGGGGGCGACGCACCACAGGCGCTGGTGGCCCAAGGGGCCAGCAGCACGCCCGCGCCCACCCAGCAGGGGGAGCGTCTCGCCCGCCCACGCGCCCACCCCCTTGAGCGGGAGAGCCACGCGTGGCCCATGGAGGACTCGGGACCCATCCGCTGGCCTTGGGAGGGAGGGAGGGAGGGGGGGCTCCTGCAGCAGGTGGCCCCCCCGCGCCCTTTGGAAGGGGTGCAGCGGCTGGGGTGGGGGCTCTCCTGCCGGGGGTCCGTGGGGCCGCCTTGCGCAGCAGCCCTGCCCCTCCCCCCGGCGGCCACAACGGCCCTGCGAGGTGGGCCGGGGCGGTGGGGCGCGTCCCCGCCCGCCGGGGCCGAGAGGCGCACCTGGCGTCGGGGGTGGCGTCGGGGGGCCGCGGGTTGCGGAGGGTGACGAGGCACTCCAGCGCCTCCCCGGCCAGGAAGGCCGGGCCCCGCGACAGCGCCGCGCACACCTCGATCATGGCGCGCGCGGGGGAGGGGCAGGGGCAGGGGCAGGGGGCGGGGGCGGGGCCTCCGCGGCCACTTCCGGCGCGCGCGCGCCAGCACTCGGGGCTCTTCCAGGCCCCGCCCCCACGGGGACTCGGCGGGCGGGCGGGGGAGGCGCGCGCAGGCAGGCAGGCGGGCAGGCAGGCGGAGGCCCCGCCCCCTGGCGCCCCGCCCCGCCCCCCCCCTCCCCTCAGTGTGCGGCGCTGTGCTGCGCTGCGCTGTGCTGTTCTCTCGTCTCCGCTGTGCCGCCGTGCGGGGGGGGGGCGGCGATGTGCGCGGCGGGGGGGGCCCTGATGGGGGGCTACGAGGGCGGGTCGGGGGGCCGGGGCGTGCCGTCGGCCGGCTGGCGCCTGTGCCTGGCCCACCGCTTCGCCGAGAAGAGGCAGCCCTTCCGCGCCGGCGACGTCTCCACGGCCAACGTCTTCAAGCACCTCGGCCTGGCCGTGCGGTGAGCGCAGCGCTCTGTGCATGCTCAGAGGGAGGGGGGGGGAGGGCGGGGCGCGTGGGGGGGGGCCGGCCCGGCCCGGCCCGGCCTGGGACCGGGGTCGGCTGACGTTGCGGCCCCCACCCCTGCCTCTCTTCTCTCCCCCTCCCCCTCCCCCCCACCCCGGGCCGGCCCCGATCCAGGTACTTCAGGTGGTGGTACCGCAAGACGCGCGTGGAGAAGCGGCGCCCCGTCATCGACCCCTTCAACCCGGAGCCCCTGCGCCAGATCTACGGTCAGCCCCCCGGGGGGGAGGGGAGGGGGCCTCCCTGGGGAGGGGGTGGGCTGCCTCCCTCCCCCCCTCCCCCTCCTCCTAACCAGCCGCCTTCTCTCTCCCTCCATCCCCCCCCCGCCCGCAGGCTGCCCGCTGGGGGGTTTCGGGGGCGGCACCATCACCCGCGGCTGGCAGGGCCACTTCTGCCGCTGGCAGCTGAACCCGGGCCTCTACCACTACCAGGCGGTGGTGGCCGACCAGGTGGGTGCCCCACGGGGCGGGGGGGGGGGGCCCTGGGCAGCCCTCTCCACCCCCCATCTGCCTCAGAGTGGGGGGATCTTGGAGGGGCGCCCTCTCTCACCCTGCTCTTCCCCCCCCCCCCAGTTCACAGTCTGCCTGCGCCGGAAGGGCCGGACGGTGTACCAGCAGGTGCTGTCGGTGGAGCGCCCGGGCAGCCTGCAGGGCTGGAACTGGGGCTTCTGCGGCCACTACGCCTTCTACCATGCCCTCTACCCGCGGGCCTGGACCGTCTACCAGCTGCCCGGGCAGGACGTGGTGCTGACGTGCCGGCAGGTTGCCCCCATCATCCCTCACGACTACCGGGTGAGCCGGGGCTGCTGCCAGGCCTCTCTCACCGGCTGGCTCGGCTTCTTTTTCTTCCCCTTCTTCTTTCGCGGGCTCTCTCCAGGAAAGAGGGAGGGGCAGGGTGGAGCCGCCGCTGCCAGAGCTCCCAAAGCCCGCCCGGGGCTGTGCCACCTGCCTCCTCTGCTTAGTAAGGAGTCCCAGGCAGGAAGGACGAGAATCGTAGCCAGAGGGGACTGGCGGCAGCAGGAGCGGCTTGCTGCTCGACCTGTTCTCGGAGGTCCTGGGGAGAAGCCGGCCGGCGGCGGCTGGTGGAGAGCCAAACCGCGCTGGTTTCTTGGCAGGTGCCACCCTTGGGCAGTCTGTGTGCCTGACTTAACTTCCTGGATCTGCTTGGGTTTGCATCTTTTTCTGTGGTGCTAAGCAGCAGAGCCAGCGTGGTGTAGCAGTTTAGAGCGGTGGACTCTAATCTGGAAAACCAGGCTTGATCCCCCACTCCTCCACATCAGCAGCAGATGCTAATCTGGTGAACTGGGTTGGTTTCCCCGCTCCTACACACAAAGCCAGCTGGGCGACCTTGTGCTAGTCACAGCTCTCCTAGAGCTCTCTCAGCCCCACCTACCTCACAGGGTGTCTGTTGTGGGCAGGGGGAGGGAAGGTGATTATAAGCCGGTTTGATTCTTCCTTAAGTGGTAGAGAACGTCGACATATAACAGCCAACTCTTCTTCGCATTCCCCTAAATGCTGCCCTGCAGGAAGGGGCCTCCTGACTTGCGGGTGGGGTCTTGCTGGGCACCCCTCGCCTGGCGGACCACCCCCTTGGAGTCTGAGACCTGGTCCTGCCAAGGCGGCCCCAGGGCCCCTTCCCCCTGGGAGCGCAAGCCTGCAGTTGGGCAAGTGGGCAGAGGCTCTGGAAACCCCCGGCAGAACGTCATCAGCAGTGCTCAGAGGGCTGCGTGATGGCCGAGGCAAGGTGTGGTTTCCCGTGTTTCTTACACAGGGTTGTATCTCGTTACAGGGTTCTTGAGTCAGCTACACATGGCAGTCACATTCATGACCGCTCAGCAGGCAAACCTGTTAACAGGTGCATAAAACTTGTATTCGCACGGGGCTTCAGGTGCTGCCGACGGAACAACCATCTCTGGCACAGCACAGACAGTTCTGCTTGGTGGCATGTGAGCAGCCTTGTGCTGTGCCAGAGTCCCGTGCCAGGCTTTCTGTTGACGGTTGCCACGCAAGCTGTAGGGGGCAGCCGGAACTCCAGACAGTCTGGCGCTCCGGGCAGCTGGGCTCCTGGCCCAGTGTCAGGCCTGTGTCTCAGATAGTTTCGTTTTCTCACAGACTCTCCTTCAAGGACTGTTTTCCCCAAACCCCATTCCTGTTCCCTTTGAAGCTTGCAGATGTCCGTGGGAGCAGCGGCGCCTCTGTACTGTTTGTAATGTGTTCGAAATAATCTCATGAGACTGTACTGCTGAGTGCTTTTTTCAATGCTTTTATATTATCAAGTGCATGCCAGTTCCCTCCATTGCTGTCTTGGGTTCTCTATGCTCTGTTTGCCTTTGTTACCATTAAACCAACTGCTTTGGACAACTACGTCTCCTGCTGTGGCTAGTGGTTCTCGATAGGGCAAGTGCTGACATTAAGACAGCAATCATTTCTTTCACCTGTCAGGCTGGAGCCCCGGAGGGTTCGCCTGCCACTCGGATTGGAGCAGGGACGGTGCTCTCCGAGTGATCTACCCGTGGCTGGAGCCCCGTGTGGTTCGCCCGGACCCGGCGGATCTGTTCCCCGGGTGACGGGTTCCTGCTAGAAGCCCTGGAAGGCTTCCATCCGTGGTCCCTTCCGTTGGGAACAGCGACTGACGACCCCGAACTCATACGGGACGTTATAGCTGAGCTACATCGAACTGATGCGGAAGTTAATCGCCTGACTGGACTTGTTCGTGCTCAGTGGCGTTCTCTAGCCGCGACGGTCCCCTGGACATCTGACGTTGGGGATACCAGCGCCAGCCAAGACCTCCATACCCTTGACTGGTTGGTGGAAGATGCTCGGTTGGCGGCTGAGGATTTACAATTGCTGACTAGCCTGTTGGCCGGACTTACTGCCTGTGAAATGCAAACAACTCTGACCGCGGCCCCGATCCGTTCTGCCGACATGGCGACCCCGGTCACACCACCCCCCGAGCTCTGCCGAGCGGAAGTGAAAGCGGTGGCCGCCTGGGTGGCTGCCCTCTTCCAGGGCCACACTGCGGCCACTATTTCAATGGCTGAATTCACGAAACATCTCACCCCCGACTTCGGCATGATGCAGCGGCCTTGGCGGTACAGATCCAGCCGATGTTGGATCTGGCAGATCGCGCTGAGCTCCTCTACACTTTGGAACAGGAGGCCCTTCCACTCGTTACCACGGCACTGACTGCCAAACTGAAAGCCGACCAGGCCCTGACGGAGCTCAAAAGAGCGGAGGAGCAAGCACAGACAGCGGCTGAAGCGGCAAAAGCTCGGGCTGAGCAGGAGGAGAGAGAACGCTTGGCCGCCGAACGGGCGCGGAGCGGTGCCTGCCCCCGACTGCCCGGGGGCTATGAATTACCCCTGTTCTCCCCGTCTTTCGTCCCGTCGCGTATCGTTCAACGCTCCCGCAGGTTGGCGGGGACTTTGCCCGAGAGACCAGACAATTCCGACGAGGAGGACTTATATGGTGGTGAGTCTCTCTGGGCCACTAATTTACGGGTCAGCCAGTCCCGCCAGGCTGGCGACGAGGTATTTTTGCTACGTAACCAAAATCTGGGCCTTATGGAGCAGGTGGCGCACTTGCAGGATCAACTGACCTTAGTACTCAGGGACAACGACCAGTTACAACGTGCTCAAGCTTCGCCCATTGCCCCCGCTCCCGTGACACTGCAGCAGCCTCCACAACAGCTGCCACAACAACCGCCGCAGCAACCAGCTGCGCCGGTGGTTCCTCCTGACAGAGGCCCCGCAGCTCCTGGCGGGGGCCCCGTCGCTCCTGGTGGAGGACCCATAGTTCTGGGCGGAGGCCCCGCAGCGCCCGGCAGAGTTCCTGTTGCACCTGCTTTACCGGTGCCACCGGGTGCACCGGGGTTACCAGGAGCCCCAGTTCCTGGATACCCGCCTGTACCCCCAATGCCATGGAAGCCGTCGAAACTGAAGGTTACTTATGACGGCTCTGTTGAAACCTTACCCCGTTTTTTGCATCATGTGGATAGTTATATGAGGGAGCAAAGACAATTCTTCCCTACCGAAGATAGCCGCGTCCATTTCGTTGCCTCTCTGTTAACGGAAAAAGCGGCCGACTGGATGATTCTCCAGTTTGATACGCGGTCCTGCTCCATTCGCTCCCTCGACAATTTTATGTTCGCCTTGCGACGGCGCTTTGAAAATCCCTTCATGGGAGAGAGAGCCAAAGCGGAACTTTTACAACTCAGGCAAGGCTCCTCTCCAGTTCGGGAATTTGCAGACAAATTCCAACGACTCGCGAGTAAGGTAGTGGACTGGCCTGAAGCTACCCTTATCCACTACTTTCGAGAAGCCTTGCCACCCAGACATTTTGAACTGGTCTTATATGCGAGGCGACCCAGATACCCTTGAGGACTGGATTTTACTGGCCGAGGAAGTAGAAAGCCGCCGACGATTCGTTTCACTAGTCTGAAATAGGACCAAGGAGAAAGGCGGGCA
Source organism: Euleptes europaea (assembly GCF_029931775.1). Lineage (NCBI taxonomy): Eukaryota > Metazoa > Chordata > Lepidosauria > Squamata > Sphaerodactylidae > Euleptes > Euleptes europaea. The sequence goes on from NC_079315.1 coordinate 123,513,140, forward strand.
AAAACCTCCCACCAAACCTTCGACTCCCAACCCGCGGAGACCAACCCTACTCCCACTGGATCACGAGTCCCGATTCCAGAGAGGAGCCTGTCTCGTTTGCGGTGTTATGGGCCACTTTGCAGCGGCTTGCCCTCAACGTCCAGAACCCACTCGACCAAGCGTACCGCCTCGAGCTCGGGGACGACCTCAACGCAGAGGCACCGCGGCCACCTGCAGCGCAGCGCCAGGACGACCCACACCCTCTGCACTTCACGTCGGAGAATCGTCTAGTCTCTCTGCACCCATCGACCCCGTAGGGTCCCGGATTACAAGTGCCCCAGTGGGGGACAGCTCTCCTTCCGACGAAGATCATCAATGGAATTCCATAGCTCTAAATCTGGAATCGCCTCTTGACCTGTCAAAAAACGGATACGGTCTGTGGTGAGTGGAGCGTCCCCACAGACCCCTGCGGAATCTCCTGCAAAGCCCAAGGCTCCTGTCATGATGAGTGAAGTCGAAAACACTGTTTATGTGGACGTAGTGTTACAACACTATAAAAAGAGCCCCCAGTTGCGTGTCAAGGCGCTCATAGATTCCGGCTGCCGGCACTCTTTAATCAATGAGGCCACGTTCGCAGCCCTAGAAGTCAAGTCTGAAGAGCTACCGGCTCCCGTCCAATTTGCCCAAATGGACGGTAGCCATTTTAAGGGGGGGGGCGGTCGACCGTCGCACACGGGGGGTGGTGATGGGTATCGGATCCCATTGGGAGCAAATAGACTGTCCGAAGTCGTTTTGGGGATCAACTGGCTCAAAGGACACAGTCCCTCCATAGACTGAGAAGCTGACACTATTACGTTTACCAACCCTGGATGTGAACGGCATCGACGTGAGGTCGCGGTTGTACTTCCACCCGCCTCAGCCTTAACCTCCGATGCTCTACTGCCGACCCCTTTGCCCGAGGTATACCGAGACTTTGAGGACGTTTTTGATGTAAAAGAATGCGATGCCTTACCCCCTCACCGCACCACAGACTGTGCGATTGAGGTAGTGGGAGACTGTAAACTGACTAAAAGCAAGATTTACCCTATGAGCGTTTCCGAATGCGCCGTGCTACGAGACTTTTTAGATAAAAATCTTGCTCGAGGGTTCATTCGACCGTCAACCGCCCCCAACTCAGCCCCTGCTTTCTTTGTACGTAAAAAGACGGGTGACTTGCGCTTATGCATTGACTTTCGAAAACTCAACGCAGTCACCCAAACCAACGCCTACCCCATACCGTTGATCTCGGACATCATAGCACAACTAAGAGAGGGGCGCATTTTTACTAAACTGGACTTGGTTGAAGCTTATTACCGGGTCCGAATTCGGGATGGGGATGAACCCCTCACAGCCTTCTCGAGCTGCTTCGGAATGTACGAATTTCTAGTGATGCCTTTCGGGTTAAAAGGGGCCCCTGGGGTCTTCATGCAACTCATTAATGAGATCCTCCATGATTTATTATATCGGGGCATGGTGGTTTATCTTGATGATATCCTTATTTACTCTAATACCATGGATGAACATATTGCTCTGGTCAGAGAAGTGTTGCAACGTCTCAGGAGCAATCAGCTCTACGCTAAGTTGTCTAAGTGTGAGTTCCACCAGGAACAATTGACTTTCTTGGGATACATAGTTTCACATCGGGGCCTCACCATGGACCCTACTAAGATTCAATCTGTACTTGATTGGGCTCCTCCCTCCACCCGCAAGCAGGTGCAGCAGTTTCTCGGCTTTGCCAACTTTTACCGTGGTTTCATTACCAGCTTTGCTCAGGTGGCCCTACCGATCGCTGACCTCCTTGAAACTAAAGGTAAAGGGGGGTCTGCTACGTTGCCCACCGCCAAGGTACATTGGACTGATCAATGCCAAACTGCCTTTGTAACTCTCAAGCAGCTTTTCACTTCTGAACCTGTGCTGCAACACCCCGATCCAAACCGCATGTTTCTTGTGCAAGTTGATGTGTCGGACGTAGCCATAGGGGGGGCTCTTTTGCAAAGGGGACCCGACGGTCTTCTTCGCCCCTGTGCTTATTTTTCTAAGAAATTTGCACACTCTCAACTAAACTGGCCCATTTGGGAAAAAGAAGCTGCAGCCGTCCATCATGCCCTCACTACGTGGCGGCAATTTTTGGAAGGTTCCAGAGTCCCCTTTGAAGTCTGGACCGATCACAAAAATCTAGAAGCCCTCACGGGGACCCACAAACTGTCCGCAAAACAACAACGTTGGGCTGACTTCTTCACTCAGTTCCGTTTTGTGCTCAAACACATACCTGGAAAGCAAAAGGTGCTAGCTGATGCTCTTTCCAGGCTTCCCCAATATCCAGTGAAAATCGACCGTCCTACGGACTCTTTATTCACCCCAGCACACAGGGGAGTGTGAGGGTTCCCAACCTCCCTGTGCAAACTCCATAAAATCACTTGCTCAGACGGTCATGCAGAAACAAGAAACTTTATTGGAAGCTTCAGAGAAGTACAGGCCTTACACTGGTAAAGTTGCAAGTGAATCCAGATTCACAAAGACAGAATTATAACCCCTACAGGGAAGCAGATGTCAAACGTGTATTATGGGAATCTATGAGATAATTGTGCATGGTACAAAACATCAAAGAACTCAGAGCTTGTTAGTACTATCTACCCACCAAGGCCACAGTGGTGGAAGGGAGTCAGTAAGAGCAAGGGAGGGACGTGGGAAGAGGGGAGAGACATTCCAACCTGGGGCCCGTCAGACGCTGCGCCTGAACCAAGGAAAGTCAAGAGACCTGGACTGCTTTTACGAGTCCGGGGGGGGGGGGAAGCATACAAGGCAAAGGCCTACCAAAGGCCAAGCATCCAGACCCTCACATTCTGCCCCCCTTAAGGCCCCCCTCCCCCGAGTCCGGGAGGACGAGGCTTGTCAGGATAGGCAGAGTGAAACTCTCGAACCAGACGGGGAGCCGCCACATGGGGGGCGGCCACCCACTCATCCTGGCCGGACCCCAGGTGCTTCCAGCGGACCAAATAGAACAGTTTTCCCTTTTTCAGTTTAGAGTCCAACACTTTAGAAACTTCAAGATGCGATTCCCCTCCCACAACTGTAGGAACTTCAGATTTAGGGAAGGGGTGGAACTGAGGGGCAGCGACGTACGGCTTAAGTAGGCTGATATGGAACACCGGATGCACCCCTCGAAGAGACTTGGGAAGTTCCAACTCTACCGTGACGTAATTGATCACCCGGGTGATGGGGAAAGGTCCTACATACTTGTCACTAAGCTTTTTACAAGGCCGAAGTGATCGTAGGTTTTTTGTGGAAAGGTAAACCTGCCCTCCCACCTTGAGTTCCCACCCCGGAGACCGATGTTTATCGGCCTGGTCTTTGTACTTGCGCTTGGCCCTTTCCAGGTTCTTTTGCAGCCAGGGCCAAGTGGTCTGCACTACTTGAATCCAATCCTGAACCTCCTGCACCCCCTCAAGTTCAGGAGTGATGTTAGGAGAACCAAAGGGTCTAAAGTCCTTTCCATAAACCACGTGAAAAGGACTAAAACCTGTGGAGGAATGGGGGGCGTTATTGTAGGCATATTCAGCAAAAGGCAGTAGGTCTACCCAATCGTCCTGGTGGTAATTGACATAACACCTTAGGTAGCATTCTACTACAGCATTGACACGTTCGGTCTGACCATCGGTCTGGGGGTGGTAGGCTGAAGAGAGTCCTTGCTCTTCCACCCCCATGACTTTCAGGAAGGCCCTCCAGAATTTGGCCACGAACTGAGCCCCTCTGTCAGAGAGGACCTTCCTCGGAATCGAATGATGCTTCAGCACGTGATTAATAAACAGTTTAGCCAACTTCTGGGCCGATGGTAGTCCCGTACAAGGAACAAAATGAACCTGTTTGGAGAATAAGTCTGTTATCACCCACAATACAGTTTTTCCCCGACTTGGGGGCAAATCCGTGATAAAATCCATGGCGATCACTTCCCAGGGCATGGTCGGGGTCTCCAGAGGCTTTAAGAGTCCGGGAGGCTTTCCCATCCGTTTTTTGGCCGTGGCGCAAACAGGGCAGCTGCGCACCTACAACTCCACATCGGCCCTCATACCTGGCCACCAAAATTGACGCCACAATAAATGCAAAGTCTTTACAAACCCAAAATGCCCCGCAAGTTTGGCCCCGTGAACTAGTCCCAGCACCTCTTTTCGGAGTACCTCGGGGACATAAAGCTTACCTCCCTGCAACCACAAGGAGCCCTGTTGGTCGAGATGTGCGGGGAGCGCCTGCTGATCCGCCTCCCTCAGAGAAGCGTCCCGGAGCCGCTGTTGGAAGGCCTCCGGGATTCCCTTGAGGAGGGGAACATCCTGGCGGTGGGACTGGGACCGGGTGGTTACTGCGAGTCCCAAGACTTCGCCTCTCTGTTCAGGGGTAAACAGGGAATCCACCGGCCGGTCAAAGTCATTGCGGTATTGGGGGAGCCTAGAAAGAGCATCCGCTAACGCATTGTCCTTCCCTGGCACATGTTTCAGGACAAGGCGGAATTTGGCAAAAAACTGTGCCCAACGAATTTGTTTCGCGGTGAGCTTTCTAGCCCCCTTTAAAGCCTCTAGATTCTTGTGATCGCTGCAAACCTCAAAAGGGATCTCTGCCCCTTCCAGAAAATGCCTCCAAATGGTGAGGGCATGTTTAACAGCAGCGGCTTCTTTCTCCCAAATGGCCCAGTTGATTTCAGATTGGGAGAATTTTTTAGAAAAATAGGCACAAGGTTTCAGCCGACCGTTCTCGTCCCGTTGCAAGAGAGCCCCCCCCCCCCCATGGCGACGTCAGAGGCATCGACCTGGACCACGAAAGGTTTTTCACAATCAGGGTGCGCAAGAACGGGTTCGGACGAGAAAAGCAGCTTGAGCGTATTAAAAGCTTGTTGGCAGTCCGAAGTCCATTGCAACCGAGCAGAGGGCAAGGCGGCTCCCGCCCCTTTCCCTTTTGTGCGCAGGAGTGAAGTAAGAGGGAGCGCTACCTGGGCAAAATTAGGGATGAAGTTTTGGTAAAAGTTAGCAAAGCCCAAAAACTGCTGTAAATGTCTGCGCGTGGTGGGGGGGTCCCACTCCATTACCGCCCGAACCTTCTCGGGATCCATCTCTAAGCCTTGATGGGAAATCACATACCCCAGGAAGGTGATGGAGGGTTGATGGAAATCACATTTAGAAACCTTAGCAAACAGTTTGTGCTCGCGCAGCCGCTGCAGCACCTCGCGTACCAGTTATACGTGCTCTTCCATGGTTTTCGTATAAATGAGGATGTCGTCCAAGAAAACCACCTACCCGCGGAACAACAAATCATGAAGCACTTCATTAATTAATTGCATGAACACACTCGGAGCCCCCAAAAGTCCGAACGGCATCACTAAGTACTCAAACATTCCAAAACAACTGGAGAAGGCAGTCTTTGGTTCGTCCCCTTCTCGTATGCGGACTCGGTGGTAAGCCTCCACCAAATCCAATTTGGTGAAGATTCGGCCCTCTTTCAATTGTGCGAGAAGGTCTGGAATGAGAGGGAGGGGGTATGCATTAGACTGAGTGACAGCATTCAGTCTACGGAAATCAATACACAGCCTTAAGTCTCCCGTCTTTTTCTTGACAAAGAAGGCGGGAGCTGAGTATGGAGCCTTAGACGGGCGGATAAAGCCCCGTGCCAAATTGGTGTCCAAATAGTCTCGCAACACCGCCTTTTCATTAGGACTCATGGGGTAGACCTTCCCCTTGGACAATTTGCCGTCCCCCACTATCTCGATAGCACAGTCCGTTTCCCGGTGGGGGGGTAGTTCGTCGCATTCCCGCACATCAAACACATCGGCAAACTGGGAATACTCTTTGGGAAGCTGGGGCAGTGGAAGCTCGATAGAAGGGGCCCCTACGAGGGCGGCTGCAGGAGTGTGCAGTACTCGGTCTTTATCATGAAGTTCACATGGGTTGCGGGGAAAGGTGAGCGTCCGCTCAACCCAGTCTATGGAGGGATTGTGCCCCAGCAACCAATTCATCCCTAACACAACGGGCGCGGTGATGGGGGCAATGGTAAAATAAAGCCGTTCCCAATGCTCCCCTATAGCCATGACGACCGCGGCAGTGCGGTGAGTTACAGGTCCTTTTTTAAAGTCACTGCCATCCATCTGGGCAAAACAGATGGGTTCAGGTAGCCGCTTTCGCTTAATGCGCAATTGTCAGGCAGTCTCTTCGCTTATCAGGGTGCAGGCACAACCCGAGTCAACTAGGGCCGTAAATTCTAATGTGGGCCCCCCTTTGGGCAGCGAGAGATTGACTTTTACATAAACATTGTCTTCCTGAGCGCTTACCATCAATGGAGCTCCTTGCACAACGTTCGGGGCGGTCTGCTGAGGAGCCCCCTTTACAGCAGACCGACGGCGTTTTTTGCTGGCAGTTCCCAGTCTTCCTCCTCACTGGAGGAAGCAGCTGCGGTATTTGTAACCCGTGACTCCGATGAGTCAAAGGCTTCATTTGTAATCCGTGGCCCCGATGGGCCAGGAGAGCCCGAGGCTTCGACTTTGGCGCGTGCATGCAAGGCCGAGGGTGTGCACCGTCGGCTTGGTGCGCCGCTCCGGCGGCGAGGTTGCCCCTCGGGAGGGGGCTTCTCAGGTTCGGCCGTTGCCAGACGAGACGGTCCCGGACGTCCGGGTCGTGAAGGGCATTGAGAAGCAAAATGTCCTTTCCCCCCGCAAACGAGACAGACCCCGCTCTCAAAGCGTTTACGGCGTTCGGTCGCGGAGGGTCCTCCCCCCGAGGGGGGACGAGAGTCCCTCGGACCGCCGGGCTTGTCTCCACGGGTCTTGGTCTCCCGTCCGGTGCGTTGTCGGGACAGGAGCAACAGTTGCTTTCGGTTTCCGATGTCCGCGGCGTGACGGACCCACCCTTCCACATCAGGAGGGTTACCTTGCATGAAAGCCCAGTGTTGCAATTCCGGGTTCAAACCTTCGCGGAAACATTGCACCCTGGTAGCTTCACTCCAATCCAAAATTCGACTCGAGAGCGGCTGAAATTCGCTTGCATACTGCGTGACAGATTTAGTCCCTTGGCGCAGTTGTTGTAAGGCAGTTTTTGCTCTCTCACCCAAATGCGGGTCCTCGAAACGGTGTCGAAGGGCGACCATGAAGTCATCGAGACTTCGCAAGACCGGGGAGCGGAGCTCATACTGCTGTACCATCCAGGCGGCCCCCTCACCTTGTAGGAGGGACGCCACGTATTGGATCCGGGAGTCTTCCGAGGTAAACATCCGGGCCTGTTCACGCATAAAAATGTCCACTTGCACCATAAAAAACGTCAGCTGGTCACTCGACCCGTCATACGTGATTTTCAAATCTTGACGGGCCGGTGGAGTGGGACGGATGGGAGGTGCGGGGGCCACGGGTGGCTGTTGTCCTCCGTCCGGCGGAGCCACGGGTGGAGTCTGAACCCTCAGTTCGTCCATGGCTTGGGCCATGTCCAGCATCACTGCTTGCATGGTATCCATCCTGTCCAGTAAATCCTGGCACTCTGTCTGCCAGCGCTGCCGCTCCTCATCCATCTGGTGAAGTAGCAGGGCTTCCTTTCAGGCGGGATCGTCCTCGAGCCCCAACCCGTGAACCACCGTCCGTCTTGACTGCGCGTCGCTCTTCGGGAGCGACCAATGCCAGGGAGATTCCAGCCAGCTCTCCAAGCGAGTTTGCATGGACTTTGCACCCAAACCTAACCCTGAGTCAGTTCCACTGGGCGTCTTCCCAGTCGACTTCCCTTCCGAAGGGGGTAGGTCAGGCTTTTTGGGTACAGCGTTGTCCTCCTTGTTGCCGTCGTCTGGCTTGCCATTGTCATCCCCGTTGCCTGCCATAGCTGTCCAGGAACGGTACAGGAGCAGGTCAACGAGGCGGTAGACTTGCAACTTAATGTGAGGGTTCCCAACCTCCCTGTGCAAACTCCATAAAATCACTTGCTCAGACGGTCATGCAGAAACAAGAAACTTTATTGGAAGCTTCAGAGAAGTACAGGCCTTACACTGGTAAAGTTGCAAGTGAATCCAGATTCACAAAGACAGAATTATAACCCCTACAGGGAAGCAGATGTCAAACGTGTATTATGGGAATCTACGAGATAATTGTGCATGGTACAAAACATCAAAGAACTCAGAGCTTGTTAGTACTATCTACCCACCAAGGCCACAGTGGTGGAAGGGAGTCAGTAAGAGCAAGGGAGGGACGTGGGAAGAGGGGAGAGACATTCCAACCTGGGGCCCATCAGACGCTGCGCCTGAACCAAGGAAAGTCAAGAGACCTGGACTGCTTTTACGAGCCCAGGGGGGGGGGGGGAAGCATACAAGGCAAAGGCCTACCAAAGGCCAAGCATCCAGACCCTCACAGGGAGCTCTACCAGTTCTATCTGTAAAAACACGGTCCCAAACTCTGCTCCAGTCCCAAACCCAAGCAGCGGACAGCAGAGCATCTGTCCAAAGGGAACCAACACCCTCCCCAGGCCCACCTGCGCCACCTAGCGCTCCACATCACCCGGGCCACCCGGTCGCCACCGCCGACGGCTCCTGTTTCACCCTCTGCAGGGGAGGTGATCTTGCCCGACTCCTTCCTGGACTCCCTTCGTACTCAGTGCCTAGCCGAGCACTCTGCTCAGGCACTACCTTCAGGCCTGCTAGAACGGGGTGGTTGTTGGTACAAAGACTCGAAATTGTACATGCCTAAGATACTTCTGAGAGAGATCCTGCAATCGGCCCATGGAGCTAAAATGGCAGGACACTTTGGTTTCCTAAAAACCCTTCACTTATTGCGCAGGCAGTTTTGGTGGGCGGGCATGCATACTGATGTAGATTCCTTTGTTCGCAGCTGTCCCATTTGTGCCACTGTCAAACGTTCCCAAGGTAAACCCCTGGGACTGTTACAACCACTGGAAATTCCCACCAGACCCTGGGAAGTGATTGCCATGAATTTCATGACCTACCTCCCACTCAGTGAAGGGAAAACTGTGCTATGGGTTATTACTGACTTGTTTTCCAAACAGGTACATTTGGTTCCGTGTGCGGGTATACCCTCCGCCCTCAAGATGGCCCGCCTTTTTGTGTCACATGTTTTCCGTCTACATTCCTTTCCACGTAAGATAATTTGCGACCGCGGAAGTACCTACGTAACTAAATTTTGGAAAACCTTTCTCAAGTTGGTGGGGGTGGAACAGGGTTTGTCTAGTGCTTATCACCCCCAAACGGATGGGCAAACTGAACGTGTAAATGCTGTATTGGAGTGTTATTTACGTTATGTCAATTATCACCAAGATGGTTGGGTTGAACTATTGCCTTTTGCTGAATATGCTTACAATAATGCTGTGCATCAGTCTACAGGCTTTAGTCCTTTCTATGCTGTGTATGGTCAGGATTTTGGTCCTATTGGTCATGTAGATATGACGGGGGAGGAGGGAAATGTTGATGTGGCCTCTTGGACTCGAGCTATCCACACCACCTGGCCCTGGCTAGTAAAGAACTTAGACAGGGCCAAACGCAAATATAAAGCTCAAGCAGATAAGCATCGCTCTCCCAGCAAAGACTTTCAGGTTGGTGACTTAGTGTACTTTTCCACCAAGAATCTGCGGTCCACCCGACCATGTGATAAGCTCAGTGCCAAGTACGTGGGGCCATAACCTGTTGGCCGAATAATTAACCCCGTCACTGTGGAACTGACTCTTCCTAAAACCTTGAGGCGTATCCACCCTGTCTTCCATGTCAGTCTCCTCAAGCCTCATGTTGCCTCCTCAGATTGGTACCCGGAACCGCCTCCTGAGCAGCCTGTGATGGTGGGGGGGGGGAGGAGCATTTTGAAGTGTCAAAGATCCTGGACTCTCGTGTACGTCACGGCTCTCTGCTGTACCTGGTTCGTTGGAAACACTTCCCCCCTGCCTACGATGAATGGGTTCGTGCACGAGATGTCTCAGCCCCACACTTAGTGCACGCCTTCCACACCACCTACCCCCATAAACCGTCCCCCTTGCAGAACGAGAGGGGGCCCTAAGGAGAGCAGAATGTCAGGCCTGTGTCTCAGTTTCGTTTTCTCACAGACTCTCCTTCAAGGACTGTTTTCCCAAAACCCCGTTCCTGTTCCCTTTGAAGCTTGCAGATGTCCATGGGAGCAGCGGCGCCTCTGTACTGTTTGTAATGTGTTCGAAATAATCTCATGAGACTGTACTGCTGAGTGCTTTTTTCAATGCTTTTATATTATCAAGTGCATGCCAGTTCCCTCCATTGCTGTCTTGGGCTCTATGCTCTGTTTGCCTTTGTTACCATTAAACCAACTGCTTTGGACAACTACGTCTCCTGCTGTGGCTAGTAGTTCTCGATAGGGCAAGTGCTGGCACCCAGCTGGAAGTCTTGCTTGAGAGGGAGAGATTGGTTTCTGTGGTGGGGGTGAAAAGTGCTGAGCCCCTGGAGGGTTTTCCAGGCAAGGGATGTCCAGAGGTGGTTGGCCATCGGCTGCCTCTACTTAGCGGCCTGGGGTTTCCGAGGCGGTCTCCCATCCGAGTACTCCTCCAGCGCCGTCCTGTGAGGCATCTGTCTTGAGCCTGGTTGGCAGCTCCCAGGCTGCCCGTTCTGTTGCGTGGGCCCACGGCCTCTCCTCTTGGTCCCCCTTTCCCTTTCCAAAGGCCTCGGTGGCTGGCGTAGAGTGGCATGCCCCCCACCAATCTGCCTGCCCTGTGTTAGGCCCTGACTCTTCCTTCTCTCTCTGCCCTATGCCCAGGATACCAGCCTGCCTGTGGGGGCCTTTGTCTGGGAGGTGGAGAATAACAGTAATGAGGACCTGGACATCTCCATCATGTTCACCTTTCGGAACGGCATGGAAACCAAGGAGGACTGGGCCGGGGGCCACTGGAACGAGCCCTTCAGCCTGGAGAGAGACGGCCACTGCGTCCAGGGGGTGCTGCTGCATCACTGCCTCCCGGTCAACTCCTACACTCTGGCGATCTCCGCCCGGGAGAAGGTACGAGGTGGGGCCAGGCCCAGGTGGGGACTGCAGCCCCTCAGCTGTGCCCCTGTCGCCCTGCCAGGGAGGGTGCGGAGGAACCCCCTGAGCACTGTGGGGCAGGTAACCTGCACCCAGGGACCTACACCCAGGTGGAGTCTGGCCGAGGGGTGATGGTGAACGGGTGCCCTACATCAGTGGGCACCCAAAGTGGCATGGGAAATCATTCTCCCCTCCTGCATCTTTATACTCCCAACAGCAGGCTCTGCCACCTGGCCTCTCCAGTCCAGGAGACTGTCTGGAGCAGCCAGCTAGGTGGGCCGTCCAAGGGCTGCCGCCTCCCAAAGGCAGGGGAGCCATCCGAAGCATCTGGGGTGCATGAGGCTTGCTTGGGAAGCTGAGTAGAGTCTCCTTGCTGCACCTGGGAGCCGGGCTGCGTCCTGGTCCTTGCTGAGCAGGGGGTGGGGGTCTGCTTGGGAGGGGGAGGTCTCCCCCAGTTCGCTGCCTTTTTGTCCCTGTGATGGGGTCAGGTCTGTGTAGAACAGGTGAGGTGCCAGAAGACTGCAGGCGGGCAAATGTTGTCCCCATGTTCAAGAAGGGGAAAAAGGAGGATCTGGGTAATTACCGACCCATCAACTTGACTTCTGTACCGGGGAAACTTTTCAAACAAATCATCAGTCGGTCCTTGAGCATTTAGAAAGGATGGATCTGATCACCAAGAGCCAGCACGGATTTCTCAAGAACAAGTCATGTTAGACTAATCTTATCTCCTTTTTTGAGAAAGTTACTACCTTGCTGGATCAGGAGAATGCTGTAGACATAGTTTATCTGGATTTCAGTAAGGCTTTTAATAAGATTCGGCATAATATTCTTGTTGACAAACTGGGAAAATGTGGTTTAGACCCTGTTGCTGTTAGGTGGATCTGCAGCTGGTTGACAGATCACACCCAGAGAGTGCTAGTTAATGGTTCCTCATCCACTTGGAGAGAAGTGACTAGTGGAGTTCCTCAGGGATCTGTGCTGGGCCCTTTGTTGCTCAAAATCTTTATAAATGATTTAGATGAAGGAATAGAGGGGACGCTTATTAAATTTGCAGATGATACTAAATTGGGAGGGGTAGCAAATACAGTAGAAGACAGAGCCAGGATACAGAATGATCTTGACAGGCTGGAGAATTGGTCTAAAACCAATAAAATGCATTTTAACAGATATGTAAAGTTCTGCATTTAGGTAGGAAAAATCAAAGGCATAATTATAGGATGGGGGAGTCATGTCTGAGCAGTAGTGTGTGTGAAAAGGATCTTGGGGTCTTAGTAGACCAAACACTGAACATGAGCCAGCAGCGTGATGTGGTAGTTAAAAAGGCAAATGCGGTCTTGGGCTGCATCAACAGAAGTATAGTGTCCAGATCACGCGAAATGACGGTATCGCTTTACTCTGCTCTGGTTAGACCTCACCTAGAGTATCGTGTTCAGTTTGGGGCACAATTTAAGAAGGATGTAGACAAGTTGGAACGTGTCCAGAGGAGGGCAGCAAAGATGGTGAGGGGTCTGGAGACCAAGTCCTATGAGGAAAGGTTGAAGGAGCTGGGTATGTTTAGCCTGAAGAGGAGAAGACTGAGAGGGGATTTGATAACCATCTTCAAGTACTTGAGGGGCTGTCATATAGAGGAGGGTGCCAAGTTGTTTTCTATTGCAAGAAGGTCGGACCAGAAACAATGGGTTGAAGTTAAATCGAAAGAGCTTCCATCTAGACATTAGGAAGAATTTTCTAACATTTAGAGCTGTTCCTCAGTGGAACAGGCTTCCTTGAGAGGTGGTAAGCTCTCCTTCCCTGGAGGTTTTTAAGAAGAGGTTAGATGGCCATCTGTCAGCAATGCTGATTCTGTGACCTTTGGCAGATGATGAGAGGGAGGGCATCTTGGCCTCTTCTGGTCACTGGGGGTGTGAGGGGGGAGGTAGTTGTGAATTTCCTTCATTGTGCAGGGGGTTGGACTAGATGACCCTGGTGGTCTCTTCCAACTCTATGATTCTAGTTCCTGCTCCGGCTTCTGTTTGGACAGCTGAGTTGGAAGAATCAGGCTGTGGCCTTCTTCCACTTCCTTTCCACCAAGAGGGGGTGGATGGAACCCCCCGCCCCGGCGCACCTGTCCCATTCCAGTCTCTCACATACTTTGATCCCCCCCCTTTTGCTTTCTTCTCTTTGTGCTCTGCCTGACACGGCAGGTTGGGGTAGTCCGTGAGTGTGTGTGTGGGGGGGTGTCTGCTCCTTGTGCCCCCTCAGTGTCCGCGTGCACTGCATGTGGGAGTGCCCTTGGGAGTTTGGTCTCTGACCGCAGGCAGGAGTTGATCTGTTGCTCTCACTCCCATCTCTAGGTGGGCACCACAGTTACCCACTTGACAACGTTCAACCCTACTGGCACTGGGCAAGAAGTGTGGGATGACCTCCTGGCAGATGGCAAGCTGGCATCTCCGCCAGGTAAGCCCCAGTCCCCCAGGAGGGCCGTGCACTGGGGGGGGGGGCAGAGGCTCAGGTCTCCGATTGGTGCTCTCTGCCTTGCAGGGAAAAGCAAGCCTACAGAGAAGGGGACGGCTTGTGCAGCAGCCGTGTGTGCCAGCTGCACGGTGCCAGCGCACGGGCAAGGGAAGCTGGAGTTTGGCTTGGCCTGGGACATGCCTCTCGTTCGCTTTGGATCCAAAGAGCGGGAGCACCACAGGTGAGTGCCTATCTTGCAGTGGGCTGGGTTCTCTACTGCTGCTGCTGCCCCCAAGCACACAAACACACATGCACGCACACATGCACCCCGGCAGGGAGTTACTTAGTGCTGGCTCAGCCTGGCATTCCTTGCAGAAGGCTTGGCCCATGAGCCCAGGGGTTCAAGTGGGGGCTGCGGGCCAGGATCAGGCCTCTGAGCTGGAGGTTTTATGCAGACTTCTGGGGTGGATCCAACTGGCTTTTTTTTCCGGAAAAAGAGGAAGGGTCCCCTTTGACCACCCCAAGAGGGATGCTGAGGATTGTGAGGCTCTACCCACTCCTCTGTGTCCCCCACCTGTTCCTTTTCTCTAGGGCGGGGGATGCCCCCTGTACCCCCGGGAGCCTGTCCTGTGTCCAGGCTAGGCCAAGGCTTTGTGGGACACCCCACCCAAGGGTGCTCTGCCAGAGCAGGACATAGGAGACCCTTCCAGTTCTTTCTCTTCCGGGAGCTGGCCTCCAGATCTTGGCAGCCAGCCGGTTCTCCCCCGGAGTCATCCCTACCTTGGGCTGTTCTGCATGGTGCCCCCCCCCTTCAGCAGTACAGAGCCAATTGGGGACTTGGCACAATCCACTGATAACCCCCCCTTCTGCAGTGCCAAGGTCCGGGCTGCCGGCAGCTGGAGACGTTCTGGTCCCCCAAGCCCTCCTTCTCCATCCCCCTAGAAGAAGCCAGCAGGACAGCCCCCCTCCCAACAGCAGTGGGGCACAAAGGTCCTTGCTCACTCCCGGTGGCACCATTAGGCGCTACTGCTGCTGCTCTCAGGTGCGGAAGGGGCCCTTCCCTCCCTCCCAGGAGCAGAAAGTAGAAGGAGCCGAGCAAGAAGCCCGGGTCAAAGTCCAAGGGAGGAGGAGCAGAGGCAGCAGAACTGAACACAAGTCTAGTGGCCCCTTACAGAGGGGGGGGGGGGATTGTTATTGAAACAACAGCCCCCACACACACACACACGCACACTTGGAGGCTTGCATGTGCTTCTCCAGGGACTCTGCTGGAAGGCCTGGTGCAGGGCATGTGGACTCCAGGACTGTGGGGCTCCATAAGTGCCCGAGAGCTGCCAGAGGGAGGGGCCTCCTTGCTAGGCTGGCGGGTGGGTGGGGGGCTCCCACTCGCTTCAGCTGCTGGGCATGAGCCTCGTGAGGGAGGGTGCTTTCCCCCCCTCCCCCACCCCTCACAAGACGGCTCGCTGCTCCTCTTTTGGGCGGTGCGTTCCTCCCCCTCCCTCCTTTAGACGGGATAGAGATCTCCGAGGGCAGGGAGGGAAAGGGAGTCCCACGTAGAACTTTCCCTTCCAGACCGGAGCCACAAGAGGGCAGCAGAGAACCATTCTCTCCCCCCCACACACACACACGCACACGCAGCAGAGGGGCTGCTTCCCCCAGAGGCAGGGAGTGCAGGGGGGTGGGTGGGGGGTGGACACTAACTGTCCAGGGGGAATCAGTGAAGCGAGCCCTTCCCATTAGGGGCAGCTCTCTGGGTATCTTTCTGGGGCCCCCTCCAGCATGCCGCCGTCTGCCTAGCAGACTTGGGATAATCTTTCCTGAGAACGTGTCCCCGAGGGGCCTCACCTGTTCCGCTTATTCTTTGACCCTTTTATCATTGGGAATGACCCTCTCATTGGGGATGGGTCCTACTGGGCGTCCCACACAAAGGACCCCTCCTACACCGCAGGAGAGCTCCGTACTGGACTCAGTTCTAGTCTGTTCTTTTTCTGGCCCGAGGGGGTGCCCACCTTCCCGAGTCAAGATTAAAGCCAGCCTCAACAGCCAGCGTGGGTGGCAGGAAATGGTGTCCTCAGGCTGGGAGCACCCCTTAGAGCAGCTTTAAAAAGATGAACCCTCTCCCTTAAAAGCCTGGGGGGAAAGAAATATTTCGGCCTGGCACCTAGAAGATGGTAATGTGGGTGCCGGGTGAGCCTCAAGGGAGAGGGTATTCCACGGGGGCCACCACTGAGAAAGCCCTGTTTCTAGTCACCTCTGCAGGTGGGGGCCCGGAGAGCGGGGCCTAGGAACTGCATCTGAACTGGCAGGCAGGCAGGCAGGCGGAGGCATTCCTCAGGTGCCCTGGCCACAAGCCATCGAGGGCCTTCACCACACTTTGGCTTGTGCCTGGAAACAAACGGGCAGCTAGTGTGGATCTTTGAGTCGCCCGGCTGCTGCATTCTTGGCCAGCTGAGGTTTTTGAAGAGTTTCCAGAGGCAGCCCTATGCGAAGCGCATGACAGCAATCTAAACCGGATGCGTTTGCAGACCGGGTCACTGCGGCCAGGTCATTTTTTTTGAGGTGCGCTGGAAGCTGGCAACAGCCTGCCACAGGAGATCCCAGAGCCCCTCCCCTCTCTTGTGGACCCCCCTGCGTGGCATGACTTTGGCTGCCGCTCGCCACCTAAAACCTAAGGCAGCCACTGTTTCAGATGCTCTTGGCCCCACAGTGCTTCCTGCCATAGCCAGGCACCCCCCCCCCCAGTTGACACGCCAACCTCCCACCAGCCTTGGGTGGAGGCAGCCTCCTCCCCCCCTCCCGGGCATCCGTGTGCTGCAAACACACCTTAGGGAGCCTTGGAAGTGCTGCCCAGCAGCAGAGAGTGGAGAGTAGAACGGACCACTTCTCCGTAGTTCAGACACCTGATTTAGGGAGGGGGCATTAAACAGAAAATGCTGGCCTGTAAATTAGCTGTCTGTCAGTGTGCTCTTGCCCAGAAGTGTGTGCCCGCGAGCCCAGGGTACAGTCTCCAGGCAGGGGCAGAATCCTCCGCAGTCTTCATATGCGCCAGTCCAGGGGGCTCTTGATGGAGTGAGAGCGTGGACGGACCGGACCGGCCCTTCGCCCACCTCTCTGGCTGTTAAGCAGCAAGGTTGAGCTGCTGTGAAGCAAACAGCCCCCCCCCGAGCGCCCCTCCCTTTGGGGAGGTGGCCTTCGCATGCAGAATCTGCTCTCCGCCCCTGCAGTCATGCATGGGGGTCAGGCAGATGGTGAGCTGCCCCCCCCCCCCCGGTGACCATGCCTCAGATAGGAAGGCTGGCCAGGCTTGGTGTGTTTCCAGAGAGGAGGGTATACAGCTTTCTCCTCCTGCTTTGGGGCACTGGGGGAGGGGGGCTCCCAAAGACTGCCTCTGAGGGTCCCTCCGGTGCCCCCTCTCCTCCACTTCTCCCAAAAGTGAGATCAAACCTTCTCTCACCTTTTCCTCCCCCCACCCCCGCCAAGGTGGTGCTGTGTGGTGCTGAGCCCCTCTCTGTGGCCAGCTCTGGAGGCTTGTTTTGCTCCCCCCCCCCCCCGCAGGCGGTACACGCAGTTCTTCGGCAGCGACGGGGAGGCCGGGCCGGCCCTCTCCCACTACCTGCTCACACACTATGAGGAGTGGGAAGAGAAGATTGAGGCCTGGCAGAGACCCATCTTGGAGGACAGGTACCGCTGGGGCCCCTTCTGAGCGGCCCCCTGGCCATGCCCCCGTCCCCCTCCAAGGGGGCAGAGCTGGAAGACGGCTGTGGTTGCCTTTGTGGGCCGCCGTGAGCCAGGGCAGCTCTGTTCACTTGTTATGTTCTTGCATGGGGTGGGGGGCTTTCTGGAACCCCACAAAATCTGCACTGCTAGTCCCAGGCCAACCTGGGAAACGTTAGGTTGCCACAGAGCAAAAAGTTTCCTGGGGCGTTTGTTTGTGCCTGGTTGCTGGGAGAGGAGTCCGCTCTCCCTTGAAGGCTCCCTGGCGGCAGCCCTGCCCTCCTCCTGTGAAGAGGGGCTTGTGCTGACTCCCTCCCCCGTGTCTGCTTGCTGAGGTCTCTGGCTGGGCTTGGCCTGGGGGCCTTCTCTGTGTGCAGCAGGTCCCCCCCCCCCACAAGTCACAGTCCCTCCTGGCTCGGCAGCCGTTACATGGAGCTGCTCTGCCTTTGCCAAGACTCCCTGGGCAGCCTCCCCCACGCCACCTCTGTGTCTTTGGGTTTCTGGGAGCTGAACTGCAGCACTTTGGACCGGGTGCAGACCCCCCCACACACACACGCACACACACTTGATGGAAGCCAGAATCCCAAGGGGGGTGGCAGGTCCGGTGGAGGCCCTCCCAGGACACGAGGGCATGTGATTGAGTGCCTCTCTCACCCATCCAGCGAGCTGCCCCCATGGTACAAGTCCGCCCTCTTCAACGAGCTGTACTTCCTGGCCGACGGAGGGACCGTGTGGCTGCAGCTGCTGCCGGAGGACGCAGCCTCCCTGGCCACCCGGCCAGGCCTCTCCCAGTACCTTCCCCTCCTGAGCGAGTATGGCAGGTTTGCCTACCTGGAAGGTAAATGGCGGAGTCGTGGGCTGGGCCCGCATCAGACCCAATGGGGGCAGCCGAGAGAGGAGGTGACGGAGCTCCGGCCGCATTTCCCAGAAGGGGAGCCCCTCTCTAACCCACCCTCTCTCCCCCCCCCCCCCCACTAACTGCCTTTCCTCTGCCGCTCCCCAGGTCAGGAATACCGGATGTACAACACTTACGATGTCCACTTCTACGCCTCCTTTGCCCTGGCCATGCTGTGGCCCAAGCTGGAACTCAGCCTGCAGTACGACATGGGTGGGTTAGGGTTAGGGTCACCTGGGTCCGTCCTCCCCGCCAGGAAACATGGGCTGGGTAGTTCTGGGTGGAACCAAGCAAAACGATCGCGGGGGGGGTCTCCCCAAAAAGGGAATGACAGGGACAAAAAACGCACCCCGAAGCAAAAAACCTAAACTGCTTCTCTGGCAGAGCAACTGACCACTGTGCCTTGTTTGTCGAGAGGGGTGAGTGGCAAAGGGGTGAGCCAGCCGTCGGCTTCCGTCCTCTCTGCAGCCTCCTGCCCCCCTCCGGCCCCAGCACTCTCAGTTCTTCTGGAGCCTCAAGAGCTGTTTCCTTGGCTCCTTGTCTTAGGAACGGCGCCTACCATAGATCCACCAAAGAGTTCTGCCTGTCCTGAGCTGTGCCTTCTTTGTGGCCCCCTGGGCCTGCAGAGGAGCCCCCTGGCCCAGAGGCCCCTCCCTGCGTTTTGGTTTCTCATTTCCCCCCATTTCTTTTTCAGTGGGGCAGTCATATCCAGGGTTGTCCGAGCACCTTCCTTGTTCCCATCAAGCCAGACTGCTTCCCTGAGTTGGGTGTGCCAGGCGCCCAGATGCCCAGAGGTCTCCTCTGCTTTTATAGCTGCCTTCTGAGGCTACAGGGAGTCCCGCTTCCCTGTTCCAGCCACCCCAGAGCACATGGGGCAGTGCCCGTCCCCCGCACATTCAGCCTTCTCTCGGCCTCAGCAGCCCCTCATTCCTCCACGCACGGTCGCTGCCCACCCCTTCATTGGCGCCTTCACCCCTTGGGACTGCTTTGGGCCTGGAATGGAAGTCTCGGGCTCTTGTTGCTTTGGCAGGTGGGCAGAGGGTGTTGGCACGGCCCCGCCTGCTGAGCTTGCGTGGGTCTCTGGTGTCGTCTTCTTGCCTCTGCTAAGCTGACCAAGCTTAGAGGAGGGGCCGTGGCTCAGTGGCAAAGCATCTGCTTGGCATGCAGAAAGTCCCAGGTTCAATCCACAGCATCTCCAGTTAAAGGGACCAGGCAAGTAGGTGATATGAAAGACCTCTGCCTGAGACCTTGGAGTGCCGCTGCCAGTCTGAGTAGACAATACTGACTTGGATGGACCCATGGGGGTCTGGTTCAGTATATGGCAGCTTGATGTGTTCATGTGATGTGACCTCAGCGCAGTTCTGCATCTGGTCCAGCTGGCAGCCTTCTGGTTGTCGGTCCAGGTGGGGCTTCACAGCAGCCTCGGAGGGGGAGAGGGTGCTGGCACCTCCCCTCCGCCCCAGCCTCTCTCACGCTTTCCCTCCGGTGCTTCCCAGCCGCTGCCGTGCAGGACGAGGACCCCCAGCCACGGATGTACCTGATGCACGGGCAGATGGCCCAGGTCAAGCTGGGCAACATGGTGCCTCATGACATCGGAGATCCGGGTAAGGCTGCGGGGGCAGATCCCAGGGGGACCAAGTGCAGTCCAGTGCGGCCGGGGGACCCCCTGCGTGGTACAGCAGGTGCGGTTTGCAACCAGAGCAGAGGGGAGACTGGAGAGTTTG